>NC_140029.1:58577652-59177652 GCF_963513975.1 Fringilla coelebs
AATAAAGAAAATTAACCTATCACATTCAAAAATCATACCCTTACATTTCAGTTTCATCCTATTGTATCTAAGAGAGGAATAGAAATACCCAAGTTTCTGTACAGTTGATAGAAAAGAGGAACCACAAAGCGATGTACTACATGACCAAGTATAGAAGTTTCTCTACTATTTTAATTATACTAGAAACTTGGGATTCTACACATATCACTTGAATATTTAAAAGAGTCATCGCTGTAATGTTTTCTAGAACTCTAAATTTTACTTTTTTCAGAATTCTTTGTAAGTGAATTGGAGGACAAACAATAAACACTGACAACTCAGTTTTTAGTATCTCCTTACTAGCAGGATGTAAATCTGAGCTCCTCAAGGGTCTTCCAGGAATTGAAAACTTTATGAGAATTGATCCCAGTCATATCAAAAGACCAAGCTATCTTTATCAAAAACTGTACCTTGAATATTTTCTTCCTTGTTTGCTGAAGCTCTGTCAGCACTTGAAGGTGCACGCTCCTCTATTTCTCATCAGATTTGAAAATTTCCAAAGCCATAAGAAATATTATTTAAATACATGTTTGGTTTGAGGCTGTTTAAACTTCAGTCAGTGATTAATGGTAAACCAGTATCCTTGATAAAACTCTAATAAAATTTAATGGGAGGAATCTAATATTCTTGTATAAACAGAGAAGAAAACTACCTCCTCATGTGCCATTTCCTAAGATGTTTGACCTTATGTTTGGGGCAATCCAGCAATGGAATAGGGATAAGAAAACAACCAATGAAAGAGCAGAATACACTGAATTACACTCTAAAATTAGATGCCTGCATGAACTCCAGCATTGAAGAAAACTCACCTTGAAGATCATTGACTAGTTTGAGTAATAAAGGACCTTTAAAGGTCATCAAGTAGCCCCTTCTCCTGCAATGAGCAGGGACATCTTTAACTACATCAGGTCACTTAGAGGCGTATCCTACCTGATCTTGAAAGTTTCCAGGGATGGGGCATCCACCACCTCTTTGGGAAACACGTGCTAGTGTTATACCAATCTCGTTGTGTTAAAAAAAAAAATAAAACAAAAACCAAAATTTCCTTATATCTAATCTAAATAGATATTCTTTAAATTTAAAACAATTCTCCCTTCTCCTATCGCAACATTCTCTGATAAAATTTGTCCCCATCTTTCTTATAGGCCCTCTTCAACTACTGAAAGGCCACAATCATGTCTCCCTGGAGCCTTCTCTTCTTTAGACAGAACAGCCCCAACTCTCTCAGCCTAACTGCACAGGAGAGGTGTTCCAGCCCTCTGATCATCTTTGCAGTGCTTCTCTGGATCCTACAGGGACTACACACTGTTACTGATTTATTTTTATTTTGTACTAGTACCTCAGGTCAGGCTCTATTTTTCTTATTCAGGGATAAAACCTCATTGTAGACAATGGATATTATAAATGGGCAAGATACAAAAAAGCTGAATAGGGGAGAGATGTGAAGACAAATGATCAATACCATACCAGAACAGAGCCCTGGCCTTGGCTGGTATGCCATGCAGCATGAGACAGGCCACAGCAGTATTTTGGCAGAGGGCTGGGCCAAGTTAAATTCTTTTTATACTTAAATGGCTCCCTACAACTAACCTGTTAATGATAAAGTGATTGCCACAGTGACAGCAACATCCAGCTGCCAGACACCGTGGGAATTTCAGCCAACTGTATCTTCCCCATGAGCAATGTGAAGCAGAGAGGGCATGTACACATCAAATGTATCTGTGACTGAATGTGCTTCAGCAGCCAAGTCTAGTTAATCTCCATGCTATCAATTCATTTGCAATCCACAACAAGTGCATAATATAGGAGCAACCACTTAATAGCTGGCAGAGCACATAACAAAAGTGAATCCATGTAGCATTGGTCAGCACATGGCAGCAGAAAAATAAGATATCAAGGAGTCCATTGCTATGTTAAAACAAAACAAAAAAAACCCAAGGCAAACAAGATTTTACAAACTAATTATCTTTAGAGAGAAATAGCAGTGCATTCCCATCTTGCCAACTCAACATTCCCTGACAACAGTTTTTCTTGTCCAGATTTATGCTAATATTACACTCATTAACTTGGTAAACCTGTGAATTCCAGGCTGTTAAAACCAGATTTCATTCAAATATACTAGCCAACAAAAGAATCTTAGCAAAGCAGTGAAAACATTAATTAGCTTCTGTTTCCCTATTTTCTTGTGGATTTCCCCCCACCCTTTCCAGCTTCTCCTTCAAAATATCCTTTGGCTATCATTTTCCACTTGTCTCTCTTTCATGAAGATTTTGTCCTTCAGAGATTAATTTTTAGTTCTCTCTGTCTTATCACCATATTAAGTTATATGCCATATACCATGATGACTCACAAATCTCTTTCCTCAGCCTTGATTTAATTTTCATACCCTATTTCCTGATACATTATCTGGATTGCCCTTTTAATTGTCAAGACTTAGCATTTGAAAACCTGAGCTTTTCTCTTTTTCCCAACTATAAACAATTTCCTTCTTCCCTGATCTACTCACACTAACAGCCAGTAATTTGGTCCATTGTCTTTTCTACTCCTTCCTCCTCTTCAGCCTCCTTAGGGATCAAGTGGATTTTTGCTTGCAACACACACTGGAAAAGATCCTTCCTTTGGATATCCACAGTTAAAAATGAAATGTCTCATATTTCAATGTCTTCTCAGTAATAATGGCAATGTGCCTACAGGTATTACCTGAAAAAATAGCCTTTGGAAAGGGTTTTAAACTTATGTATAATATTCTGTATATGATTGAATCTCTAACCGTGTTTTTAAATAATAAATAATGGGCAGCATATATATTCAGTGAATCAGTACAATTCTTAGAGTAGGTCTAAAATAAGTAGGTTGGATGGTTCATCCTGACTCCAATACACCATTTCATCAAATGTGTCATTCTATTTCTTCTCTCTCCCTGCCTGTTTGTAACTGTGACCAAAGTTTTTAATTCAGAAGGAACAGACACTCTACTTTTGATCTTTTTAAATGCCTGAGTCCTTTAGCAGTTACACACTGTGGTGGTTTTAAAACCAGCAGGAAATTTTAACTCCAAAGAGGCCACTCCCACCCTTTTTGATAGCAGAGAGACAAAAGCAGAGACTACAGGTTAAGATAGCAATTTACTGAAGCCTAAAAGCATTGAGGTAAGAAATGCACAGCAACAACAGCAATATTGATAACAAAACAATAAAAAAAAAATTGCTTTACCCACAAAAAGGTTTCACCAACCTCAACTTAGTTCCATGTGGCTGTCAGGACAAAAAAAAAGATGCCAGTCTGCCCATAGGAAGCTCCCTGCAGAGTTTCTTTTACATTACAAGCTTAACAAAGAATGCTTTGTCTTGATGATCTTTAGAAAGTGGATTTTTATATTTTCAAAAGACATTATAATTTCTAATCCAGCAACACTGTCATCCAGTGGGATATACTACAACTTTTGGATGTTGCAGGTATAGAAACAAGCACTAATTACCACTGCTGCTCTAATAACTGTGAAGAACTGTAATTCACCTCACAAAAAGTTTGGATACTGTGAAAAATATATGCCCTGACTATTATTCTGCATTTACACCTTTCACGTGAGTCTACACTTTCTACATTCATAACACATTCTACATTTGTAACAATTGTAAGATAGATTTTCTGCTTTCATACAGCTAAGATCATCAAGTACTTTGTTTATAACAGCTGTTTTTTTCTTCTTTAGCCCTGACAATCCCGCAGTCTTTAAATATTTAAAATTTTATATTATTTTCTTTACAGTACTTAGATATGGGCTTCTTTTGGCTTCTTGTTCTCCAATACCTTGCAGGCAAACTATGCATTTCCCATTGAGGGAATTGGTAGTGTGCCACATGGGATCAAGGCATCAGCACTTACCTTTGCTGTGAAAAATGAAGCCAGCCTTTATTACTCTCTCATTAACTTTTGTTTTCATCTGTTGTTCACTGAAATGTCGGTACACGCCCTCTGAGATAGTTTATTAGAATGTGTAACAAAAAAAAAATTGTTAAGAGACACATAAAAACCTTGGCAATGAATAGCTAGTGGACCTAATAAGACTATTACTAACCTAGACTATAACACACTATACAGTGGTATCAAATTGTTTACTTATGCAAACTGTTGAGCTGGTATCTCTTCCTCCCTTATTCTATTCTTGCAAAGGTCATCATTTTGACATGTGTGGTTACGCCCCATCCCTTACAATTCAAACCATGAAAGGAAATATGATGCAACTTGATAATTTTCTAGTGTTGGCAATGCTATAGTTCAGAAGAAGGAAAGTATACAACTTAGTAGGAAAACAAAATATCTGTTCTTTAGAAAAATGTCATTACTTCAGCATTTGCCTAATCTTAAAACATGAATGATTTACATTTTATCCTTAAATATTAGAATATGGTAAAAAATAGGATGTATAGAATAGACTTTTCCTACTATGTAAAATAATGTGAAACAATACCATCAAGTGATGCATTTTTGCTTCCTCAAAATGCAATATTTGACATTTCAAATTGGGATGATAAAACAACTCGCTTTGATAATGTTATTTCCTGGAAGTATTCAAAACAAGTATGTTTCTTCAAAATAAATTTTCTGATATGATTGTATATAATGAATAAAAATCAGGTTAAATCATAAATAAAAAAGAATTTATTAAAATTTGTCTTTAACTTAGGTAATCCATTTGGAGAAAACATTCATTTTCTTGAGTTCAACATCTCTCTCTCTCTCTCTCTCTATATATATATATATATCTGTCCCAAGAATGATTTTTGTAATTTGAAGTTTTACAGAAGAACTAGTGTGGAATTTATTACTTCAGTTAAATAAACCATTGATTCTGTACAGTGGCAATAGAGTCACTGTTTGAAGTAGCTCATCAGCTGCAAAATTGGTTTTCAAATTACAGGGTTGATGTCGAGATCACCATCTTGAAAGGGCAATTCTTATCACTATAAACTATGCTCTCAAACAAACTAGATTCTTTCTTTAATCATTGTCAACAGTCATTTGTTTCATAAAAATTTTTATGCCTTAATTACTTCAGCAAGTCCATAAAGAGGAGAAAGAACACATTTGCATGAACAAAAATCTCAATATACATATACTCTTTTGGTATTTGAAATCAAGCTGTTATTGATTGTACTGCAGTTATTTCAGATTCTTTTCCAGATCTTTTACATGGGTTCTGAGAGTTTTGCTGGGACATTCTTAATTGCTTCTTTCTTATTAAATTGTGATGAAAGTGTGATCTAAATTAAAAAAAAAAAAAAAAGAAAAAGAAAAATAAAAAAATTCCAGTTTATCAGGCTTGGCTACTGAAAAAGAGGGATAGAGAGCAAGCTGCATTGGTAAGAGCCAGCAGCTTACTTTCAAGGCAAATTGCATGCATTCAGAGCTGAAAATATTCTCATGAGACCGTCACCTCTGCAAACAGTGAAGTTCAGGCTGGTAGGTTTCATGACATTATGCTACATTTTATAAAGTCACATGCCAAAAATATATTCTGCTCAATTAATTCAGTGCTTTGTAGATACAGGAATTTGGAAATGCTTATGACAACAGCTCCTGGCCAGGAAATTCAGAAACAGATTTTTGGTCAATATGGCTTGCAGAACTTGTCCCAAAAAGCTAGGCTGCAAGATGACATATGAGGAAGTAAAATTTCTACAGGTGACAAAGTGCCTTTGTATTTTACTTTCAAACTCTTATTTTCATGTATGAAAATAATATTAGACATACTATCCCTTTTTTATATAACATTTTAGAGCTGCATTAGTCTGTTTTAAATGTCTAAGGAGCATGAGAGCATGATGGACGTACAGATTGTATCAGAACTTTGTGCTTCTGAATGTATGGTTTCATACATGCTTTTTGCATATGTTTTCAAGCCCTTTTGAAATGTATCCTCCCTCCCTTTCATGCTATCCCTAGTTTACCATGGGACACAATGGTTTTGTGTGGGTTTTTTCCTAGTAGAATGGAGTGACAAACCAAGGGACAGTTGCCAAATGCCAATTAACAACTAAGAAGGGCTGTGTGATATACTGATAGAAAGGGATGAGGAATTGTGCCATTGAGAAGTTTAACAAACATCAAGGAGACAATGTTCAAAGAAAAAATTTCAATTTCAAATCTTTACTAAAAATACACTGGCTTAAAAAAAAAATGCAGAATGTCAGGAAGGGTTTAGTTCTATGTGTGCTGCCTAATTCCAGAAAATGTGCATCAGTAGATTTTTCACAAATATTTGACAATCACTTGCAAAGCAGGACTCTGAACCTTTTGTGCAGTCTGAACTGCTACATGAAAGGATATCTTTGCAGTTTACAGAATACATGACAAGAACAGGAACAGAGATGTGAAATAAAAAGAATTTCTGAGGCACCTACTAAATTTCTTGTTAATTCATTTCAATTAATACCATTACTAGCTGAGAATACAAATGACTATAATTTTCTCATAAAGTAATGCTTTTCTTTGTGAATTCAGTCTGTACCTTTGGCTGTTATGTGTTCTATTATATTTCTACTCTAACTTGCCAACAAAACTTCATTTTGTCACCATTTCATTTGATGCGATTCTTCCTTTGCCTTTTATATCATGGAATTAGTCAGTTGAAATTCTCCATGGAATTGCATCTCTTGCTCTGCTGCACACTGTGCAAGAACACCTGTCTTGCCAAGAAAATACTGGTAGTCAAGGGCAATTTTCAGGATGGTGTGGCTCTGGCCAATTAGAATAAATTGGAATTAAAAAATAACAAGTAAAACCAAAACAAAAATATAGCCAGTTTTAAATTATGTTTATGCAACATGTTAGAACACATGACAGTTTTAACACAGGATTTTTTGGTTTACTTTTTTATTCAGTGGTAGATTTAACTATTTGTCTGAACTCCTTTACGTCTTTCTCATCCTCTCTGAGAACACAGAGGAATGGAAGAGAGCTTGTATTAGGAAGGAGAGGATAGAATACAAACGTAATTGTTTTGCCTTATGATTCAGCAGGCATCCTCCAGTTTACAAAGGCAAACAGAGAGATAAAAAAGAAAGGGTCGGATAATGACATAGAGATAATGAAAGAGAGATCTGACCATGCTTTAGAGGTATACTAATACTATACAAGCTGGCTTGTGCTGGGCAATTAATTCGGCTATAAATGAGAAACCCAGCCAGCTCCGTAAAACCAGCCCCTGGGTGGACTGACAGGAATCTCAACCAATTACATTCCACCCTAAGCTGCAGGCATTTCACTGGTCCAGGAGCTGGGCAGTGTCAAAGATCCAACCAATGAGCTATCCAGACCAGGTTTTTCAAATGCCTTTTATAAAGATGGGCTCAAGGAATAATCGCTCCCTGTTGCCACATGGACATTGGGGTGTGTGCTGTCCCTGTCTCAAACCACCAACCCCACAAAACACGTGGAACTATTAAACATAATGTACTCAGTTAGCAGTAACCATGTGAAAAATACAAATTATACTTCTCAAAAAATAAAAGAAAGTAATAAAAAAACTCGACATTAAAAAAAAAAACTCAATAAATATTATTTTCAGTGAGGTGAGACGTACACAGAGAAATTGCCCCACTTTTCAAGACATTAAAAGTTTGATTCCATTCTCTTCATGGTTTCAACACAACACAATTCAGCCATTGCTGAAGATCCTGAGTAGGCTAAGTAACACTTAGTTAAAAAACTGCTTAACTAATAGCAAAGTTATGAGTTGAGATACTTCTACTACTGAAGCTAATCCTTAGGACTCAGAATTATCAGAGTTCAGAGAAAAAAGGTTAATGATATTGAGAGATGAGTCGTACTGCCAATAAACAGAGGGCACTCACCAGGTTTCATGTTGTGGATCCCTCAGCAATATTTGATATTGTGATTGTCAGTTTATTTAAGAAATGTGTCAAGTTAAAATGAAAACATTAATAATATTTCATTTTTTTTTCGGTCATGATTTGTTCATGTTCATACTGGGGGAAAAGTGTGTTAGTTTCTTCTGTGCCTTACAGTTTTGGTTCTCTCATCATCCAGGCAGGGTGCCATACGGTTTCTTTCCAAAGGCTCCTTGTCAATGGTTCTCAGAGACCGGTTTCAAAAAGAAAGTTTACTTGCAGTTTTAATCAATGACTTCAAAAAGACAACTGGGAAGTGTTTCCACCCTGGTCCACATTATATACCGTGGTATATAATTGGCTTCCAAGATAAATTCAACCAAATCTTCGATATTGCTTTGAACTTTGTTTTCCCACAGTTTTCTTATCTCTTGACTATCCACACTCTACAGACATTATTTTGAACTCAGTGTGTAGGTTGACTTGGACTGCATTCAATATTTCCATTCAGAACAAAAAGTCAGATTGAAAGAAAGACATATATGCCATTATCCAACCCTTTCTTGGCCTGGGAGGAAATTATTTCCTCCCAGAAATCAAGAATAAATGACTGAAAGCCAACCTGAGAAATACAGAAATGGAGAGAAGGTATTTTTCAGGACTCATCCCCATATGGGCCACCAACTGTTGGCATCAGTGCTTGGCACCAGTTTATTATCCTGCTGTAAAACTTTCATATCTTCTCTCTGTGAGCTCCCATGGGCAGCTCCTCACAACACTGACTCCTTTTCTCCTTCTTCCACAGGGCTGACTGGCTCCTTCCTGACCCTTGCAGCACATACCAACCCTTACTGTCCCTCGCACAACCATCTGACCCTTCCTCCTCACAAGACAGCCAACAAATTCCAGCTCTCCTCTCAATCACCTAACTCACTCTTTTATAGCACCCATCCTTATTGGACACAGCTGTGGCCTATTAATGGCAGGCCTGCTCCTACTTTTTGGTAATTAGTACAGCTGCAACTCTTCAGGGGCAAGATTGCCTTCAGCACTATCTCTATTCTCCTACAAGCCATCCTCCCACTGGTATTTGTAAATCTCACATAAATCTGGTTGTTTCAGGTACAAAATCACAATTAGACAGTTCAGTGCATTCTTTCTAAAATACACCTGCTTTCCCTGGTACTCATAACATCCTTCACTTTCTAACTTATTTTATCTGGCTACAAGTTTCTAGACTGACCAGCAATATATCTCCAACCCATCCAGCTCCAACCAGTCCAATATATCTTCCTATCAACACAAACAACTACAAATAATGGTGGGGGTTTTTTTCCCCAATTTGCACTGCTTTACACATGAAAAGTTTGAAAAGTTCTTAGTGCCCTGGTTTTGATACTAAGATCATAGAAACACAAGACTATTGAGGCTTGAAGGGACTCCTTGAGGGTCACCAGGTTTAACCTCATATTTTAAAAAAGCCACTTAGGCTCCTGGGTGTGTGCCCAGGACAATGTTCAGATGGCTTTTTAATAACTGCAAGGAAGGAAACTCCACAAACAGCTGTTTTCTGTCACCTCACAGTGAGAAAAGCCTTTCCTGGTGTTCAGACATTTGCTTGATCTGTAATATAATCCTTTTTCAGAGGTAATATACCTCTGTGTATTGCTACCAGAAGGAAGCATTGCTGGCTCACATCTGCCTCACAGCGCAAGGACATCCATGCTTAGTCTGTACTGGTGCAAGTTAGTCTGTCTCACCTGCAGGACTTGAAATTTTTCTTTTCTCAATCAAGAAAAGTTGAGGAAAATAAAAAATCTGAAACTATGGAAAGTATACTGAAAAATAAGGAAAAGTATGAAACATGTAAAAGAGCAAATGAGGACATAAGCTGCTTAATATATGTACTAATGAGAGCAGAGACTAAAAATGAAAACTACCTTGTATGACTCCAGGAAAGGCAAAGAATACTTGACTGTATTCTGTTTAGACTGTACTTCTCTTTCCTGCAAGAAACAGGAAACAGGAAACAAGGGAAAAAATGAGGGGAAGAATAATACACTGGAAAAGAGAGGTCTTATTGTCTTTCTGCTACTGCAAAAAAGTGATAGAAGATGGAAAAGTAACAAACCATGGAGAAATCATATTGCAATAAACAAAAAGGCCAAAGTGAATGACTGGACAAACACAATTAGGAGGAAAAAGATAGGAAAAACTTGAGGAAAAGGTAGATTTGACATTCAGATTGCTGCCATATAATGGGTTTGACCTTTAAATTACTGAATTTACATTTTTCTTATCTCTGCATTGTACTTAGTTTTAAGGGAAATTTTACATTTTCAAACACTTTGATCAATCCATCAATTGTAGCTATTTATGAGCCTAAATAAAAACAACTGCCCTTCTTAAAATGTATTTTTTTAAATTTGTATGCTGTAACTGCCAACAAGGAGCTTACATGGCGCTGAAGTTAGTCATGTATGTTTCTGAGGAAGTATTTTTTGAGATTTCTCAGAACAACAGTTTAGATCTAAGTCAGTATGGCCCTTATTAAATTAAATTGAACACATGCTGAATCCTTGATATCACATTTAGTCAGTCCAAATGTTGTGAAGAATACTGAGGCAGATGATATTTAGATTTTATATGTACTGGTGATATATATATTTTTTTTTATTCACTTGTTTTTGCAAATGCAGATATTAGGAGTGCAGCCAGGTAAATTTCTTGTTTATGCTTTTTCTTCTCTTGATTCTCCTAAGTAGCACAGAAGAAATAAAAAGCAAATCTGGAAAATCCTTAGACGTTTGGAGGAAAATAACTTTGTTAAGGATATATCATGGTTAAACAGCATGGCATTTACAGCAAGCAAACTTATGAACTTGCCAGCCTGTAAGTTACAACCTAGTTTGAACTTTACATTACCTTGAAGTATACAATACTGATTCTGTACTTTGAGGGGTGGGTTGTAATAAACTATACCCATGTAACATTATGCAGTATTGTGTTTCATTCTGTCTAGTAGGGTCTATAAAAGTTACTTATTTCAAAGAACATTGCAAATATACTTAAATAACAGTATAGTTTCAAAGAGTGAACCGCTGAGAAAACTTGCAGTAAAAATCAAAGGTTGTCCAAGGTTACAAGTAAATTAATTTAGACTCAGTGCCTTAACAGAAGCTTTGAAAGTTCACACTGCATATACATTTCTAGGTAATTTCTTTTCTATTTTTCATGTTAGCAAAAAAAAAAAAAAAAAATTCAATTTGATTTATCTATCTTGCTTTCTTTAGGTTAGATCCTCAAGAAAAAGAAAAAAGGCAAGAAAGAAAAGTAAACTGAACAATAAATATTTTGGTAGTCCCTATTTTCTGTCTCCTCTTTTTAGCATTGCGTTGAATTAACATTGGCTGGATTCCTGATGATAACCCAGATGTTCCTCACTCCACATCCTTGACTGAATAGAAAATATTAAAAGAAAATATTAAAAACTCATGGGTTTAATTAAACAGAGGGAGTTTCCACATGGTCACATCATCACATGGACGTGTCATCACAAAAACTGACCTGGTGAAAATTTATTGCCAATTAAAGCTATAGGACTGTGAGAAACAAATCCAAAAGTAAAACAACATCTTTCCCCTACCCCTTTTCCTGGCCTAGCTTCACTATTTCTTTCCCAACTCCTCCACCTCCTTCCCTATGGAGAATGCTGGCAGGATGGGGAATGGGAACTGGGTTCAGCAGCTCCTTCATCCTCATATGTTTTGCTTGCTCCTCCTATATGGATCCTGCCCACAGGATCCCTGTCCTTCAGAAAGTGTTCAACTGCTCCAGCATGGATACTCCATGGTCTGCCGAGGAATAGCTGCTCTGCTTTGGTCCCCTCCAGAGGCTGCAGAGGAATGTCTGCTACAGTCTTTGGAGCACTTTCTCCCCCTTCTTGTCTGACTTTGGGGTCCGCAGGGCTCTTTCTCACATGTTTCTCCCCACCCCTCACTGTCTTACAGTGTTTTCCCCTTTCTCAAATGTGTTCATCCTGAGCTGCCACCACCTTGGCTAGGAGCTGTGGGGCTCAGCTGTACCCTGCAGGGTGTTTGCTGGAGCTGCCTGGAGCTGGCTGTGTGCAGCATGGGACAGCTCCAGCCATCTCTCACAAAGACCACCTTTGCTGCCTCCTACTGCAAACACCCAGACACCTGCACCCACTACAAACAACAGTTAAAGTGAAACCACCCCTCCCCAACTTATTGAAATCCAAACATACAAGATACAATAGAAAACAAAATAGGATATCAGTACCATAATGACAAAACAGGGCAAAATTTGGATTACTGTCAACCTGGCCTCTAGAGAACAATTTCTTCTATGGCTTTGAAATTCTATGGTTAAAATAGATCTAATGCAATGACAGCACCAGTAAATTAGCCAGTTAGAGGATAATTAATCAACAAATGGAAAGGATATTGCCTTTATCAATAGCTATTTAAAAGTTAAAACCTTAAAAAGAAAACTAATCACACAGATTCATTATGTGGCTTATGAGGGAAAAAAAAAAGGCAGGAAAAAGAAATTCAGAGATGGCATGACTCAACCCTCAAAGCTGATGACCCCTCTTGTTCTGTTGATTATGAGCAAGACCTTGATTAGCAGAGTCTTGCTAGTTTTTTAGATCCCTAACTAGCTTCAATATCTCTTCTAGTGGTGCTATCAAATGAGATTAATCCCAATTCAAATTTCCAGTTTCAATATCAGTGAAACTGAGTATTCATATTCTAATATACTTAGGACTCTTACCAGGGCAAGATATGCTTTTCATCTTGTTCTTTTTTTTTTTTCCCTTGCCTATTTTCAGTTCTTTTATTCATTTTGTTCAATTGTAAAATTTTTGATAAGTACTATCTTCCTTTTAATTAATTATTCTATTCTTATGGCAAGGACATGTTAGTCCCTGATCAAGCTTGTGTGGCCTCCTCAAGATACAAATAATAAATTAAATTAAATCTCCATACATAGAGTTTGACTAATAAAAATGGCAAATACTCCTTTCAGATTTTTCATCAGTAAAAAACCTTTTCTGATACAGAGAAGTAAAAGCTTTTTCAGATACTGCCCTTTTTTTTTTAACTGAATGCTAATGTTGCAACTTTATCATTTATTTATTTCTCACTATTATAACAAAAAACATTACACTGCAGGTACAGCACAACTAATGAAAAATTGCTTCTTGCATCCTAAAGCATGACTTAGGAAGTAAAATCTCAGCCTTTCATGAGCTTTAAAATGTTTATTTAGTGAAGAAACCAAAATGAGCATACCAAATTTGTTTTTGACTTAAGATTGTGATTTCAGATCTTGTGAATTTCGATCACTTCTTATAGTAATGTAACTGCTTAGAAGAATTTTCCTTAGGAACTCACTTGTAACCAGAGGAGATTCATATATCGTTTCCTTTCCTAACTTCTCTATCGATCAAAATATTTGCTGACTGATCTTTTAATGTTTTGTATTTCATTATATTTTTTATTGCAAGATAGTGTTTTGCATAACTTTAGTTTAAGATCACATAGAATGACATGTATACTTCTGATAAGAAGTCAATCTACAAATTTGATTGATAAAATATTTTCTTGAGTGCTGAACACTACATTTTTCTGAATTTTTTGTGTGCTTCAAACTGTTCTTAATATCTAACCCATTGAACAGCACACAAATTCAGCACAGTTCCTTCAGCTGAAAGCTTGGCAGAACACCCTTTAAAATGCATCAAATAACAAGTTGATATTATTCAACTTTTTATAATGTAGATTTAGTGTGCATATTTTTCTAACATCATTCTCTCCATTCCTTTTTCCTTTAATTCTGTTTTGAAGGTGTTAAATGTTTTTCCATAGGAAAAACAAGAATATAGTAATATAAATATAAAGAATATAAATATATCAATATATAATATAAATATGTAAAAAATAATGCAATAATATAAATATAAAGAATCTAAATAGATAGTATGCCATTTTAGTTGGTTTTTTGCCTTTGTTAGTGAGAACAGAAAGGCAATTTGATATAATCTGCCTGGGGATGTTTCAGTGATTAAAGCAAAAAACATTTATAAAGAAACGGAATGAGATTTTTTAAGTGAACAAAACAAGTTTTTCATAATAACATAAGAATTAAGATTTCACAGCATGATCTTGCTACAGAGATGCCAAGAAATAACATGGATTATTAAAACACAAATGAACTTTTTAGTCCCTAAAATTATCTATACACTACAAGAATGTTTAAACAAAGATGGAAAATTAAATTTAAAAGCATTACCTCATGAAGATCAAAGCTAAGGATGCAGCCAGGTAAAAAGATTTTGAGAGTTTATTACACTATAAATAAATGAAGTAATTTCTTTCTCAAAATATGAGATGTGGGGAACTTGTTCTTCAGAGACCCCAAGTGGATGAATAAAGACTCTTACATGTTCTTTTCCACCCCATCTGGACATGAATTGTAAGCCCAGGTTGTTAACAAGTTTGTCCCCAGTAGTTCCTGCTTCGGTGTAGGCACTTAGGAAGTAGATGAGGTGAGGAATGAGTGATTCCCTACTACAGAAAGGGGGTACCACTTGTTATTACTCCAGCAGAAAATGGCACTTACTACGGACATTTACATTTGGCAGCCCTTTGTCATTGTCTGCAAGGCGGACTTTACAAGAAGGGCTGCAAGGAGGATCTGGGGAGCTACAGGTGTGTCAGTCTGACTTCAGTTCTGGGGAAGGCTATGGAGCAGATCAGTTTAGTTCCATCACAGGACAAACAGGAGATCAGGCTAAAAGAGCACAGATATCTGTGTCAAAACACTGTCAAAGCCACAGAAGGAACTTGCCATAAAATAAACCACCACAGTGGGAATTTGAAATAAGCTCAGAGGGCAGGAATTTGCAATAAGAAAATGCTGATTCCAGACATGATGGAAGTCGGGTCTGATTAGCACACTGTGGTTAATGCATCTAGACAAAAAATCTCACTGTATCAAAGTGGGAATGAAAGCTACTGCTCATACACCTATCACCTCAAATTGTGGGAACATCATCTATGCCCTGCAGATACCTGGAATTTGGACTGTATAAAGAAGGTACCCCCAAAAAACAGCTCTAGGAGCCCCACCACTGGTGGGGCAAAAAAAAAGGACCAACTACATACTGCTGTATTAAAGGGTGGTCACTATCTTCTGCTTGATGTCTCTCTCCATTTCCCTTTTCTATTTCATTATATCTCTGCCTCCCTTATATGCTTAAATACAATCCATATTATTCCCTTTGGTGTATGGTCTCATTTGCACCTTAATTCCAGCGGAGACATTTCTCCCTAGCTGGATCATAAACAGTCCCAATCAACATGGGTTTGAGAAAGGCAGGTCTTGTTTGACTGACCTGATCTTCTTTGAAAAGACCACTCACGTAGGTGATAAGGGAAAGGCTGTGGATGTTGTTTACCCAGTTTTCAGTAAAACTTTTGATCACATTTCCCATAGCATCCTCCTGGGGATACTGGCTGCTCAAGGATTTGGATGGAAACATTCCTGTCTGGGTAAAAATGTGGCTGGATGGCCAGGCCCAGAGTGTGGTAGTAAATGGAGTTAAATCCAGCTGCTGACCAGGTACAAGGGGTGCTCTGCAGTATTGGGACTGGTCCTATTTAATATCTTTATCAGTGACCTGGGCAAGGAGATGAAGTGTGCCTTCAAACAGTTTGCATATGAAACCAAGTAGGGCCGGAGGGTGGATCTGCTGAAGGGCAGAAAGGCTCTACAGAGTGATCTGGACAGGCAGGATTGGTGGGCCAAGGCCAATAGCATAGTGTAGTTAGTATAGTATAGTATAGTATAGTATAGTATAGTATAGTATAGTATAGTATGGTATGGTATGGTATGGTATGGTATGGTATGGTATGGTATGGTATGGTATGGTATAGTATAGTATAGTATAGTATAGTATAGTATAGTATAGTATAGTATAGTATAGTATAGTATAGTATAGTATGAGGCCAAGTCTTTCTACTTTCTACCCATTTCTAAAAATGTGTGCAATATTTCCCTTTCTCCAGTTACCAGGGACTTCATCTGTCTTCCATGACTGTTCAAATATCACAGATAGTGCCTTGGCAACTGCATAAGCCAATTCACTCAGGATTCTGGTCACAAATCTGATTTTCTCTTATGTAGTAAGGGACTTTGCTCCTCCCTATCTCTGCAGCCCATCCACTCAAGAGATGCAGGAAGAAAGGTTGCCAGTGAAGACAGACCAAAAAACATTGTTGAGTGCCTCAGCTTTTTCATTGTCTGTTCTTATCAGTTTGTCAGCCTTGCTCATCAGTGGAGGCACACTTTCTTTGACCTGCCTTTTCTGGATTATATACCTGTACAAGCCCTTCTTGTTATTCTTTGTGCCCCTTGTCAAGTTCAGCTCCAGCTGCACCTTGGTCTTCCTCACCCCATCCCTACACAACTGGGTAGCCTTCCTATATTCTTCCCAGAATATCAGCTATGAAATACTGATTTAAAATCGATTTCCTGCAATGATAGACATTATCTAGTGAGTAAAGAAACAATGTTTTAGAAAAAAACCCTGTAACTATACATAACTAAAACAGAGACAAAATTCTTTATTTCTAAAGTATTTCTTATGCTATTTGGAATGATCTCTTAAATAAATGTTGCCATTGTGAAACCAAAACTAGAAAAAGAGTGGAAGATTCTTTTCTTTTCTTTTCTTTTCTTTTCTTTTCTTTTCTTTTCTTTTCTTTTCTTTTCTTTTCTTTTCTTTTCTTTTCTTTTCTTTTCTTTTCTTTTCTTTTCTTTTCTTTTCTTTTCTTTTCTTTTCTTTTCTTTTCTTTTCTTTTCTTTTCTTTTTTTTGTTGTTTGATTTTTGTTTTGTTTTGGTTTGTTTCTTTGGGTTTTTATTTTTTGTTGGAGTTTTTTTTTTTTGTTTCTCTATCTAAATGCACTTTAAAAGATGGTAAATTTTATAGTTTTTTCTTTTAGCTGAGTCCCTTTTGCCCATGACAGTAAGTGGTAAGGATTTTCCCTGTGTTTTTCTTGATGCACAAGCATTTCAATTTTATTTTCTTCTTCTGCACACTCAGGAAGAGTAGGGAGAGAGTGGCTTGGTAGGTATCTGCCAGCCAGAAAATGTCAACCCATTGCATCAGGTTTTAGAGTTAAAGTCATATAGTTCCAATAAGTTCTACACATATATTTAACAAGCTAGCAGTATTCGGGTTTTCTTAGTTTTACTTCCTTGACACATCATGTATTATTTATTATTATATCATAATAATTACTTTATTTTATATCTACTAGTTTAGGAAAAATATTTTATTATATATAGTCTTTGATCTGATTCGCTTTCTTATTTGGCTGATTTTTTTTCTTTTAAATTTTCAACAAGTTCTGTAAAAAATGCTAAAAAATCCATTCTTTAAACAGAAATATTGTCAAATTAGGTTGTGTGAGACTAAAAGACATGAAAACTGTGATTCTAATCTGTGAAGAAATGCAGTGTACATAGAGAGAGTTTGTATTTCACAGAAATGAAAAAAGCCTAGTACATCACACCTTCCACCTTTGCATGACATTCCCAAGAATTTAAGATTAAAAGATCAGTGCCGCTAGTCAGTGCGCCAGCACATATCCTGCAATGCCTTGTTGCCAACAACAGTCAATAATTTTCAGAAAAAAAAGATACCTGGAACACTTGGAACAAATATGCTATAAAGTCCCCTTCAGAAAGTGCTTATTTAGCATATCTATCCTCTTTAACCTGCTTATTTGAAAATTCTGCAAGCACATTATGTTAATTGCATCAGAAAGGCAAAGGTGTGAATGGATATTAATGAACTATCATACTTTTTATGACAAAACAGAAAATTATTCTTTATAGGAGACCACATTCACAATCATAGGACTAGCTTTTTAATACACATGCCAAAGCAATTTATTTTGCCATTATTCCAGACCCTTTTATGATCTAGTAAAAGTGGGTGAAGACATTTCCTTCACTCCTACTTTCTCTATGTATAAAACACATTTAGGAAAAAAAAATACAGTTTTGATTGTGGAAAGAGTGAATCTTTTTCACTTTTTGCACTTTATTGTCATTAACAATATCTTTTTATTTGAGATCATGTACTGTCTCGCTTTTACAAGAAAAGACTGCAAGGATAACAAAGGTGGTGATGAAACATGGTATAGGCAATGTATTTCACCAGTCTTCAAAGTTTTTAGGCATGAAACACAATAAAAGTGTAAAATATGCACTAGAATTTGCAAATTGGGCCTTAAAATAATTCTACTAGAAATAGCTTTTAAATTTTGTAGGAAAACAGCTCTGCAAAGCATTCCTCCTTTCAGATGATTCATTGCCTCCATGTTTAGGTATTATGGGAAAGATAAATGCTTCCACTTTGATGTTTGAAAGCTCATTAGTTATAAGTAGGGAATGAAAAATGTTTTAATATTATTTTGTCTGAATTTCAAAATATTCAAAATTTATTATTTGATTTAAGAAGACCTTTGCATTTTTTGAGCCAGAAGGAGTATTGAACATGAAGTTATCCAATAGAGAAGCAAATGGTGAATTCAAAATCTGCTACATTCTAAGTGACTTGCTATCAACAGAATGGCATTAAAATGCTGATGTTGTGGGAAAGATTTTTTTTCACTTTTGTTGCAAATTGAGTCATCAGTGAAGTCCTATGTATCTGCATGTATTACTATCTAGCTACATGCCATGGATATAGAAACTGATATAGAGAGCATTTGGATTTCTTAAATCAATACACCACTGTTGGAGTCCAAGACTGTGAGATTCACATTCTCTTAACCTGAGAGAAGCAGTGAGAGAAGCAGAGAAAAGAATGATCAAAACAATTCTTATCTCATTTGCTGCACCTGTGTTGAGCCAAAGTAGAATGTGATATGGAGATTGTTTACCCAAAGTGAGGGTGTTTTATTTCCTTGACCTGTCAGGGCCAAACATGTCTCCAGGCTGTCAGTCAGCAGACAGTCACAACATTTTGTTGAGTTGAGTGCTTGTGCAGTTTCAGTTTAGATCTAGTGTAATATAGTATAGAATAATATAATAAAGTAATTAATTAGCCTTCTGATATCAGTGGAGTCAGGTGCATCAGTCTTCCCTTGGCCGAGGGGTTGCATGCTTTTACAATAAAAGACAAAATTAGGAGGCTTTTAACTGGTATTCATTCAAAATGGCAGCATTAGTTTTTTTCTTCAAAATAGTCCTGCTATAAATCTGGAGAGGTGATTCAGGTGTAGGTCTGGAAAACACTGCCAGACACCTAAGTACAGGAAAATCAGATTGGGTTTACTAAGGGGGTGCATCATGTTTCAGTCCTGATCTCCATTAAGATCTCCATTCCTTGATATAGGTAATGGGGAAGAGGAAACTTTGGGAAGTTTTCTGTTGATACAAAACTGGTAAAGGTGGCTGATACACCAAAGATTCATGGTCCTATCCAGAGGGACCTCAACATTATGGAGAACCCAGATGAGAGAAATGTCATGAAATTCAACAAGAACTGCAAAATCCTGTACATGGGAGGAACATCCCCAAGCATGAATGTATCAGCTAGGAGACACACAGGTGAAAAGCAACCTTGTGAAATAGCATTGTCTGATTAAAAGGGTGCCTGATTGAATAAGTGTCATCCAGGAGCCCTTGCTGCAAAGAAGACCAATGATATGCTGGGTGCATTCAACAAAGTTTGCCAGGAGTTTCATGCAGATGATCCTTCCCTTTTGTCAGCCCTTATGAAGCCACTCTTTGAGTCCTCTATGCAGTTCTGGGCTCCTTAGAATGACAGAGATACACAGATACTGAATAGTCCAACTAAGGGCCACAAAGATGACAAAGGCACATGAGCATCTCTCCCATGAGTAAAGGCTGAGACATTTGGAACTGTTCAGCCTGGAGAACAGAACTATCAGGCATAAATATGTTAAGAGAAGATCTAAAGGAGACAGAGCCAGACTTAGTGGTACCCATCCACAGAACCAGGGGCAATGGGAAAAAACTGAAACATAGGACATTGTGTCTGAACATCAGGAAACACTTTTTCACTGTGAGAGTGAAAGGTTGCCATGGAGATTGTGGAATGTACATCATTGGAGACATTGGAGAGCATGGTCCTGGGAAACTGCAGGTGGCCCTGATTGAGAAAGGGGGTTTAACCAGAAGACTCTTCAGACTTCCCTTCCATCCTCAGCCTTTCTGTGATTCTGTGGCTGTGATGTTGTAATGGACTTTCTCACTCCTTTGATCATCAGCTGATTATTGTGAAGTAACCTAGAAAGGGGAAGCCTCGAAAATGTATGAAATTGCTGGCAAAATTAGTTGTGTACCATGGAGTTCTATCTTAGAGACCTGTCAGATGCCCACTTTTTCCTTTGAATGGACTTTACCTATGGGTCTAAGGGTCTGTGACTAGACCCTTGCAAGACAGGATTCCTTTGTTTTCAGCTCAAAAAAGCAGTTATTTAACTTGGGATTTTTTATCCCAATCATATTTCTTTCCAAGGAAGTTTCTGAAAAAAAATAACCCATTTGAAGATGAGAAAACCAAGATTTTTTAAAAAGGAAAAGGATAATTGCAATAATAAGACTATCTTTATGAAAAAAATGATAAAATAAATAAGAAAAAAACTATGGAGAAAGTACTGGGGTGAGAAAGAGGGAAGAGACTGCATATGAAATCTAGCTGAGATTCTAGATGTGAAACAAAAACTATACCTTCCAAATAGCTCACATATAAATTTTTATAGTGTTTTGATTGAGCAATGTACTTAATTAGCACACTATCGAGTTTGTTGATATGAGAAAGGGAAGTATGGTGCAAAAAATTAAATTGTATGTCCATTGTAATATCAAATAAAGAAGGTATCAATATAGTATATCAGTATCAAAAAGAGCAAGTAGTAAAGGTTGAAACCTTAGTCATAAATGACTGATTTTTAACTCTGATTGTCATCCAGATATAAGAGAGCAAAAACGTGGAGGTTCCTTCTGAAGATCTCCATTTAAAATAGTGATGCAACATGCACTCAGAATAATCTCTTCATGCTTTAATCTATAAACAGATCATGAAGAATTTTTTTTTCCTGCATTTTTTTTCCAAGAAAGATTCACAAATATTTCACACATATTTCCTTTGTTTATACAGGTAATATTGAAATTGAAATTCTGAAGGAAAGACATTTTAAGAAACAGGAAATATGAAAAACAGTTAAGGCTTTTGAAGTTTAAAATTTGCTACAAATAAAAGAAAAATAATTTCAGAACACAATAGCTAAAAATTGCATATTCTTGCATAACAATAATGTGATTTTGAAAAAAAAAACAAACTACTAGAGTTTTTGCATGTATTGACATAGAAATTAGGAGAAGGTATAACTCCTCTCTCTACTTTTATGAAGACTTTGTTACACATCTCTTACTAGTTATTGTAGTTGGCAACATCATCATACTTTTTCAAAGCTGGAGAATTTGGGATAGAAATAATCCTTTCTGGATGTCCTTGATCTTTCCATATAGAAAAAATGCATGCTAAAATAACTGTATGTTTTATTTTCTTTTGGGGAAAAAAAACCCAAACCACTGTATTTTTTACATAAGAACTTCTTTTCTAAGCACTGATTTCAGGTATCTTTTTTTTTATGGTCTTATCTTGTCAAATAGAAAAATAAAGCAAGAGAAAAGAGCACTTGAAGTTCAGTCCTGGAACATAGCCTTTGCAAGACAACAGAGAGTGATGAATAGACCATTCTATATCCTATTCTCCCTGAATTAGTACCTTAAACCTTATTTTTAAAGCATTTTTAGCAAAAACATATATTTCTATATGACATGATTATTTATCAGGTGAGCCAGCTTCTTTTGACAAAAGCTTCGCATTTTCTGCAAAAAACACTGGTGAAGTATTAGGCGACCTGAATCTCTCAGGCACAAAACACTCTTGCCTTGAGGTTGATTATTTGGCTTCCTGAATATGTCATTTTAAAGAACAGCAGATACATCTTCCAGATTCAATTATGGAGAGGTGACACCATCATTTCCTCTTAATATAACAGTTTATCTTGTACTGTGACGATCAGGAAAGCCAATCCTAATGAACAAAATGTCAAGCATATGGGGGTAGGAAAGATAGCTGAAATGGCTCATCAGATCAAGATATGAAGCAATCCAGCCCAGGAAAATTAAATAGCAAATGATTGTTGTGTGCATAGACTGGACTCATCTGTGCATACAATAAATGCATTGTTTTAATTTATTTTAAAATAAAAATGCAACTTCTCGGGTTTAAACACATTGCTTGTCTTTCATAAATCCATCATTGTTGTGTCTATCATATATGAATTTGAGAAGTAATCTTAGTATAGGGAAAGCACAACTAAATCATTGTTTAATGTTTGTAATGTACACAAATTGTATACGCAACAATCTTTTAGTATTTGGTCTTGGCATTTGCCATAAATGAGGATAGGGAAAAATTACCTCATCTTTCCCACACATTATAGTATGTGTGTGACTATGTGTGTAATTTTAAGTGTCTAATATTCAGAAAGTTCATTATTAGTGTTTACAGAACAGGACTCAAACGGCACAAATCTAACTATTTAAGAAGGAATAAAACATCACAATCTGAAATTAGGATAACAGTTATAAACCTTTGCTCTGATCTTCCCTGAGAAATGGAGGGAGTACACTAAAAAATTCTAAACCAAATAGAATAGGCAGTATTTAGAGGTACTAGGAACCAACCTTGTATTGCACTACCTGTACAGCTTTATGCGGCAATTATCAGAGTGACAATAAATGTTGTTGTTCACATAGAATCATTTAAGTTTGAAAAGACCTCTGAGATAGAGTCCAGACTTCGACTGATCACTAACTTGTCAATTAGGCCACAGAACTAAGTTCCACATCCAGTTGTTTCTTGAGAAATTCCAGGGATGGCAACTCCACCACCGTCCTCAGCACTCCATTCTAATATTTAACAAGGATTTTCATGAAGAAATTCCTCCTGATATCCAACCTGAACCCCCCTTGACACAGCTTGAGGCTATGTCCTCTCATCCTGACACTGGTTGCAGGGAAGGAGAGGGTGACCACCACCTGGCTACAACCTTCTTTCAGAGTGCAAAAGGGTCTCTCCTGAGCCTCCTTTCCTCCAGGCTAAACATCCCAACCCTCCTCAGCTGGTCCTCACAGGACTTACTCTCTAGACCCTTCATCAGCTTTGTTGCCCTTTTCTGTACATGCTACAGCTTTTCAATGTTTTTGTTGCAGTGAGGGGCCCAGAACTGAGCACAGGACTTAGGTGCAACCTCACCAGTGCCAAGTACAGCAGGACAATCGTAGCTCTGGTCCTGCTGGCCACACCATTCTTGATACAGTGCAAGATGCCATTGGTCTTCTTTGCCCCTTCTGCCCCTTCCTTCTGCCCAGTGGTCTCCAGCTCCTCCTATTTGTTGTCCATACCATGTGCATTGGCCTCAGTGCACTTCAGCTGGGCTGTAGATTTTGCCCACACATCTGGCGTGCCACCATGAGGCTCATCTCTGTTGAGCCTGCTCGTTCTCCCTTCTCTCTTCAAACTGAATTTGAACTCTGCTCTACCAGCCCTGCCGACTCACAGGCAAAACTCTTTTCCCCGTTTTTTGATGGAGACAGTGAACTGCGCCTGTCTCCATCATGCCTTGTTGTGTGTAAACCACCCCATGGTCAAAATAACCAAAATTCCATCCATGGCACCCATCTTTCATCTACATGTTGATCAGGTGGTTTCTCCTGTTCCTTTCAGCATTTTCCCTGCAACTAAAGGAATGAGGAAATTCACCACCTGCCCCCTTGTGCCTTCAAGCCATCCTTTAGACTGTCCTAGGACTTATCAACCTCATCTCTGTCAACCGGGCAGCAAGCAGTGGGTAATAATCAGAGGGCTGGAGTAGTCCAGGCAAACTCTTGTCTCTGTTACTGGGGGGATGCAGCTGCTCGTTACCCCCCTGTACAGCCAGATCCAGCCCTCACCCCTGGGCTTGCCTCAGTTGTTGCTGCTAATTCTGCTGCTGCTAATTCTGCTGCTGCTAATTCTGCTGCTGCTTCCTTGTTTTGGACTTTTTTTCTACAGAACAATACCTGTAAAATTTTATAAATGTTCTTGCTCTGCCATCAGATAAAGCAAAGACCTTTTGAAGTGTCTTGTGACAAAGAAGACACTAAACTAGTCAGCTAAAGGTTTTCCTGCTCCTTTTGTCCTAAATTTTATCACTAACTTTCCCATTTCTGACAAAGGAGAAAGATTAAATAATCAGTCAGCTGAGAATGCTTTTTTTTCTGAAGGGTAGGCAGAGAGAAAGGAGAAAAAAATAGTGCTCTGTCCTGAAGAAAGTATTCCAGCTTGTATTATGTGGAATAAGCACACTTTTTTGTTTGTTTGTTTTTGATCTCATGATTTAGAATACACCCACCAGAATGTGAAGATTTGTCATTTTGCACTCTGGTGAGTAAAAGTGTTTATGAAAGAAATGTGATTCCACTTTAAGTGTTTCAGAAGCTTTTTTTTTTTTTAACCTCCCAAAATAGTTTACAATTAAAATCAGTCAGAAGGAAAAAATAAAAAAAAAATAGATTTTTGAGTAGAACCATGAAAACTGGACTTTACTTAGGTATTTAGTTAAGTGTTTTCAGATCTCCTCATATACTGAATTTTGAAACAAAATGAGTGGATGTTTTTGAGGACCTATTGTTGGGCTTTTAATTAACTCTTCTATCTTGAATTTGGAACAACAAAAGCCAATGAAATTTCAGTGAGATATCAGTGCTTCTGTGAGAAAATCTTCTTGCTAATATTTTCTACATAAAACCTTAAATTATTTCAAGCATCAAATTAAATTAAGGTACAAAAAGTCAATCCAGATGAAAGTGGTAGGAACCAGTGTTTCCCACAGACTGTCTCCTACAAACTCAGGTGGAGATCATCATATGAATCCAGTAATGGGGTGTCATAATCTCAAAACCATTTATTTTTTATACATGCATTCAACCTGCAAGTTTAGAGTATTTGTAGATGCAGTGAGGGTTTCTAACTACTAGTGTGTTTGTGAAAATTACTTCCCGTTGAAAAATACAAATTTAAAATTCCAGTTACCATTCCATGGTGCTTGGCTTCAACTGAGTTGTAATCACTTTAATCACTTGTTTCAATTTTTTTAATACTAACTTTTAAAAGTTCTTGGATTTTAAAGAAGCAGCAGCCTGTAAACTCTGTATATATTTTTTTCTCATTACTTTCTCTAGGACTGTTCCAGTTATGAATCTTAAAACTATTTCAGTATAATAAGACAATTAAGTTTGGTAAGTAATGAAAACAATCAAGAAGTTTGTGCAAAGAATAGCATGCTGCTTCTATTTTATCAGAGTTAATTTTGTACCTTGATAGAGATTATAAATGCAGCAAATAAATTTTCTGAAGTTTGTATGTTCCTTTTTCAGTTGCCATGTCTGGCATGCTAAATACTTATTCCTCTATTGTATTTCAGTCCTTTCATTGCTCAGATCTAGAGAATAAACACATCATTACCATTACAATCCAAGCTGGGGAATGAGTAAGTCAGAAATTGAAAACTCTTTGATGTCCTCTATCATGTAAAATAGGTAAAGTAGCTAAGGAAGACAAGTCCAAAGTACCTTGATTCAATTTGTGTGTAAGAAGGCAGGAGACGTTGTGGTGCCTAGGGGAAGGTCATGTTAGAAGTGCAGAGCCTGATTTAGAGCCGAAGGCCATCACACACCTGGGCTTATCGAAAGTTTCAGAGAGAAATGATGGAGTGCATTTCAGACTGCAAGCACTGCAGTAAGGACAGCCCTGTTCCTGATAAACGCTGAATAAAAGCTTGTAAATCTATAGTGCCAGCGCATCTCTTTCTCTCTTGTACTCATGAACTTTAGCCACCTCCATTTTCCCTCCTTCCTCCCAGCAAAAAGAGATACAGCGTAATTTTTTATTCGAAAACTAAACAAAAGAAAAGTCAGCGTTTGGACCTGATCTTATTCCAATACCTTACTGGCTTGGAGGTGTTTTTTTTTTTATTTTTTTTTTATTTTTCATTTTCTTTTTTATTTTCTTTTTTCTTTTCCTTTTTTAAGCAGAACTGACTACAGATCTTGGATAAGTGAACACTGCCACTGGTTATGTAATTGCAAAGCATTAGAGTCAGTGTGAAAAAGAAAGCAAGAGAGCTCCAGTGTGTCTTTTGTCTTTTTTAGAATATCAGGAGCTTACACATTTTGTATGCACAAAACACAAGCATCTTTTGTGGTCTTTCCCTTCTCACAAAGTCTAAATAGAATTCACTGTGAAAGAAATAGAGAGCAATTATTATTCAAGTTAATATATACACATGAATGGTAGCAGGTATGTAATTTTTTGCTTCATCTGAATGACCTATATTTTAAATATTTTTAAATAACTTTGCAGCTTGATATAATTATTCTAGTAAAACATACCACATGAAGAGCTTGCTGAGCTGTATAGATTAAACAATGTGGTTTTGTGGGTTTTTGTTTTGTTGGGTTTTTTTTCCTCTCTTCTTTCCCTTTCACTAACAGCTATATCAGAATTATATCTCTTTTTACTTACTATTGAGAATTTTAAAAGATTATAATCAGTCCTAAATTGTATGGTCATATAACTACAGTGTAGAGAATGCCAATAGTAATTATCTACTGCATAGGTTAGTACTGCAGAGGGAGGTATGAATGATTATTTTTCATTTTAAAAGTGACTGATTTTTCAGCTTCTTTCATCATTACAGTCATTGGACATACCCTTTTTTTCGTAGGAATTTTTTAGTATGTTTGAACTTCCATACAAACCAGTACACCAGCATTTACTAGCACTTTACTGAATCAGTTTTGGTAAACTGTGTGAAGAGCAGAATCAGATAAAGAAAAGACAATGTGAAAATCAAAAGCTTTGTAAATTTCAAAAGCTTTGAATAAAGCTTTCCAGCTCTGCCTATAAAATGATTTATATATATATGGGTGATTTTGCTTTTATTTAGTAGAAAAAGCTTTATGATAAGAGATCAAAACTATAGCTTCCACTAATGTCTTTTACTGCAGTAGACCTTTTATGTAGCTGTTAAATTTTGACAAAAAGTTATTGCTTTTGATGGAAAAGTATGAAGGTTTATATATAATGGGATTATATTTACATATATAACTATATGAGAAAATACTATTGAGTTTTTTACTATGTTTTGTATAAACACAAAGAGAAAAAATAAACAGAAACAAAACAAAAACCACCCACCTATTATAAAAGAAATTGTATGTTAGACGTGCTATGGAATTAATTAAAGATTAAAGTTTAAGTGAGTTTTTGAAGGCCATTAACCTTCTCTCATCATAAATATGTATTCAGTATTGCTGTGGATCAATGCAGTACTGGGCAGTAAAATGATGCACTGCATACAAAACTGAAGCTAATAAACAAAATTTTACCAAGTATGTACATGCACAGTAAATAACTTTCCTGCATGAAAAAGTTAGCTTTATAAAGTGTGCATATCCATGAGTTTTTCCTAATATTTCCAAACCAAGTTCTCCCAAACTTTTATTTTAATATTGTTTCATTTCTCTCTCTTTCTTATTTTTCATTTATTTCTTATTTTTCCATCGGACAAATTATTATCTTCCTTTCTTCCCTGTAGCCCCTGATAAATTACAATTTAAGAAATTGTTTGAAATGTATTTTCAAAATATTAATGTATTTCTATAACTCTACAGATTTTTTTTCTAGTCAGAGTCTGAAAGCAAGCTTAAATAAAAAACACATCATAACTTCTATGCTTTGAATCAAACTGTGATAATGATCTCTCTCAAAGAAACTGTTGCATCCTCGGAGGAAAAGATGGCTGATGCACAGCTTCTGCCTGCTACTAGCACTACACAGTTTGCACATCTTCAGAATAAAAAGGCAAAAGGCTGGGTATGAGTCATTCTTAACTCTTTCATTTTCCTTGGATGTTGTTAAATTATTATAGAATCTCAGGAAAATACTAATGATGAAAATATTTTTCTTCTTTTCCATTCTAAAAGAATAAGATTTTTTAAATCATAACTGTAAATTTGGATACCATAATACTCCAAATAAATTAAGTTTTTATTTCGTAAAATGATATTTGTTTTTTCCTAGTAAGAAAATGTAGACATCTAGAATAATTCCAAAGCAAGAATCATACTCCTTAAATGGACTTTTAAAAAAAAGTGTACCTCATACACCCGAATGCTTTTGAAAATGGAGTCAAAACTATTTTTTTAGAAAAATAAAACCAACTCAATACACAGGGTGTAGGCATTAAAAATAGAAGGCAATATTTCTAGATCTAATTTACATATGCACATTTATTTTATATGCTTTAATTTTACCTAGCCATATAAAATAAGTTTCCTTCATTTCCTTAGTTTGGTAGATGAATGTCAAGACATGAAATCGTAACTGCATCTACTTGTATCAAATAAGTAATGAGTTTTCTCTGAACTGCTATACTTGACATTATGAGGTTTACATCTTCAGAAGTATTTCAGACTGCATTTTTCTATTAATCCCTTGTTGGAAGTCATGCTTATTTCATCAAAAAAGACTCATTTCTTCTGCTTATAGCACTCTAAACAAATACCTTTCTCATGTTGCGACATTTCTGAGTTGTATACACACTCTCACAAATCAAAAATGTCCCTCAGTGTTCTTTTCACATGGTACCCATCTTTTTCAAATTTAGTTTTTAAAATTTGAACTTATTTATGGCAATAAAATGACAGAAGACATTTCATATTACTACGTCTTCTCTTAGACTTATTAACTACCCAATTTTTAAATGTGTAAAAGGACCATCCTCCAATCTAATGATAGACAGATAAAGCAGAAATGTGGTAATACACCCAGAGTTATCGTCTACTCATCAGTGCACGAAATTAAAGATAAAACACTTGATCTCACAGACATTCACATGAGTAAGATATTGAATATGGCACAGTCATCAAAAGAAATGCCATATGGAAACCCATATGGCTCCATAGACAAGTGCTAACAGACTTATGATTTGCTCTTAAAAAATTAAAAGGAACAGTGTTTTCTCTAATGAACAACCACTGCATGGAAAAATGCAACAGAAAGACATTAGAGGCAAGGCCAGAAAAGCAGAAGGGAAAAAGAAACAAACAAGCCGTACTTTATTGGTGCATGATCACTTGTCAAAATTTCCATGTATAGAAATAAATATATTCTACAAATAATTTATTGTAATTTCTATTTTCTTAGTCACTTTTACACCTTCAAATTTTCTGGCAATACTCAAAGTAATTGAAAAAATAAAGAAAACCAGACATTATTCAGAACATAAAGAAATAACTAGATTATTGATAAATCTTTTTTATTTTGTTCAGGTCAGGCTATTGGTATTTTCCATAAAACTGACCACAGTTATCCTAGGCAATTGCTACAGAGAAGCACTCAGAGAGTCTTTGTATGTTTGTTGTCTTCTACCAGTAAATTGTTCCTGAATCCCACCACTGTCATCAGCCCAGTAGGATGTACAGTTTGTACCTTCCATCTCTGGAATAGAAAAAGAATTTGATATGGTAACATTTTCTGCCTCATAATTTTTCACACATTTAATTGTGAAATGATAGAACAACTTAATTTGGAAGTGATCATAAACCACAGGATAAAGTCAAGGAAAGCTTATGTTTTCAACTAAGTTTCTCCAAGCATTATTCAGAAGAGCTCTGAAAATCTCTGAGCAAGGAATTTCTGAATCTCTGGGGAAAGGTTGGTGCAGCCTCTGACCACCTTGTTTGCTTTTTTTTTAATGTTGCCATTTTCTTAATAGCAAGAGGAAAATTTCCTTGATGTAAATTGTATTCATTCTTGCGAATGAAGATTTTGCTTTGTCTAGTGAATGTTTTGCTGTGTCACATAGAAAAACTGGGTTAGGTCTTCTAAACACACTTTCAATAGTGAAAGACAGTGTTAATTTGATGTCTTAGCAACCTAAGCTAAACAAATCCTGTGCACTCAGCCTGTCCTTGTGATACTCTGTAATCACAGAATCACAGAACCAAATTGTTGAAAAAGACTTCTGAGATCACCATGTCCAGACTTTGACTGATCACCACCTTGTCAACTAGACCAGGGTACAAAGTGCCATGCCCAGTCCAGCCACTACACCATCTCATGGATCTCCAGTTCCTTGCTCTAGTTTTTTAACTTTTCTTGTACTGGGGAGCCCCAAACTGGAAGAAACACCCAATTTTTAAACAACCATATAGTAATAGTCACTTTTAAAGTGTTGGCTATGTTTTCATGGTAAAGCCAAGGTGGAATTCAGCCATCAGTGTTATGTTATGGAGAGAATAATTGGAGTATATGAGGTCATGAGATCCCTTGTGACCTTATATATTCTGTAATTTTGCAATGTAAAATGTGTAACTAATGGTAGGAGGAGGCAAAAATCCCATAAGTTATTGGGCTGGGGGCAGCAGTTGAATTCAGGACCAAATCACAGATTTGATATGACTGACATCTGCTTCTCGGGACAGGTCTGGGAAGAGAGCACATTTCTGACATGTCCAAGTTCTGCAGATCATTGCTATTATTTAGCTCTCCAAATGATAACAGTATAAACAAATCAATTTTTGTAATGTCCTTCTCCAATCTCTTTTGAGTAGCTCAAAAAATAACTTAAAATTGAATGGAAGGAAAGGGCTGCCCAAATCTGAAGTTTGTGAGAGATAGGATTTCTAGCAAGGATAACTCACACATTAATATTGATTCTTTACAACTGGTTGACAGTTATATAAGAAGAATATTACATGCAAGTCAGACATGAGACATCTTTAATATTTGTCCTCTGATTATCCCATTTTCTATTTACTTTTTAATGGTAATTACTTTTTAACTATTGCTTGTAGTTTTTATGTTCTTATTTTCTAGATAAGATATTTTTAGATTATCATAAATATTATTTTTGTGAACTGCTGAATGCCCTGAAAAGTACAAATATAGTTCATAAATATAGACCTAGTAGCAAGAAATAAAATACTGCTACTGTTGCCCCTTACTGAAAAAGTAACACATATTTATAGAAAACATATTTAAGCAAAAATTCAGAATATTTTTTGTATCATTTTCATTCAGTCTCACACTCAATTTTATTACTATGAGTAATAAAGCCTTGTAATGCCATCACATGAAGAAAATAATTTTTATTCATCTGGAACTGTGTATTTTCTTCCCTGAATGATAAGATAATCAAGTAATTTCCTACAGAACAGTAAGTCAAAGAGAAGGCAGGGTCCAGAATAGCAATAGCTTCAAACACAATCTTTTTTGTTATTTTGAGAACAGTCTGTCAATATTGAAAAGTCCAAGGGACCCTTTTTTGTATTAAAGTTACTTCCTAGCAACAATTAGTTACTTTCTGGTAACAATTACTTCCCAGTGTAAAGCATGGGTTTTAACTGTATGTTTTGTTCCGTTTATGTTTTAGTTTTTCATTTTAAGTTTAACTGCAGGGTGTAATGCAAGACATTTAGGAGAAAGAAAGCTATTAAAAAATGCCATGAGTGTATGGCAAGCATGTATGGTGAGAAAAGTTGGGTGGGGAAGAGTATTTTGTCCACTATAGTAATCTATTTAGTAAATTGGAGCAAGAACTACCAGAATGCTAAATTAATCTAGAACTCTTTAGTAACACTGATGATGAATTCACAGGAAATGCCTAGAGTATTTACAGGTAAACTCCACAAAAATGAACTGTAAGTGTTTTGTGGGAAATTCATGTTTGAAAAGGACATGGTGCGTGCTATGAGAAGGAAGGCACTTTAGGAACTTGTCCTGAAGCCATAAGTCAATAAATTTTATTGTTGTCACCATCAGGAAAATTCAGGCCTTTATGGCCTGATCTAAACACCCCTGAACCAAATAAGAAACTTACCACTGGCTTTGATTTGCTTGGAACAGCCATAAGGAGAAAAAAGGGAGACTAAAAAGCATGAAGGGCAGTTGAGTACCCAACTCCCACGGAGTATCAATATCATGTATGCTGTCTCTAACTTTTGAAATATTACTTTAGAAGAGGATTTTAAATATTTTCCTTTTTTTTAGCAAAAGCATTTATTATAGTAGTAGTTAGATAACTTTCCAAACCCTGTGTCTGCTGTATAACACTGCATATATGTGTGCATTAACGATTTTTTTTTTTTAATGTTGGCACAGTTATTCTGATTTTTTGAAGCCTATAGGCAGCAATATTACCTTTCTTTTAACAGGGCGAAAATGTGTTTCATTTGATATGAAGGTACATAGGCATTTTTGCACTATACAGGGAAGCTATGTAATTCACTGAATTATACCTCCAGGATCAGGTCTAACATATTTGGTTGTAGGATTTTACAGTCAGTAAAAGTCACAGAAGCCCCTGAAACCATAACAACCTCTGCATCACACTCATTGCATATTACCTTCAAGTCACAGGCTATTTTGTTGAAGATGCTCACATAATGACAGTGTCTGTACCTTAGCCCTTAAAAACAAAATGCTTTATGCCTGGCATTTTCAAAAATTCAGTAATTTTTTCTCTACACAATTTGATTATTCCTTTTTCTTATTTTACAATCTTAAAAAATAAACATTTACATCAAAGAAAAAATCAGTTATTAAAGGAAATAGATGGGTTGAAAGAGGCTGAAATATATTTACAACAAAAAAAGATGATGAAAATTGAGTGCTGAGTATAATTCTGTGCTTTTTTGTCATGCCTCTGTACTCTTTGGAAGAATTATAAAGCAATTTCTAAGTTTACATCCCCTAGAAGCATTCCTGTATATCCTGGTGTAAATAGAGCTGTGTGTTTCCCATTATGCTGAAATCAAACACTCCCTAAAAATTGTTTTCCATGATCCTAAGTTTATATATATATATATATATATATATATATATATATATATATAGTAATTCTATCCTCTATGGTTTCAAAACATATAATCTCAAACACATGAAGACACTGTAAACCAATGAACTGTCTTTTGCCTGAGGCCAGTAGAAAACCAGAATAAAGCCTCTGAGATGTATGAATTGCCCCATTCATCTCACTCTGAACCTCCAAGACTCTTTATATCCAAAGAAGTAGAATTTGCCACTATTTTTCCAAGAATTTTACTTTTTCCAAAGATGAGCTTTATTGATACTCCATCAGCCAAATATACATAGATGGATATAATATACATATAAAATTAAAATATATCTGAGTAGAATTATTGTTTTCCGTGTTTCTGGTAGCAGGCCATGGATTTTTTTCTTTCTTGTTTTTTGTGGATAAGAGAAAATGTAGAGTGCTACTGAAATTGAATTTTTAAACTCTAAAACAAACTAACAAAAAAACAAAAAAAAACCCTGTGGTGCTTTTGTTGTTGTTGTTTTTTGTTGTTGTTGCTTTGGTGTTTTTTTTCTCTGAAGGTGGGAAAACAGGGAAAATCTCCATGGCAGAAAAAATTGTATCTTAATTTCCATGAAAAAATTATATTGAACATAGTATTTATTTTTCTTTGAAATAAGCTTGCAGAATCTCAGAATATAAGTTTAGATGGACTTACCATTTCCACTTCTGTATGCTATTCATATGCTTAATTCCTACACATCTTTAAAATTCCTGTAGTCAAACATAAAAACCATGCTAATTAGTATTATAACCTAATCTTTATAGATGTGTGTGCTCTTTGTGTCATGGTAAGGCACTTGGGCTAAATTCTGTGTGGTAGCTAGTTATTGCAAAGAAGTTTTCAGTTTTCTTTTATAAGATTCACATAAGCTCTTGCTGTGTGATCTGTTCCCTTCGCTGCTACCCAGTGTTGAAGGCAGGTTACTCTGAGGGCAGAGGTGGGTTAGGTGGCCTCCCAGATGGGCTAGATGTCATTCTCAATGTATGTAAGTCCACAATTTCTTGATTCTGATCATAAGTAATACGCATTTTGAAGAAAAACTTTTGTATTTTGTATAACATATCCTTTTCTTTACACAAAGCTATCAAAGGTGCTTCATATTATGAATAAAATTCATAGTTTTGTGGTTTTTTTATTGCCAGCTCATACTGAAACTGTACTTTTCCAAATTTTTCTATTTGTCAAATGGTTGAGCTAAATGACATTCAGTTATGTACTGTGTGTTGGTCAATTTTATTGCCTCTACATGAATGCCTGAAAATTAAATCAATATTAAAAAAAGAAATGCTCAGGTGAATAGCTAATAGTCTTACAAATACTCATAAGCTTTGGAAGTTTTTATATGGCAGTAGGGGTATTTTTTGAAGAAGGGCAGCACTTGCTACACATTTTTGCAGATAGTCTCCTTTGCACTGTTGTTCATGTCTGGATGCTTCTTTCAGCATTGCCCACATCTGTTCTCTTCTACCTTGAAGACAAAAGTGGATTTCTGCTCCACCTAAAAAAAAAATCCTAGAATCAGAGCTGAGTTCCTAAGATTAAATCCAGAAACAAACTTTCACAAAATCTAGATTTCATCTTGGTAGCTTTGCCTCAGAGCAAATGTTGTTATGAAAAGCTATAGCTGATTCACAGATTCAAAACCTCTTCATATGTCACTTGAAAATCTAATTTCAGTTTATTATTATCCACCCCATAAGGTTTGCCATGTAATTTAATTTCCTTTATCTTATGGACAGGAAAAAAATCCAACAACCAAAAGCAGTTATTTTAAGACAGAAACACTGCATGACTAAGAAGTAGAGGCTGTCTGGAGCTGCTAAGCAATTCCTTTAAGGATTAAATGTATTCTTTTTCCTATCATGTTAAACTAACTAATATTTAACTGGGCAGATATAGTAACAATATATATAGTTCCTAGAGTACATTGGGATGTTTGGATATGAATTAAAAAAAAAAAAAAAAAGAAAATAAGTAAGGAGGAAACCAAGGGGAATTGTAGTGGAATTGTTCTTCAAGACAGATGTTTCTGTAACTATAAAAAAAAAAGGCAAAAAAACCCTATATTAAACTCTACAAGAGATAAGATGAAGGTTTGTAGGCAAGAAAAATTGTGGAAAATTATGGAAAAGTTAAAAATTAGGAAAAAAAAATGGAGAGAGGAAAGGATGTTACTAGAAAAGAAGAGGTAAGCCTTCACAAATTAAAATGAAGCAACAAATATGTGGAACATTTAACTTTAATATAATTAATTATATTAAATATAAATGGAATGCAAAATTTAAAAATTAAAATTTAGTGTAAAATATAACTTGAATAGAAAAGCTTTGGTTTGAAGGTGCAGTTATCTACACATTAACTTCCCTACATTTCTACTGGCATTATGCTCAAAGAACACTCAATTCAAATGAAATAAGTGTGCCAAATACAGCACTCAAGTTGTGCACATTGCATAGGCTTGCTGCTGTACATGATATAGAGATTCCCATCTGATTTTCATCATCCACAGGCAGGTCTTTTATAGGTCCTCTGTCAGACATGCATGTCCCTCAAGATGTCCCAGACGTGATAAATTACCTGAAATAGCACTTCTTGTCTATGCAAGGCCTAATGTAATTAGCTGACTCCATGTCTGTACCTACAGTGAGATGAGTAGGTGTACAAATTTCCCTTACTGTCTTGAATGCAATTTTACCTGTCCTGGGAATTTTGACACAGCCCACGAGTAGGAAGAAAAATTAGGTCTCTTAATCTGCAGGTAATTCCAGACAGATTTCTTAAACTGTAGTTCACATACAGCCAGAAAACAGAAACTGAAGGATTTTGAACAGTGGTGTGAAAAACAGAAAAATAAAAGCATGCCAAACACACTATAGTTAGCTCTTAATTACATTAATTCTTAAGCACAGTGAAGAATATGTGAAAACCAAGTTTTTTGACGCACATCTTGATTTTCTATGATGTGAACACAATGTAAAGAAGGGTGTGATGAAGCAGATTATTCTTAAACAGCTTTTTCAACATACAAACAGTATGTTGTGGTTTAATCAAACAGATTCAATTATGGTTTAATAAAGTGAAAAAGTGTAGCTAGTCTTTGCGATAGTAACCACTGGAATATATTAAGAGGAAGAATGATGATTTTAGTGCAGTGGGTGTTCCTTATTTAGGACTCCATGGCTGTGAAAGCTTAAGCCAGAAAAGCTATCTTGAAAGTGGATTGCTTGATGACAGATTGTCAGAATGTATTAAGGTTCTTAAGATAACAAGAAATGCTATGTGATAGGTGAAATTGCCTTGTGTTTGTAACTTACTGTGTCATTTTGAATGTTGTGATAGGGGATGCCTAATATCACTGTGACATCCTTGGTTCTGAAAACTGACTTATTAATTGCATTACTGACATTCTGTATCATGGACAAGTTAGTGTTTTTACTCTTAGTTTTTAAGTTCTGCCTTAGCAAAAAGATATTATCCTCAATCTTCTTGAATTATCCCAACATTAGTCAAAAGTAATATAACCTCTCAGATATTTTCAGAGCCAATTAAGAGATTAGTATCATAACAAGTGCCAAGTAAAAGCCTACAACTTTTGTTTCCATTTCTTCTTAATTATTTGCTCTACACCATCTCAGTTTTCCTGAATTAACTTGTATACAAATATCTTGCTAAGACATAAATATTATTATTCTTAACCATGATATGAAGTATATAATATCAGGAAAATCTGTTCTCTCACAAGAAAAGTTCACTTGTTTAAAAGATGCATTTTGAAATTTGTCAGGTTGAAGTGTCTGCCACAAGGACAACCTTAATTAAAGCCAACAGAGGGGAAAAGTTAAATAGTGAAAAGTGCTTAGCTGTTACTCATAGAACTTCAAAATCAGAAATAATAAGGGTAAGTGACTTTAAGGATAATTTCATAAATGTTTTATTACTCCATCCACCACATATTACACCTTTCTGCATAATTCTTTCAGGACTCTTCTTTAGATAGATAGTGTTCTTTGTTTCTGAGTAAAGTTTCCCTGATGTCTTTTAGGTATATGCTCTCTCTTCACTTCTTGTTTAGCCCTGTGAGTACTACTAACTTTTTTCTGCAACAGTAACTTAACTCAATCTGAGGAGTTGTCCCTCAGAGTATAAATTAAATCTGGAGTGCAGTTTAACTATATTAGTAAATGACAGAGATCTAGGGGAAAAATTGCTGAATTTAACATTTTTAATTTGTTAACTGACTTTCTGGGGTGGGGTCTATTTTCTTCTAAGAAAGAATACTGCTGCCTCTCAGTATCATGGTGCAAGAGGTGCTGTATATCCCTTGATCAAAAGGCAAAATTTTCCACACAGTCCATTTTTTCTTTTCAATCTATCTAGTTAGGCTTGCCTTGCAGTCAGGAAATAGAGACAGGAATATGAGTGGGTATGAGAGTAAAGTAATTTCTGAGGTGGGGGAATTTTTTTTCTCTTTTGAGGGAATCTAAAGGAAGAGATCTAAATTCTTAAACAACTCAATAAAGCACTTAAAGTAAGGTGGGATGAGTCTGGTCTATCTTGACTCCATTTGATAACTAATTGGCGCCTTGTCTTGAGCTTCTCAAGCTCTCTTTAGAAACATTTGCTCTTCACTTTGACACTGATAAAGAATTTCTGAGCTCAAACTCTGTGAATTTTTTTGGTTTTGTTTGTTTTGTTTTGTTGGGAGAGGGATGATGAGTTTATTGCTGCTTCATTCTTGGGGTGGCTTTTGTTGTTGGTTTGGTTTTGTTTTCAATATACAGAGAACATTGTGATGGTTAGGAGTTTAGGCTGAGATTTACATTAGGACACTAAGAGTTGAATGTCACTTACCACTTTCATGTCCATACATAAAATGCTTATTAGAACTGGCATCATCATAAAAATTATTTTCTTTGAGAGAAAATGACAAGGTAGCCACTGTGGGTAACTAAACACCTTTACTGGCCTTTAGTTGCTTGCATTTATTTTACTGAAGGATTGTTCTTTCATTGTGACCTTCCGTACTTGATCCTTCTCTTCCTGCCTTTTTTCTTTCCTGCCTCCTTACCCTCCTGTCCACCTTTCCATGATAGCAATCAATTTTCAGGTTTTAAAATACTTAATTATGATAGCATGTAGTCTAGTTCATCAGTAAGAAGAGATTAACACGTTAATAAAATACACTTTTGGTAGGAGTTAAAGCAACTTACACGAGTAACTGCATTGATCTCAGTAGACAATCTCTTTCAGAGTAAAGCAAGACATACAAGCTCAGTGAACTCAGAATGAAAGTTACATTGTTCCTTATTAGTTTAAAGACTACACTGCTCCTTGTCTTTTTTATTTTTCTTTGGGTCTGTGTCTTACAATGTCCTCATAGGCAAACTCGGGAAGTATGAACTTGATTAGGGGACAGGGAGTGGACTGAGAACTGGCTGAACAGCATCAATGTCTATCAAGATCTAAAAAGTGGGTGTCAAGAGTGAGGCAACAGGCAAAAACTGATGCACAAGAAACTCCATCTGAATATGAGGAAGAACTTAGTGACCAAGAACAGGAACAGATTGACCAGAGAGGTTGTGGAGTCTCCCTCACTAGAGATGCTCAAGAACTCTCTGGATGCAATTCTGTGCCATGTGTTGTAAGATGATCCTGCTGGGGCAGAGAGGACCAGATGGACCTTTCAGTGTTCCTTCCAGCCTTACCAATTCTGTAATTCTCTGTTTCTGTTATTCTGTGGTTTGGGATTTTTTTCTTTCTTTCTGCAGTGTCCTTTTTCTTCCAGCAGTGATAAATATGAAAAAAAGTCTGGACTTTTAGAAAAAAAAAAAAAAATTAAAGGCTGCTTACTCATGAGAGTAGACAAAGAGAAAACAAAATCCTCAGCTAACATTTATTGTACTCCCCTTTCTCTTTATGGTTTTTGGATTTTTTTTCCAGCTTTTAAAAATGAGTTTTGAAACTTTTTCTCTGCTTTAGAAGCTCTGGTATACTGATATATTATCACAATCAAGCACAAGTACCAATGATAAAAAGCTTTATACTGGTTTACTTTAGTCTAAATTGATGTAAGATATCTATCACTAAAAAAACCCCAACACTTATGTACCAATCTTTACATGATATTCACACATCTATATATTAATATATCCACCTTACACAGGAATCCCAATGCACCCTTTTCTTTTTGATACTGAAATGTTTTAGGCAAATAAAGAAAAATTTTATTGGTAAAAATATGACAATTCCTCTATCATTGTTTTGGGACTTGGCTTTTAGTACATGAAGTTTGAATTTTAGTTCAAAGGAAGAATCCGTGATTGTTCTCAGACCTGAAGCTGTTATAATTTTTTTGGTGACAGATTTGCCACGATAGCTTCTTGGAGCTGAGGCATGAGCATCACCAACCAGTGATCAGCTCCTACAGGCATAAGAATTGATGGCATAGAAAGGTTTGTGTCCAGCAGCCGTGCAAACAGCTGCTGTCTGCTTGGGTTGAGGGACTTTTTTGCAAACGTGACAGGGACTGCCTCTATTTACTATAATTAAATGTTCCAGTCTTGTCCTAATAAAGCTCACAATTTAGACCAATAAGCATATTTAAAATTCAAATACATACAATTACAATTATACTGTTAATAATTTTGGAAGCTCTTTCACAATTTCATGCTGCAGCTCTAATAGTAATAGCCCATAATCATAATTATAGAGACTTCTGTCCCAGAGATTTGAGTCAAACTACTGCAGGGAAAGCCAATGGATTTTTCATTCTCCATATGTGTCTGTGAAGATTTTTTGATGTGTACCTAAGCTTTCCACACGTAGAAAAGCATGTTGTTTCTTGATTTTGTAAAATTTTACCCAGTGGTTCTTATACATGAAAACATATTTTTGAATGGTTTAGGTTACATGCAACTCACATGTTCAAGGCTCTATGGAATCAGACATATATATTTTTAGCTTCTTAGGCAGAAAAGAAAGGAGATCTCCAGTTTCTCTAAGTAAAGCAGAAAAATATAGTCTGTCTTAAATTAGTCTTACTCATTACTGTGAGTCAGAAAAAAATATTTAAAAACACATACTTCAAGAGAGCAGCTGACCTCTTCTTCAGGAGTCACTGCAGGAAAACCAGAAGCAAGCATCTGGGGATACCAATTATCCAGGAGATTTGAAAAGTAAATGAGAGGCTTTTCAGTTCCTGCAAGTTAGCTGAAATAGAAATAATTTCTGTACTTATGTAAGGTGAAGCATTTTGTAAGTAAAAAGGGAAAGTATGGGTAAGGAGACTAAAGTATGGGTAGGGAGACTGAGGCCTCTCAGTAAGGAGCAGTGATTTCCTGAGCAATCTTAGAAAGTCACATTGAAGTAGGAAAGCATCTACTAGGGTAGATTTTTTGGTGAGGTTTTTTTGTTTGTTTTGGTTTTTTGGGGGTTTATTTTGGGGTTTTTTTTTTTTTTGGTTGTTGCTCTGTTATTATAAGCAAAAATTCATACAGCTTGGATGTTTGCCTAAATTTTGTCAATAAACCATGTCATGCATACAACAGCATTTGCAAACATTGCAGTTAATTATTCTTTTTTCTTTGTTGTCATTGTTTTTTTGAGAAAACTGGAAGCTGTATCTTTGAGTCTTTCTGTGTCTGTTCCATGTTCTTCTCATAGTTTAAAAACAAAAGTACATAGTTAAGTAGCATTCAAAAATACAGAAATTCTAAAATGTTCTCTATAAAATACATTCTCATGTCGACACCTTATGCCATCACATTTCTCAAATGTCTGAATTGTGTGGGCTTAAATAATAGACTAAGTAATAATTTGCCAAATAAGCTCCTAGCTCTAATTAACATGCTAAATATGCCCACAATCAATTAACTACAACAGGTTTTGATCCCACAGTTCATCCATTTTCCCTGTACACTAAATATGAGTAACTGAGGCTGTATGCCAAAACTGTGTGATTTCCTTGACCATTACAGCCTATTTTAGTGTGCTAATTTTTAGCCGTTTCTCCTTTTTATGATGATTGCTGATACTGTTATAATTATTGTTAATATATGGCTAATATTTTTATCCTAGAAAGAATAAAAGAAAGGCAACTGAAGCCTTCTTTTTATCTTTCTCTTCTCTTCCCCTCTTTCTTTTACTTTGGATTATACAGAAAGTTGACATCACATTAACCTCAGCCATCACATTCTATATAATCATGTGAAATAAACCAAGATCGTTTGCACCAAATGAAAGAAATAAAAGCAATTCCAGTCCAGCCAAATCTGAACACACATGAAACTCGAATTACCTAATGGCTCCCAGATCCTTATGCTGACAACGCCTTAACCTTGGGCTCATCAGGATCTCCAAAATCTGAAATGCAACCCCAGTGAGACATGGCCATCATAAAAAAAAACCAAAACAAAACAAACAAACAAAAAAAACCCCAACAAAACAAAAACAAAAAAAAACCAACAAAAAACCCATGCCTTCTGAATAGTGATTTCTCTTCCTTTCATTAAATATAAAGAATGGTAAGAATATTTTCATGTCCAAGCAATTATTTTTCATCTTCTTCTTACAAACTGTATGGCATTAGATAACTCCTCAGTCCATTGTTTTTTATTTCCACTTATTTGTTTTTGATTATGAACTATTTTAAGCAAGAGCTTTTTTTACAAGCACTATGATTATTAAGAAAATACATTCCTAAAATATTGACCTCTAGGTATTACAGAAATGTTATTACTATTGTTGCCCAAAATGACTCCCATGCAAATTGGAAATAGGTGTTTCATGTTGCCAATAAATGATCATAAAATATGGTGTAATAATGTTACAGGCCTGAACTCTGTCCGATTAGCAAGAAATATTTACCTGGAAGTATTGCAGCATGGAAACACTGGTGGTCATCATAATACATTTTGATCACATTAATTTCTGTCAGCTTCCAGTCTATTACAAGTGATGAGTTCTAGTCAAACTGTTATAGTCATTCCCAATCTCCATGGTACTGATGCTATTGTCTGTGATAACCTATGTTTCAAAGCTTAGCACTTTTTACAGATTCACCTGTCGTTTACTCTAGACTTCAAACAATTTTTTTAAATGTGTAACTTTTCTCCTTTCTTTCAGCAAGCTACTATCCATCCAAATTTCAATTCAGATTGGCCTAAACATCCAGAAACTTCTAGGAAGTAAACCCAAAATTGAAAAATTATTGGGCAGTGTAGGTAGAGGCAGTTGTTTTGGTAGTTCTTTCCTGCTGCCTAAATTCACATTTGTTTTACTCTTTTATTTTCCTTGTGGTTACATAAAATTGTTAATATAGTGGAACATGAAAGTGTCCCTGAAAAGGAAATTAAGAGTTTCACTTACTCCACTGGAAGCTTAAGCCAAATAATTTCAGCTGCTTGTGTGATCAGATGGTGTGAGGCAGGGGTTAGGGAAACAAATTGATTAGCACTGTTCCTGACATCGTTAAAAGAAGAATGGAAGCAGGACAGTATAACCACTTGAAATACATACACTTTAGTTTTGAGAGGAAATTTGTGAAAATAAATGTGAGCAAAGATATTAGTTTAGGTCAGATATTTTAGCATAGCAGCGTTTTCTAATGTTAAAAAAAATCAACTGTATAATTAAGCTATATTGTTATAAATGTGAAATTATTCAAGGGAAGATAAGTCCAGAAATGGGGGAGAAAGACAAGGTAATAGAGTTTTAAGTCTGGCTGAGAGAACTCAGACAAATAGTCTTGAATGATTGTTTTTCACTCAGTTCCTAAAATAAGAGCCCACATATCAAACAAAGCACAGAGGCAGTGTGATATGAAACAAACTGGTTTATAATGTCTCATCTTTTGAATTGCACCAGTTCTCTGCATCAAACTGTTCCTGTTTAAACATGTATTTACTGGAGTCTCTGTCAGACACTGAAATTTTATGGTTAATTGCTTAAATATTGTTATGAAGGAGTTTTTGTCCTTTATGGCAAGACTGTATAAGGCAGCTGCAACCACCAATGCCCGCTTCTCCCTGAATATGCTTCCTGACTGGAACTTTGGACCATGAGTTAAGCTGCCTAAGGGAACTTGAGATAAGAGAAGGTGCCACTATTGCCCAATTATCTCAAGACTGGGAAGAAGTAAACGAGGCTGAGAGAGAAGAATATGTATTCAAGAAAACCAAACCCAGCAGCTGTCCTGAAAACCAGCTCTGGCAGGGTTGAAGGTGGGGGAGGCCACAGCCCACAGACTCATCTGCTGAAGCCAGGTTTGCACACACTCCCCCCACAAAGAAAGGGGGAGGAGGAGAGTTTTGGGGGTGTGGTGCAAGCCCTGGTCAGAGGGAGTGAACGTCCCCCCTCCCTCACACAAACTGGCCCAATTGCAAAGCCCCCAGCCCAGGAAGGCCACCCCATGGGGCAGTCACATGAGGGCAGCTGAGGGGGCTCATCACCCATCAGAGCCCCCCAAAGCGCTCCCCAGACTCATTGCTGAGGCGCTGCAGCAGAGCACTGCACGTGATGCCAAGTGATGTGCAACGCATCCAGGGAGACTGTGTCCAACTCAGCTCTCCCCATGGGGAGGCACCCGAGCTTTCCCACCTGGCCCAAGTGTATATTAATCCATTGAACTCTGTGTTTTCCAGAGAACCCTCACCCCCGAGAAGACCAGATGGAGAGGACCAACAGGATGCCATTGGGATCCGCGGAGTGGTGATATCTATCTATCTATCTATCTATCTATCTATCTATCTATCTATCTATCTATCTATCTATCTACCTATCTATCTATCTATCATCTATCTATCTATCTATCTATCTATCTATCTATCTATCTATCTATCTATCTCTGTAACTACCTTTGTCTCCCCCGACCTCTTTTCTATTTCCTTCTTTCACATTTCTTGTTACTTGCTTTATCTGTAGCCCTACAATATTTTTCTTGCTTCCTATACCACTCCTGCAGTTCAAATATAGATGAAACCAATATTCACTCTTTGAACTTTTCCAAGCAGGTGATGAACTCTCCTTTGCAGTGAGCAAGCCCAAGTGGTGATTAAAACAAAATAAATGTATGCACTTAAGCAGAGATCTCTCCTACTCATCTCTGAATTGTACTAGATAGTTACTTCAGGACTCCATTTATGTATTGTAAACATGAGACAGAGTATCACCTTAACAGCATAAAGATGATTGTACTTCAAAATGGATACAATGATAAATGTTAGGTGACTCTTAGGATGAAATGATGCTTGATACTGTGGGTGGTAATTCTTATGTTAATTGCTCACTTAGCAATGCGCAGTCACAGTGATTTAATACTACAAAGTTTTTGAAAAAAATTTCTGCATTTATACACCTTCTGGCAAAATACAGTCAGAGTTTCTAAATGTCACATTTGTCTTAGTACTATGAAAGGACTGTGTAGTGTTATTCGAAAAACACAAGAATAAGAATAAGCCTGGTCCAACCAAAGTCCACATGATCCAACAATTCAAGAAGAGGCTGTTTCGATATATATGTTCTAGTGGGAGATGTTGAAAATATGCAGAGACAATTTAAAATAAGGTAATCCTGGATCTAAATGAGAGCTCTTTATCTTGTGCAGAAACTCCATGCAGAAGTATTAAATAATATTAGTGTTCTAGTGGGTGTTCATTCATAGTCCAGGTTTGAAATGAAGAGTCTTCTCTCCAGGAACAACACTAGGCCTCCTGACTAGCTGTTTTGTGTTGTTTATCTCATCATAAGACAGCTGAGGTTGCCTTATGAAGTATCTCCTTCACCTCAAAATTGTATGCACTACATAGTGAGCTCAGTGAAGCTTGTTCAGTGATGTCAGGTATTATCTTAATTGATTGCAGTAATATAGGCTTTGACTGGTGACTTACTGCCTTTTGTCAGATTGGCTGTAGTAGTAATAGTGAAGAACAAGGAAACATCATTTTTATTTTGCCCACAGCAGGATCAGTCTGCTGTGGTCAAGAGTCTTCAGTAAGCAAAAGAGACATCCACATGGATATGTACAGAACAATCCATACAGTAATTTAATGTTTACATAATTTAAGTATTTAATTTAATATAAACTTCAGAAAACTTTGTTCAACAATTGCTTGGTGTCTCTTAGAAGTTGTCCAAATTCCAATTTCCTATCATCATCCATGTAGTTGCTCTCCATGAAATTCATGTGGTCTGTGTCTTCATGTCAAAAAAAATCTCCAAACTGCAAACTGAAGCAGCCCTTCATTGTCCCAAAATCCTTTCTGAATTTTCCTCTTGTCAGACATTCTGCAATATCTGTAAAAAGATATTTTTCTTGGAATTTCTTGTGTAATCTCTGAGAACAAGATTTTCATTGCAGCAAAAGTAGAAATGCATATGTTGGTTCTTGATGCAAGTTTTTTCTGTAGTTTCATCTCACTTCTGCTGTCTTCCTTTCATGAATATGTAGTGTATAAGTTTAGGACGCTACAAACTGTAGGGAATGAACTCTTTGGTCTCTAAAGACCAAATCTGGATATTTTAGCTTAAATTGCTTGCATGTACTATAATATTCAGGCCACAAATACTTATATGTGGATCCTTTTGGCAGAATCTTGCACTTTTTCTCACATTTTTGATGTCCCAAATTTTCATAAAATATTTAAGATAAAATCACTCCAGCCATTTCACCTGATGCTACCAAGAAGAGCTGGCTTTGTCATCTTTGTAAGCTGGCACTTAAAACAGTTGTGAAGAACATTTAGATTGCCCCTTACCCTTCTCATCACAAGACCAAAATTTTGCCACTTTTGATCTCTTTTCAAAGGCCATGAAGTGTACTTTCCCCATTTTCAACAGCATTCCTTACTTCTTCTCCATATTCATCTTCAAATGGTCTGACCCAAAAGCACGAAGTACTCTAAATGTGATCACTATTTCACTATGCAGATGAGAATAATTTACCCTCTTATACCCTCATTCTTGCTCAAGTAACCAGGCATGCAAGTTCTCTTATTTTCACTGAAAATACTTTGTTGTCTCACATTGAAGTTGGTTTCCATCCATTACATCTAAACCACTTTCAGTGGACAATCAGATATACAAAACACATTAATTTTTAAATAAGAAAACAAAATATTTAGTTGGTTTTTCCAATGTGACATATATAAAATTCAGCCCAGGGGATAGGAATGCTGAACAGAAATGGCAACAGGTTGGAAAACACTTCTGTAAGTTGTCAACTCTAAGCTCTCTGCTCAAAGCAAAGACAGGCAGAGAATGTTCCTTAAGAGTATTTGCAGTCAGAATTTCATTTTTTTTGAAGGATCAAGACTTCACAGGTTCTCTGGCTATTACACTGTTGGACATTCAAAGTATTTTTCTTCTATTAATTTATTATTTTTAATATCAATTTTTGCCCATTGCCTGTCATCCTATCACTGAGTGTGAATGGCAAGATATTCTTTTAAGTGTCCCCTTGGGTATTTATTCTTGTTGATATGATCGTTGAGAGCCTTCTCATCTTCATACTGAACAATCCCAGATCTGTCAGCCTCTTCTTGTGTCAAATCCCTTATTTAGCTCTGTGGCTCTTTGCTGGACTTGCTCCACTATGCACATAGGAGTTTTTTGTGCTGCTGACCCCAGCCAGCGCTGAACCCAGCACTCCAGATGTGTGCTCAGTGCTCAGAAGAAGGGAAGGATCAACTTACCTGCCAGACATTAGCTTTCTAATGCAATCTAGATGGTTGTTGGTCTTCTCCGTTGCAAGGGGACATTGCTGGGCCATGGTCAGCCTGTTGTCTGTCCCCAGGTCCTTTTCTGCAAAGTTCCTTTCCAGCTGGTCAGACCCAAGACTGTACAATGACACAATGAGGCATTTCCTCCCTAACTGAGGGACTTGGTGTTTCCCTTTATAGAACAGCATACAATTCCTGTTGGACTATTCCTCCAATCTTTCAGTACACCTGAATGGCAGCACAACCACCTGGTAAGCCATCCACTCTGCTGGGTTTCAGACTACATGAAAACACAATGAGTACACTCTGATTATCCTGTGCACTCCATTATCCTGCTCATTAATGAAGGTGTCAATAGCACTGGGGCCCTGTACTGATACCTAGGCTCAAATTAGACTTCCTGCCAGTGGTCACCATGCCCTGAGCCTGACCATTCAGCCAGTTTCCAACCCACATCAGTATCTCTTCATCCAGCAACAGTTGTCATGAGTATCTTATGAAGGCAGTGTCAAAGACTTCTCTTTGTAATTTTTATTGTGTTCAGGTAAAATTTCTTCCAGAAGCTACATTGTTTTGTATTCTCTCTAGTATATCAAGTGTCCTGTGGGCAATACATTGATTAGATATTCATCATATGTACAGCTCATAAAGCCTGATTAATCTAACTCTATGCTGCATATCAGCATTAGAAATTATTTATAATTGTGATTGCTATCTAGGAGAAAGGATGGTGTCTCTTGATTGACAATCTGTGTTCTTAGATTTGTTTGGTTTTTAGACATATTACAGATATGATAATCCCAGAAAAATATCCGCTGTGAAGGTTTTATTGTCTGTAAAGAGACTAAATGATAGTAAGCATGCAGAATTTTTTAAATCTTCTAACAATTGCACAGATGGTTAGGTATCCCTTTTTTACCATTATAATTTCTCCTTTCACTCTATCTGAATTATCATATAAAATGCTTGATGATGCTATGCCTCTTGTGATGATGTTTTTAAATTAAAGAGCTCTAGACACTGGGAAAATGTACTGTAGTTTTAATATGGCATTTCAGCTATTTGATGAATTGTTGGCAATGGCACTTCAAGTAGATATGGACAGATTTGGAAATCTTCAGCTGGCTTCACGGAACACATCCAAAGCTTTCCCTGTAAAGACAGAGGCTGTTATCCAGCAACATCTATCACATGTCATTAGATCTCTATAAAATCAAATTATACCATAGGAACAGTAGCAGAATGAATTTTCAAAAGTACATTTACAATTACCTAATAATTATAATATAACCAAAACTAGAATAAAACAAGTAGGTCAATTTTATAGTCTTTGTTTTCACTGGAGATGAAGACTAATATAAAGCAGAGTAGTTATCCTTGAAGCAACAAATTTTTTTTTTTTTTTTTTTTTTGCAAAGTTGGATTAAAACAGCTAACAAGCATTATTCATCATGGTGCACCCACACTGAAAAGTATCTATTCTGGAGAAAGAGAAGTTTCAGATTCCCCTACTTTCTACCTTTTTTCAAGCTATATACAATGCATACAAATATTTCTCTTCTAAACACAAGCTACTTCTCTAACACTTGTATTGGTTTTATAAAAAAGATTAATCTCTCTGCATTCTTCCCATTGCAGAAGTTATAGTTCTTAGGTTTTTCTAAAGCCTTTGAACCTCTGAATAAAAGACGCTTTAAGATCAGGAGATTTCCACACCCAGTCCCCTCCCCCAAATTAGTACTCCTGATAATAAGATTTACATAAAAAACAGTACAGGAGAAGATATCAGCATACTAAAGTTCCCAATCTCATTAAGTTAACTCATTCTGAAATATAGTCAGTGGAACAAATTGTCTTGGGTTTGGACCTACATATAGAGTCTAATGAAACCCACAAGGTCAGTTATGGAAGTTTTCACAGTTTGATAGAAAGTTCTGTGCAGGATAAAAAATATGTGATGCCTATTCAAAATATGTAATAAAATATTGGATGCTTACCCGTTATTTCATCTCCAGGTTGCATTCAAACTCAACAAAAAGTGGCCATCTGTGCAAAAAGAATAATTTTGCTCTAATTTTTAAGGCCACTAATAGCATCATTTGATGGCATATTGGAAATCCTTTAGTGCATGATCTGCCATGACTTTCTCTCGTGTGGATTCCTAGAAATCTCAACGAATTTTAATCACTTGATACATTATAGAAATGGTTTATTAAAAGATGTGTATCTGTATATATATGTTTATATTCATGTGTTGTTATTATAATTTCTCCAATAATTCATCATTAATATCTATCTAAGGCAATATTATAACATCCCATTTCTTTGGTTCTTTTCAGCTTTTATAAATATGTGGGGAAATGAAAGTAGTATCTGTTCAATGACCCTCTGTGTTTAGCATTAGTGGTCACATGGAATTAAAATAACAAATCTTGGACACCAATATAGGAAAAACATGGACCAGTGAATATCAGGTATCAAATTTTACAAACAAAAGAGCTACAATGTAAAAAATAATTTTTCCACTTCACTAGTATCTTCAGGCATGTGGAAGATTCAACATGAACCTGTTATCGAATGACAAACAGAAGATGAATCCATCCAAACCCCAAGCCACTGTAGTCATATGCCAAGTGTCATTTTTTTTTGTGGATAAGGACAGAAGTTTCAAAGCAAGATGCTGACAAAGAGAAATGTTGTACAAAGGATCAAACATGTTAATATTCCCCTAAGTGGAACTATTACACAGGCCAAAATAAAAACCATGACATTCCCTACTCTTGGGGAAGCCCTTTCAACCCTTTCTGACTCTCTGAAATCCTGATCAGAATAAAATAGAAGCAAGTTACTTCAGCAAAATTAAATCTACCACATGAACAAACAATTTTTTCTTTCATGTCTGACAGACAGAATTTCATGTGTTGTTAGTCATAAGTGACACATGAGAAAATTCAGGTAGAATTTGAGCAACAATATAATGTGCATGCCAAAGCCTAAAAGGCTCTCAACAACTGAACTGAGTAAAATAAGCAAAGGTACTAGCAAAGTATGCATGATACCACGCATTTAATTCACTAAAGTGAAAATGTGTAAGTAAAGCTTCCTGATACACATTATCTGTAATTTCTAGAGGCTATTATGTGATCAGCTGCACTTCTATAAATAACAGAAAAGGTAAAAAAAGGACAGCAGTCTACATGGGACCCTTCTTTAGTGTCTTAGATCCTGGAGGATCAACTACAAGCAGCCTAGAAGGTAACATTTCCTGACGAAACAAAGCAAAACAAAACAAAATATCAGAGTTTTATCAAAACCACGATTCATTTCTCCCAATTAGATGGGAGAGAACTTTATTTACAGAGTCAGCAATACGGAGGGCATATAATAAGAAATCACAGCCGACAATTTACTCATTTCTATTCTGAGGATATAATACTGTTTTCCATTATGGACATTTTCTTTGAAGGATCATCATCATGTCTTGCAAATAAAGGCCTTTGCCTCCCTTTGGACTGAACTATTAAAGGAAAACCAAAATAGCATTTTAGCAAGAGTTGTAGGGATATCAACAAGTAATAAGGCATAAGAACAGCAGATGTCTTGGGTGAAAAAAAAAAAAGATGCTGAGAACCCACCCACCCATATATGGTTTGAATGCTTCACTTCAAATTAATACTTGTTTGGTCCCTTGGGCTGAATATCATGCTGGAGTGGGTGCACACTGACCTCCTGGAACAAAGCTCATAGAATCATAGACTCATTTAAATTTGGAGAAGACCTCTAAGATCATCAAGTCCAACCCAGCACACTGTGTTTACCCCTAAACCTTGTCCCCAAGTAACACAGTTTTGAGGGTTTTTTAAATCTGAATGAATGAAAGCTGCATTCTCCTAGAATGAGAACCTAAGTGCAGGAAGTTGATATGACCAGATTTACTGCAGAAGTATGCCTCTGATCCAAAGTCAAATACTGATGTAGATATACAGACAGGCAATTTCTTCTTTAGTTTTACTGACAGATTCAAGTAGATGTCAAAATATGAGTTATATTCACAATATGGTGTGTGTGTGTGGGGGGGGGTTCTCACTATATAAAGTGATTAATTCTATTCAGTGGTTTGTTTTTCTTTATGTTTCTTTTATTTTTTAATAAATAAGATGCCTTTATGTCACTCAAGAAATTCTTGTGTGTGTGTGTGCATTTTGCTGAGTTTAGATGCAAGTAGCTTTCATTTGAAAGAATACAGACATGAAAAGCACAGAAGAGATACACACAATTTAAGAAAAAAAATATCTGCAATACCTACCATGAGGTGCTGGGTCAAGCTTGGCTAAAAGCTTAATCCCCTGGGATATGCAGAGGAAAAATAGGAAGAACAGTTGTAAGGATGGCCATGTGTCAGGATAGACAGGAAAGCAGCTTATTTACCATCATGAGAAGATGAAACTTGAGGAAGGTTAATTTATTTTGAAGCAAAATTAATACTCAATTACTGATTTTTGTAGTGGGAAACAAAAAGTCAAACAATAAAAAAATTGCTTTCCTTCTTTTTTTTTCCAGGCTCAACTTCACTTGTTTGTCTCAGATTCCTCACCCCAAGTTCTGCAAGGAGATGAGGTGGTGGGATATTACAGTCAGCACAGAGAAGTTTCTTTTTGCTGCTGCTTCCTCATATTCCTTTCAATTTCTCCATTGTGGCCTCTAAAATGGAATGCAGGGAATCTCTGCTCTGACACTTGGTGCTCCTGGAACAACCTGTGTCTGGCACAGGGCAGCCCTGACTACTTGTTACAGAGGCCACCCCTGCAGCCCTCCACTTCCAATACCTGGGCATGTCAACCTAAAGCACATAAATATTGTCTTTTCCATGTATCTCTAAAAGGCAGAAGTTAGAGAGCTAGCATCACTTTTTCTCCACCCTTTTTGTCTCTTCTGAAAAAAGAAGCATCATATAAATGAAATGGTTATGCTGTAATCCACGCTAGTCAAGAATGAGCTGGAACTCTACCCAAAGTTTTGGGCAGGAGGTTGAAAAAAATTGTATATATAATAGGAGGGAATTTAGAGGAGACACAAAGAAATAATAGAAGGTTAAAAGACTTGAAAAAAAGAAGACATTTGAGAAAACACTAAGTTAACTGGTCACACTCATTCTATAGACAAAAAGAATGAAAAGACACATTATTTTCCTTGAATGCAAAAACCTATAGTTTAAGCAAGACAGAGACAAATTGCTCCCCTTAGACAGTCAGAATGGAAAGAGGAATTATGGGTTTTAGTAGCAGAAAAAAATTTTGGATTGAATATTGGGAATATGTCTTACAGCTATGATAATAGTCCAGGAAAACACTGAGTTGCAGAGGATAAAGTGTAATTGGTCTTAGTAGGGATATTCAGGGTTAGGGTTTGACACTTTTTAGTAAGAAATCTTTAAACAGGCCTGAAATCAAATTTGTTGAACTGACCAAGTAGTCTTGACCAAAGGACCCTTCTAGCTCAAATCATCATTCTATGTAGTTCCATGTGTTGTGAAAGGAAAGCACTCTGGCAGTTCCCAAAACCCAACATTTATTTTTGCTAAACAGTGTGTGATGTGTCTGCACACTGGGGAGTTGGAAACAGGAGGTGTTGCAGTCCTAATATGTCTATTTACTTTCATGAAGTGGTTGCCTTAATGCACATTTTAGGCAAATGTATTTGTTATTTTTTTTCCTTATTTGTTATTAATTCATGATGTTTGTAGGGTTATAGACACAAAGCAGTGAATAAAGCTTGCTGTTTAACTACAGCATGAGAACAGCAAGAACAGTCAGCTTTCTCATATTGTCTCATCAATGCAGCACATTTCCAGCTGAGAAGGTAAGAAGAAAGTTGGGTCTCCATATCCAGACATCTTCCTACTGGAGTTACATGCAGATAACTTTCACTTGTAGTATGAACTCTATCTCTTATTCTAAATCAGAATGTTTTCAACCATTTTCTTATGGTTAATGTCTTTTCCCCCTAAGAATAGAAAAGTGAAATTATTTTTAAAATATTTTATGCTTTTGAATGCAAATATCTCTGTTCTGAAATGAGATATGCATACATATTTAATTTAAAAACCCTTAATAATCACCCAGTTATCATTAGGAATACATTTGCACAGAGAAATATATCTGCACAGATATTGTTAAATGACTAGGGTCTTAAATACAGTTTCTAGGTTTGAAACAACTTCCTTTATCTATGTATAACTCTTTTGGCAATACCTTGCCTCAGATGGCAATTAAGTATCACACAGTACTCAGTCCCCTACACTCTCCCTCCAGTGGCATGCGAAAAATCAGGAAACATACAAACCTCCTGGGCTGACATAAGACCAGTTTCATAATTGAAACAAAGTAAAATATAGTATTACTACTACTACTAGTACTAATTATTATTATTGTAAAGAAAAAGGGAGAGACAGAAATAAAACCAAATAAGGACGGGCAATGCACATTGCTCACCATCCACTGACCAAGCCAACCCATCCCTGAGCTGAGATTGACCCCTCACGGCCAACTCAACCCAGTATATACACTGAATATGATATTCTATGGAATGTAATAAATCCCTTTGGCTAGTTCAGCTGTCCTGACCCTGCTCCTATCCAGCTTCATGTTCTCCTGCTGACTGGTAGAACATGGAAACCTCAACAGTCCTTGATGCAGAGTAAGCACTTCTTAGCAAAAACTTAAACATCAGTTTGCTATCAGCTTTATTATCGTACTGAATCTAAACCACAGCATTTTACCAGAAAATTAATTTTGTCCTAGTCAAAATGAGGAGTTTAACTCAGTGAAACCATATTAAATAAGCTGACTAGAATACATAAGCCTTAACCAAAAGCTGACATTAAGCCCTTATATGGTGTTGCTCTGTGTGACTCAGAATGCTAACCCCAATGTAGATGCAGAACTCTGATTTTATTCTTTTAGGGATTTATACCATACCGATGTAAATTGGTTCTTTTCAATGAAGCTATTTTTTAATTTTTTTTTTATTTTTATTTTTAATATCCCAAGAAAGCCATCCATTCTGAAGTTGCTACCTATATTTTATGACGTAAAGCAAAATCCCATACCTGCAGACCCCTGAATTGATTCTTGTGGCATGGAGCCATCTCTGTTAAAATATATATAACAGTTATTGAGTTATTTTTTATTCCTGGCATCTGGTCTGCACAGTGTGACATTTATTAGATGATTTTATTTTATTTCATTTCATAGGTGTTAACTTTTTTCAATTGCTACCTTTAGGTTTTCTTACCTTTGCTTTCCTTATCTCCACCATCTTTTTCCTGTTACAGTCAGGTACTGGGGTAATTTCACCCTGTCTTCTCACTGGAGACATTGCCTCCTTGCAGGAATTCTGTCAGTGCTCCCTGAAGCATGCAGTTCTTCCTGTCAGTTTGCCTCACAGACCCATCAGAACCGAACATTTCAGAAGCTGATGTCAACAAATCCTTGTCTTCCAACCATTCCTTTCCATGACAGCCAGGAGTATGCAGAAGCACGTGCTGTTATTTTGTTGTTTTCATCAATCTGTGTTGTGGTTAGAGAGTTCACTGTGGCTTCTTACATTATGATTTGCATCATCAAAAGCTAGAGGAAAATATAAATTTATTCCTTTATATGGTCATCTTTGGCAATATGTCATATAAAACTGGCCCAAATGAGAGTTTGGAATCCTTCAACAGCACTTTCCCCAGGCATGAAACATGTACTTGATTTTCATTCAAAGACCCATTTTATCTCCACTTATAATACACTTCCAAACTATTGTCTCTCACATTAGTTTCTCTTTCTGCCATGTGATAGCAAAATTCTCTTTCTAATGCGTGATAGTAAAATTGCCAGAAGTATTATCTCTCACTCTATGTAGGCAATATTGGTATTTCCTACCAAAGATATAAAGATAGTTATTTGGTTCCATCTCTAAAGATGACCTTTCCTTACTATATAAAATAAAAGATTACATGGAATAGGTATTACTCACCTGATTTTCTGAATGTGTCCTTACTTCCCCAGTTTCCATGATAGAAAATACAAGGATAAAAGCTCCCCACAATATTGTGCACTTGGCATGTTAAATAGTATGTGCTATAAAAATTATAAGGAAAACTGTTGGGTTTTCCAGCTCTGAAGCTACAGTAAAAACTGCAGCCAAAGGGTTATGTTGAAAATAACTGCAAGGAGAAACAAAATGAAGGGAAAAGAAACTTGGCAAGAATTTGGGATTAACCTCTTCCTCAGAGTGCTTCACAGTTTTGCTGAGAGGGAATTTTTGCTGTTATTTTGTTTTTTTCCCCTTCCATACAATGCCCCTGATATTTGCTTTTTGGAACCTGAGAATTAGGATGTATGTTTTTTTCTGATTCTGAGGTTTGTAGGTTTATTTTTCTTTTCCTTTGTTTTTTCAAAAGCCTGTTACTAGTTTTTACCCAAAGATTCATAATACCTGCATGCGCAGACATACCTTTTTCTGTATCCTTGTTCAACACAAAACAATTTTAGTCAACGGCAGCCTAACAGTCTACCAACCAAGAAACACAGGTTTTGGGGTTTTTTTTAAATTAATACTGTATATGAAGAAAGAGGATTCAGCTATTCAGGAAAAGAGGGTTGTTATCAATCATTTGCATGGAAAAGACAGATATGCTAGATGACTTTTTTTTGTTCCAGTCTGAAATTACCAGGTTAGTTGTGATTACAAAGTTTACACTAGCAGACTGACTGAGATTAAGTTTCTATATAAGACAACAACATTAGAGAGAGCTAATAAGTGAATTGAGTGGAACTAGGAAAAAGTTTTCTGAGGTGATGTTGGAGTCAATTTTGTGCCTTCCTTAAAGGAGCTGTAGGGCCACACCTATATTATTAGAAGAAAATATAAACATTCTTGATGGTAATGCCATTCACCAAAGAAAAATCTTAATCCTTATTATTGCATTCTTTGATCCTCCAAACATAATGGTCACATTTAAAATACTTCTTAGAAATCCTTTTTGTGCTAACACACTATGCATGCACAGAAATTGTTTAGGAGAGCAAACACTTAACTGGGACCAAAGCTCATTCTAGCAATTAACAGAACAGAGAGTTGAGCTCCGTACATGGGAATTCTCCATGGTAATACATGACTTGTTAATACTTCAGTTTCCTAAAGGAATATTTTTGCTACCTGTGCACACAGTTTTCTGATTTCACATGTAAAGTCCCATGTTCTTGGATTTCTGCATCTCATTTCTTTCAAAATTAGAAGAATACTTTTTCCTACCAAGACACAAGTGTTTTCTAGCTACTTCATATATTTGCAGTCATTTCTTATATCTACAAGATGTACCTTATAGAAATTAAATCTTTCTGTTTGTCAAAGCAGATCCAAAGCCTCATTAGCCATCAGAAGACCATGGTAACCAGACTATGTATAAATGTGGCTCTGGCACTTGCTTTCAAGATGATTCTCTTTAGTGTTGTGCTGGTTTTGCATTAATTGATATTTGGCAAAGAGGGGAAAAAGTCAGCCATGGAAGTGATTCTCTGTGAGGAAAATGAAAAAATGATTTCTCATGGATGCACTGGTGTTTGGCCAGCATGAACCTGTTGCAAGTGTAGAAAATGTTTTCAAAAAGGTGGAGAAAACAGTCTGATCAATATTCCTTAACATCCAGACATATCCACTTGTCCATCCTCTTACAGCCCAATTCAGAGTCACGCTGTTGTTGCTTCAGTGAGAGCGCTGATGATGGATCAGGGAAAGACACTTTGAAGAAGAAGAATTATTGCTACATTTTTATTCATCAGAATTGGGATGGCTGCCATCATGTTGACATCATGAAAGAACTGTCTTCCTTGTCTGCCTTTCATTCAGAAGCAGCCTGCATTCTGAAGGTCGAGACTGCCAGTTTTGTCTCTGTTCCTGTTCTTGTGATTTGTCGTGGTTCCTTGTCTCAGGTTGGACGTCGATGTGTGTATAGAGGAGAGGCAGTGGTAAAGAAAGATTCACTGGGAGGTTCTTAAAACTCAGCCATGGAAAATTTTGCAATCAGCAATAACTGAAAGCAGATTGGAAGCTGGAATTTTGATATACATTTAGTAATTAAAGATTGGTCCTGTACCATGTTCTAAACTGTTGTTTCAAAGTTTTCTGAAGTCACTGTAAAGACTCTCATTGAACTCAGGCAAATTTTATTTTCAACTTTAAGAGTAGATTAAGTATTTCCGTGCTTGGTCAGTGCAATCTAGTGCTTCACAAAGTGCTATGAGGCACAGTGAATCTTTCTGTAGCATCCTAAGCCTAACGCTGATTGACTTACAGCAGATATAACATGTAATACATAGGAGGCTAAAATGTTTCTCCCCCCAGACTTTTTTTCCTCTCAGGCTTCATGAGAAGGTTGATTGTGGCCAGAGGCTCAACTCAGCTAAAATTAACAACATGTAGATACAGACAGAAACAAGAATGAAGAGAGAGCAAGCAATTTAAAGAGTATTTAGTTAATGCTAAAAATATTTAAGACTGCCGGGCTTGAAGAAATTTATATTAGAGAATTGCAGGACTTCTCATTCTTATCTCTCAACTGCTACTTATTATTTTTGAGAAGTGAGTAGGATTGATTTAAGTCTGAGTCCTAAGGAATTATGGTCCTCAATTAAACCAGATTCCAGTAAAGGGGAAAAGAGGAAGCTGTAAAGTCTGTACAAATGAACAGAGAAACAACACAATGAAATATTCTGCTAGCTATTTATTAGACAAATATTGTGCAAGTACAGAGAACACAATAGTGAAATAAAAATCAGAAATTACAGATTTGTCAACAGCAAACTGTCTCAATCACATTTTTTGAGAAGTGAGAAGGATGGGATAGAGTTATTAGAAATCCACAGGAATCTTTATCTGATAAAAGCTGTTGACATAATCCTATGTGCTCTATGTGTCATGATTGTAAAGGGGATGATTGGTCGGTTAAAAAAAATTAAATAAGTGTATTAAAAAATACAAAAATCCCCCTTTATTAATAGCTATTTTTTTCAAATTGAAAAAAAAAATAAATTCAAATTAGGTCTCCCAGGGCTTACCACAATCACAATGCAGTGCTTTGTTATAGAGAGCTAACCTCATTCAGTACTATTCAAAGGCATTCTCAGGAATGCACCCTCTTCAGCACTGATTAATTTATGGATACACCTGTTCTGATTTTGAACAAAATTTACTAGAAATTTATGTTTATCCATCATGGCACAACACTAAGTGCCAAATGTCAAATGAACCTGTCTTATAAAAAATATTATTTATTATTTCTGTTAATATCTTGTACGGTGGAACAAGAAAACTCTCTCAAATATGTGGGCTGTCACCAATCCTGGCAGGATTATTAAATATATAAAAAACAGGATTCGAATTTAGAATGATGATAATCCATTGCAGAAATGGTCTGAAACTGATAAGAGTAAATTTAATAAAAAAGTAGGAGTAATATCATATTGAAAAGAAAACTGCTGTGTAAGTCCAAAATGGAGATACCAAAGGATCAGCTTGAGGCCAAATAAAAACATGAAGTTAATTTAAAAAAAAAAAATACCATTTTGAAGTTTATTAAGAAAATGGCTGTTAAAAAAGGTAATATGAATATTTCTTCTCTCCTAATTAAATCTGACCTGGAATTTTTCTGTAATCTCTGCAAGATTCTTTCTTAAAGAGCATCCATTGCTCTAAGAAATTATTTTTCTGTCTTATAAGATAAAAAACCAGGTGCTTTAAATTGCACCTCTAAGATACATGCAAGGTGAACCTTTTAAAAATCTAATTTTTCCTGTTTTCAAGCCCCTTTTAAATAAAAACTTGAAACAATTAGAGAAACTTCAAAAGCTCATAAGATACTTCGATGCTGTGGTAAAATAGGCGAATTTTATCTGCTTTAAAAAAAAAAGATTAAAGAAACTCAAATTGTTTGATCAAAAGAATGAAGGCTGGTTTAGACCATAACACCAGTTTTTATATGCATAAAGGATAAGTGCTGAGAGGACAGCAACTAGTCGTTTTTCAGATCAATGAAGAGCAGGACAGAAAAATGATGTATCTAATTTTCACTCAAGCATGTTTCCATGAAACACTGAACAATCTTATTCTGGGAGCCAGGCATATGAAAGTGACAGAATAATTTATTATTCAGAACACAAAGAAAATTTTATCAAAATCACGTCCATTCATTTCTACTGGATTCCTTGTAAAATAAAGTGGAAATGTAAAATAAGTGTACGTATCAAAGTCTGGTCCCACTTGAGCAATTGGCTTTGCTGAGATGTGTCTCTGAAATTATTTCAATTACATAGTGAAAGTGCATATTTTTCCCTGGGTCAAATCCCAAGTAATCTTGCAAGTTTAGTAGAAATGCTAAAGGAAAATTCAAATTTAACTAACAATCATTTTATGAAATCAGAATACAATTTGAAGCAAAAGTTCAAAATTCACTTCAGAAAATCAAAAAGAACTAGATAGTTTAACACAGTCTCATTCTGGGATGAAAACAAGAGGAAAATACACTTTCATGTGAGAGAAGTATAAACTTTTATCAAAGAAATAGTATATTCATTATGATGTGACCAATACAACAGTAAAAGACATACTAACCATTGTGATATCCCATATGGTTAAGGTTACCTGTGCTGCTACACAAAGAATAAAATATTCCTCACTTTTCCTTATAAATGAAATCAAAATGTTTGCTACAATTAACTTTTAATCTCTCCCACTTGTCACTGCCTGCATCTTCGCCTTATTATTTTCCTCTTCATTACCTGCCCACCCATACTGAACTCTTACTGAGAGTTAAAAAAATATTAAGCAATAAATCTTTAATCCAATTCTGAGCACACAGAGGTTTTCTGATCAGGCTTATGTTTGGCACAAGGTAAGTCCCAAACAAAAGAGCAGATGGAAAGATGGCTTAGCCTCTTACAGTCCTGAGGTCTCACTTCTGAATCTCAAATTGTTGTAACTTCCTGTTGTCACAACACAAGGCAGTCCTTAAGAAATCTTGCAATCACGCAGCAGTGTTGCACTACACATTGATCCAATGATAAGAAGGGCCAGTGTGTCATGTAGGCTATACAAAATTGAATGATGTAAGTTTATTTTTCAGTCTATTTTTCTGAATCAATTGCACTTGCCTTCTACCTCTGTAATCTGCTCATTTTCCTCACCAGTGCAGATCACCTTGATGCATCCTCATAGCAAATAGTTGTTAATTAAGGAAATAGAGACCAAACTAAGTTAATTACACTTCCTCAGCCAAAATAATGGCAAATCATGATCGCAATAAGTATTGCCATTTTTTTACTATTAGGGGTTCAAGGACCATCTGAAATGAGAAAATTGCTTCAATTATTAGAAAATATATGATTTCTGAGATTTCAGAAGGAACAGAATGCCGTTGTCCATCACAAGGACTAGAAGCATTCCTAATGATACATCCAGTTGTCCAAGGTGAAAGTTAGAAAATCTATGCTTCCAGAAAGGTCACTTTTCCTTTTTTAAGTAATTTCATCTGTAACTAGGGATTTTTAAAGAATTTCAAAGGAACAATATGTATAGGCAACAAGATCAATATCAATGCTGTGAAACTGAAGTTATTTGTGGTGACAGCACTAAATGATCTTCTTCACAATGATGGGATGAAGTGCTTCTGGCTGAGCCAGGGGCTGAAATGCGCAGGAACAAGATTTTCCAATTCAAGGCCCAGCTGCAAGCAGCAGTAGACTTTTCCCTGACTTGCCCTTCTGTTGCTTTTGAAGCATTATGCACAAAGTGTTATGCATATCACATAAAATGGGATTCAGCCAACAAAAAAACTAATGTTTTAGCTACTGACAAACAGTGCTTGCACAGCTTCAAGGCCTTTCTTTTTCACTCTGCTGCCCCAGAGAGTAGTCTGGGGATGAGCAAGGGGGTGGGAGTGAACCCAGCTGGGGCAGCTCATCTCCCAACTTACCAAAGGCATATTCTGTGCCATATAACACCATGGTCAGCAATAAAACTGGGGGAAATTTTCTGAAATATTTGCTGTTTGAAGGCTGACTGGGCATTGATCTTGTGGTGGTGTGCATATCCTTTTGTACCATTTACAAAATCATTGAGGTTGGAAGAAACTTCTAAGATCATTGTGTCCCACAGTTAGCCTAGAATGATGTTATCCCACTATGTTCACCATCAAACCATGTCTTCAAGTGCCACACCCACATTCTTTTTGAAACCTATCAGGGATAGTGGGTCCACCACTCATCTGGGCAGCCTGTTCTAATGTCTGATCATCCTCCACCAATTAAGAAATATAAGAAATATATATGAAATTATTCTATTGTGTTCTAAAATCCACAAGAACTGTTTTATCAATGAAAAACTTAAACAGTTTATACTAAACTTATTTCTGTCTCTCACTGTTCTTCATCTTGACCCACAAGGTCTTTTTTTTCCCCCCTTCTGATTCTCTCCCTCATCCCTTTGGGAGGGAAAACAAGTATCTGGGTGGAACCTTTACTGTCACCAAATTCTCAAAACTTAAAAAAAAGTTCTGATGAAAACTTGAAATTTAAAAAAATATTACTAGCTTATTAAAGGCTTTTTAAAAAATTTATAACTACAGCATATTAAAAAATAATAATTTACTATAGTTTTAAAAAATTTCAAGCATTATCATCAATACTAGTTCTTTCGTTTGCCACCCCATTTTAACTTCAGCCAGTGGAAGAGTATTCAATGCATGAGGAAAAAGCTCTTATACTATAACATAGAGATCTATCCCTTGCTGCTGCAGGTGTCTAGTTTACTTTTTTCACAATACAATGAGCATACAATAGGTGCATATGCAGAATAGAAAATGGAGTTTTAGAACCAGTTCCAACTTGAATGAAATGCAAGTCTCCTAAGTAAAAAACTTGCGTATTGACCTCTTAGAGCCTGTCATAAAAATATAATATGCCTCAATATTATAATTTTTTATAATTCCCAACTCTGAATGATTTTCTGATATCACTAAACTATTTCACATAATCTATTTTGGTATTTATATTTTGGTTTGAGAAAACAGGACATCTGTAATATTCTGTAGAAACTATACAACAAAATAAAGAAAAAGAAAAAAGTGAAACCAATATTCAAGCTGATATTAAACTACATATGTAAGAGCAAATTTAATGCGTTCCTGGAAGACAGAGGAGAAAGTACAAGGTCATCAGACTGTATCTTGATAACTGATTAAGCCACAATATTTCAAGTTGGTCATTGAATCTGGGTCACTTTGTTTATGCAAACAAACCAATAAATTCCACTGGGAATATTTCAGCACCCATACTACCCTTTCTAAGAAGCTTTCAACTTATACTCTCTTCAAAAAAAGCAAACAAAAAGATCAATCTCAAGAGGATGCAGTCCTGTCAGAACCTCTGTCCATATTAACTTGAGAGTATTAATAACCCCATTTGGATCTTCAATTGTTAATACGAAGAACTAGAGGAACATTTGAACCTTGGATAGTTTTGCCTGCATTGCTGAATTTGGGAATGGCTTAAGGCTGAAATTCATCTCACCACACTTTGCATATTTAACATAGTTATGTATTTAATCTAATCAAGTTGTAAAATTTTTCTCTTCTGGACAGATTTAATGGGACTCTTCTGGAACATACGTTATTTAACTCCAGCAGAGACACTTCAGGCTCTTTCACTGTTGCTTAAGCTGAACTTAATAACAAGCTGCTTGTGAAATGGGTTCTTCTATCTCTTCCACATTTCCTTGTGCGCTCCTCTTTCTTGTGCAAGCATAAGGATTCAGGTACCAGTTTGACTGAGTTGCTTGAAAATTAATCACTATTCTGCTGGGTTTTCTTGAAGACGAGCTTCTTCCCTGGAGCAGTGAGAATTGATTCTGGAGCCAGACATAAGGGAAAGATTTCTCTCCTTTTGGCAGAAGCCCTCAGTCAGCCTGGTTTCAAATTTTATGTCATGGTTGCTTGATTAATCGATTTTATTTAATTGAGTTTATTTAAGATCAGGCTGGTTTTGACAGCGATTTTTTTTTTTCATTCACCTTCTGGACTCTGCCTTGTTTTCTTCTGCTTTCCTATTAGTGGTCCTGTTACAAGCAGATTTAGTCACAAAAGAGAAAAGAGAACTCGCTCTCTGTGAATGAAACGGAAAAAATTTTGAAGGTTCAAAATACTCGTGAGAAAAAGAGATAAAACCCAAACAAAATTAAGTGTTGATGTCAAAATTTTGATATATTTTTAATAGTAAGAGAGGCAAAGAAAGACTAAAATAGAGAAAAGTTAGAAAAAGATAAGGTTACTTTAAAAAGCATAGGATAGGTCACCACCACGCTGTGCTACTTTTGTTACTGCTGAGACGGGGAGGGGGAGCAGAGCAGTTTTTGCCCTTTTGTTCTGCTGTTTGGAGTGTCTTAGGTGCCTTCTCCGATCCCAGGAGCAGTTGGGCTGGGATGCAGCAGCCCCTCCCCGGGATGCAGGCGCGGGGCTGCGGCCGCACCTCGGGGCGCTGGCGGCGCTCTCCCCGCGGTCCAGGAGCGGGCGGGGGTTCCGCGGCTCGCTGCGGCTCCGGCCGGGGCTGCAGGGCCGGGGCGATCTCCCAGGCGGGCCACGGCACCTCCCGGAGGCCTCAGGGGGGCTCGCAGCAAGCCACGGTGGTGGGGGGAAGGCAAAGGTCAGGGATTCTGCCCCTCGCTTTCCCCTCCGCGTTTTGAACCAGTTTCGCCTTCCTTTTGTGTGCCTCAAGGCGGGATGCTCACAGCCCATCCCGCACACAGTTTTCAGGTGTTCAAGAGTGATTGTGATAAGCAGACACAATGACGAAACACTTTTTGAAGCCTTTCTCCCGTTATCAAGCTCTTACAGGTGCATAGCCCCGTGTAAGGAGAAGCGTGGGAAGGAGAAATACAGGTGTGCAGCTCGATCACCAAGTAGTTCAATTCACTCCACAAGTCATTCGGGGTTATATCCAAAATGTAGGAGAGACAGAAAAAAAGGCTGGTGAAAAGATTGGATGCAATAAGTGCAGGACCATAACTTTCAGTGGAAATCCAGGTTGCTATCAGATTCTGATGATAATAATTATTCAGGACAAAATATTCAGGACAATTTGCCCTCCTGCATTATCTTTCACTTCAGTGTTCATAAAGAAAGAATGGAAAACTAGCTGAGATTACTTACCTTGGGGTTTGTGTCATACAAATCCCATTTTACATGACAAGAAATACTGACATATTTGAACTTTAATTTACTTCTTGAATTTCTCTTAAAAATAATAATAAAAAAAACTAAACAAAGGGGGAAAAAAGCCACAGCCAAGAGGTTATCAAACAAAAAGTCTTAACAGGCAAAGTTTGAAAACTAAATTGCCTCTTTCTCTGATTTCCCCAACAACCATAATAGTGTAAAATATTATTTATTTCTTTTTATTATTACTATTTTTAATATATAAACAGTTATATCTTGCAGTTATTAACAGAGAGTGTCTAGACATAAATCACATCTTACTCTTTTTAAATAAGCAAGTTGAGAATATCACAGATCTGATGTCAGGTAGAAAGGGTTTTCTTTTTTTTTTTTTTTTTGTATTAAAATCTCTTTGATTTGATTATTTTATGCATGATTTCTGATAGCATAGCATTCTAAATATGTCCACAAAAATAACTGCTTTAAAATTTCCACAGTTGTGTCAAGAAGCTAACACATTGAAAAAAAGGATGTGAAGAGAAGAAGCTTGTGAGCTGAAAAGTGGCTCACAGGGTGCACAGTCCACCAGAGTGAAATGTGGTAACAAATTCAGAACTGATAATATTCACTGGAAGAGTCTTTTGTCTAGGAAAAAACCACAGTGTATTACATGGGCTAAAGAAAAGGATTTTGCACTCATCTGTGAAATATGTAGATGCAAACTAAAGCAAGTTAGATCTTCAGCTGGATTTTCAGAAGGACAGTCAGAAGTGGTTTCTTAGTAGCTGGATTTTCAAAAGATAAATTAGGATATTCATAACTTAGAGGAATTTTCTGGCTGAGGTTTCTTAGGAAATCTGGGTTTAGCTATTCCAAAAATGCAGGATGTGAAGTTGTTTAAGTTAAATTTTTTAGAAAATATCATTCTCCGTTATGACCTGAGTTCTGTTCCTGTTACTTACTAAAAAAATAAAATTCTTTAATTCTTCTTGTCTATTTTAAATATCTTTGTCCCCTGGAACTCGCTTTGAAGGGAAAGAATAGTCTTTCTTGTCTTTCTGACTTGATTTCTTTTTCCTTGAAAAGGGTCTTACATCTACATGCAGATCCAATGCAGGAGATTATCTTCTATTGCCAGCAAAAATAAATCGGCTCTGGACTTTCCTGCACTGATGAAAAAAAGAGAAAAGCAATAGTATTGACACTTAGATTATAGAGATTTGATACTCTTAGATCTGGGTAGTCAGAATTACTTAATACAGGAAAAATATAAATAGACTTACTTAAAAAGAAAGAGATCATGAGTGGAGCTGCAGTGTGTGTTTAAGCACAACTTCTTTCTACCTGAGTTATAAAAACATTTAATCTAAACCCAGTACTTAACAAGAAATCCTGAGATCACTCACTTAGGGACCTCTCACGCTCTGGTGATTGTGCATGTGCAGGATGGAGATGCAGTGCAGCGCCAAGTCTTCTCAGGGCCAGACGAGCAAAGCAAAACTACCTGCTAACAGAGGGGAGACCACAGCTGAATGAGGAGGGCAGGAAATGAGTGACATAGACAGATTTTAGCTGATCATAACATAGATGCAAGATATTCTCATGTCATACATAAATCTCTGTGCAGAACTTGGCAGTGGATCCTAGCAGAAAGTGTCTTAAATTATCAGTGGTGAAAGACAAAAGTACATAAACACACACAGAGCCACAGAGTAGTGTTGACTGGGTTACTGAATATTGGTAAAACTCAAAGATAGATAGAAAAATACCAAGGTAGATCAAATTAAATATAGAAATTATGTTGTGTCACTACTATATATTTTATATTAAATAAATGTAGTATATTAATAAACTTAATTTCCTTATATATATGTAAATAATATATATAATTTCCTTGCATATATGTAAAATGTCATATGGCTATAAATATAACAGTCTGGAAGGGAAAATAACACAACAATAATATAGCACTAAGTAGATAAGTGGAACTAGAATCAATGCATTTTTTAATTGAAGGTAAATTAAAATATTTTTCTCCTACTATATTTCCTTATTTTATCATCAGCTTCTCTAGCTACCTGTTCCAGTTCTTGCCTTCTTATAGGCCTAAATCTATGGATGAATCATCTTCATCTGCTGCTGGTGCTCATTTGCTCTCCTGCTTAAGACCTGGTTCCAGCTTGCTTTTAAAAACCTGTGAAAACACAATACAGGTAAAAGGACAATCAGTTCAGGCAGGAACAATCACTGCTTTGGCTTAAGGGTATGGCTGCCAGCCATAAGCACATCTGTCATATTGCTTTGAAGAAAAGTGAAGCTTCATATAGGGCCAGAGATGCATTTGCATAATCCTTTTGACAATAAGTGACAGAACTGCAATAAGGTCTATTTTGGACTAAAAAATATGTGAGCTGTGAGGGAAGAAGTTGAGGTGGGAATAATAAGACAAATATTGAAGTGGAAATAGGAAAGAGCAGATGGGTTAGACAGATAATCTGCATAGTGGAAACAAGTATTATGTATGAATACCTTTCCTGAAAATTGGTATTTTTATACGAGTTTAGGTATTTCTGAACAAAGGAAGAGCACTGGAAAATTAAAATAACACAGGAAGATCAAAAGATGAAGACATTTTGGAGTAAAAAAATAGCTATAAGACAGTGCATAGGATTCCGCTGTGGGAAACAAGGAACATGTTAATTCCATGGGAACACTTAGCATGTGAGTGTAAGGAATATTGGTGAATGGGAGGCATAGCCAGTGTATGATCAGGACTACTTTGTATTATGGGATATTGCATGGATATGAATGATCTATGCACAAAAAAATCAGTGTTTAAATATTTAAAGAATTTATTCTTTTAATATCCTTACAATGGAAAAATATTCAGAACTGTATGTTGTCAGTATATTCATATTATGTACATACTCTAAATTTATTTATAACACTGAACTGCATGTTGTAATTATATTTAGAGATCATCAAAATTTTATTTAGATTTACTGAACACATTGTTGATATTGATGTTGTTTACACTTTGAATTATTGGCAAATATTGTAATTTGAATTGTCTCATGTATGATGGGTCAGATAAATCAGATGCTTTTATTTCCAGAACTTGATTATCAAATACACTCAAAACAGATACTTTCACAAATACAAACAAAATGCTTCTGCAAAAAATGTGTGTAAACAAAGTGCAACAGTCCACAGAAGATACAAGGTAGTTGCATTTTGATTCATAAATACATTGGTGGAACAGGAAAATAAAAACACAACTGATGTTTTCAGTATGTCAGTCATAGCTACCATCCGCTCTCAAACCCTTTTGGTGATGTGCACTGTAGTGGAGTAAACTCATATCTTGGCCCATCTCTTGAAAATCTAGGTAACTAGGGATGGTCTCTCTAAGACTATATGCCTTCTTCTTTGTGTCTTACTCTTAGGAAAACAATATTGACACAATCTTATTCACTCTTGTTAATTACTTTCTGAACACTCTACTGCAAATTGTTGGAAAGATCTTGCTGACTGGAACAAACTCTGTGCAATCAAAGATAATTGCTTTACAGTGGCAAATAAGCATTTATTGGACGCTTGCGTGCCCACGATCCAAAAATGAGCTATCAAGACCTCACACAAATAATGGCAATATTCAACCTGAGCTGCAGATGAGCTTATTCTTTTTACGGGGCAGTCAGCATGCAAGCATTGATCTAAGACACTTGAAGTAAATAAGATTTCAAGTTGTTTAAAGCAGGAGCTATGTCCTATGTTAGAGATATTAATCACCTATCCTTTAAACAATATGAATAGAAATAGTAACATTCAACTCAAATATTTCGAATGTGCCAAAAGACAGTAAATTTTAGGTCATATACTTGCAGTATGACAAGGACTTCCTGCTTCCCTTCTGTGCTTCCATAAAATCTCTCATCCATTTCAGACTTGGGTCTATGATCTGGTTATCTTTAATGGCTATTTTCTATTCATTTTAGAGCTATAATATATATTATATCATATTCATAATATATATTATATCATATTATATCTACATTATACTGAATTTTATATATATATATATATGAATTATTTTATTATCACATCTCAAAACTGAAATGCTAGGCTTGCAGCTGAAAAATGGGAAAAAAAATACAAATCAGAATAAACTTTTATCCAGAAAGAAGACCTGGAAATGCAAAACAAAACAAAACAAAACAATCATGTGACTTTTCCAATTATATTCTCCTTATAATGTGATCCTAAATAATATGATTCTATACTATCTTCCTTGATGCTGCTTAGTTTGTATAAGATCATATATCTTATTGGTTTTATTTTTTTTTTGTTTTGTTTTTGTTTGTTGTTTTTTGGGGTTTTTTTAACTTCTAAAATAAAAGTAATTAAACATTGTTCTTTATACCCACATTGTCCCTGAAGAGATTTGCTCCTCATCCAGATGGCACTTTACCTCCTTGCAAGGTCAGTTTAGAGACTTTGTAGCAGCCAAAGTTAATGAGAATAGCAAATGTAACATATTTTTAGTAGAGAAGTACCTGATGACCTGTATTGCCATATTCATTATACTGCTGGCACGAATTATATTTCTCTTGCCCACAAATGTCTCCAGAGACACAAAACACACACCAGAATGGAATAAGCTGACTTGTGCACTGAGCTCTTCATAGACATGACTGTTTTTAACAGGAGAAAGACAGAAAAAAACCTAGCAAACCAACCAACCAACCAACCAACCAACCAACCAACCAACCAACCAACCAACCAACCAAAATCTCACCCCCAATTACAAAAACAACCCAAAAAACCCAGAATGCAAGCCCCTCATAAACAGCTACTCTGTGTTAGACGTTATGTGATATCTGCTTTATTCAGCATGCATGACTCTTTTAAAAAATCATTTCAGTAAGACAGAACACTCTTACCACCCATCAAGTGGCACTTTGTAAATAGGCACAAACAGTGCAGCCAAGGAGTTAATCAGATCTCTAGCTTTCCACCCTTTGTTGAAACAATGTTCTTCAGTAACCTCAACAGCCTATCTACATACCACATTGACATTTTTTCAGACCCTCAAGCACTGTCTGCTTCTTTCTCAAACCCTTGTGATATGCAGGAATGCTCCAGGCATGGAACAAGTCAAGATTTCCTCCTGGTATTTGCTTGAGTATTTTCATTGAGAGATTTTCCTTTAATCAAAATAAATAGTCTGTTTCATGCCAAAGGTGATCTTATTGACAGATCCTAAAAATGTTAAATGAGAAACCTGTTCTGTAAATGTTGCTTTTCTAATTTAAAATCATTACAGCACTGGAGCATTGACATGGTGTTATTTGTTATAATTTCTTGTTTGGTTAGTGTAAGTTATTCCTGGGATTTCTTCTTTGATTTTAGCTTTATTTAAAATCTTTAGCAAGCATTTACATTTATATTTACAATCCTGACAGTGAACCAATGCCTGGAAGTGCTGGAAACCAATACTGTTTTAATATTGGGTTTGGCATTTGCTAAATTAGATCTCGTAGCTTTCCAATATTCAACACATTCATGTTTCTAAGTTAGTTCTTAAATAGATTTCATATTTCTCTTGGTATTCAGCTATTTACAATTTTTTTCTGTGTTATTTCGTAATACGTTCAATGAACAAGGAAGCAATAGTCATAAAATAGAGTGAATAACTAGGTGAGGTAGCATATGGATAATAGGACCACAGCATTTTAGCATTAAATCCTTGGATTTTAAGTTTTACTATATTTTCAAGAGAAGTCAGACCTGTGGTTCTGCACTCTGATTTTTAAAAATATTTTTTATTTAAAATACATAGAAATCATCCCACAGCAAAAGTGTTAATGAGCAGAGCAAGATCATGATCATTTCAGAAAATAAAAAAAATTATTTACACAGGTTTATAAAGACAAGCCATTTTATAGATTGCCAGTGCCTCTTATCCATATATTTCATATTGATTCTATATGGGAAATTTCAAGAATTTGCTTTGGTACCATATCTAAAATGGAACTGAAGACCTTTATGGTTACAATATTGTTGATTTATCTAAGAGCCTTCTGAAATCTTTCCTCAATTCATGTTTAATTTCAGCCTCATGGAAACTGAACAGTTTTAGTCTTTGGGCCCGGATAAGTAGCATTGTAAATATTTAGTTCAATTCTGCTGCAATCCAGTTTCATTTATTTCTATGTAGTTACATCAGTCATAAATAATATTAATGAAGGTAAGAGTCTATCACAATCTCCTGTTATATAAGTAGCCATTAAAAGCCCTCAAAACATAGTCTTGAAATTTTAAGTCTCTTTTACAGTATTTGAGTCCAGACTCAAATAAGAATGACAATGCATGCATATTTATATGCATAGTTATATTTATAAACAGTTAGTATTATCAAACCAAGGATTTAATGATAATTGCTGTGTATGTACCATTTCTACATTCTGGGTGAAAAAATAGTTTAAACATTAAACTTACTTATTTTTAAAACCCCACAATATCACCACTTTTTTTTTTCCTCACAACATGATTTTTCTTATTTTTGCCAGTTTCTAAAGAAATGCTTATACGACATGCAAAGTTTATTTTTGCCCATTTATAATAATTCAAGTAATGAAATTTAGAATTTAATCATATAAGATTAATTTGCTTCACCACCCCAATTAAAAACAAACAAAAAAACAAAACAAAACAAAAAAACAGCAACAAAGCCCCCAATAAACTATAATCAATAATGCAGCAGACTTAGGGTTTTTTTCTAAAGAAAAATCATAAATTATCCATCTTCAGAAATACAGAATACACTAAAATACACTAAATAGCATTTACGGTGGGCTTTTCCTGTTAGTAATCTCAAAGTCTCGTTAAGGTCATGGTAGATCTCCATCCATATTTTTACTGTTTCACCCTTACAAATTTTCCTGGAAGCTTTCTATTTTCATAGTGATTGTAATGAACCTTACAACTGTTGTGTTCCTTTTTTTTCCCTTTTATTTCACATTTCTGTGTGTATAATATTGTAAGAAATATTGCATTTCTACCATGAAATTAAGGAATTAAGGGCAGGCAGGTGTTCAGACATCTCCAGGAAAGTAGGGCTTCACCACATCTAATGTTGACTTCTGAAGACAAATGTCATCACTCCTAACATCCTCCTGCTTTCCTTAGCTGAGCATGATGCCATCACAAAACCAAAATCTAGCCCCGTACAAGCTATTATGGAGAAAAAAATAATTCTTTGTCAGTGATTACCAGTACACTGTGAGATCAGAGATAGCCTGTTTTGGTTGTTAGTTTTGTTTGGTTGTCATGCTGTCACACACACATGTATGTTATAGGGTTTCATAGCTGTACCTTGTTCTGCAAGCATCTCAAGGGTTGAATACTGAAAAGACATTGTACCATGTTTTAGTTAAACAATATTAAAAAATTGACCTGCTTTGACTTTCAAAAGCAAAGGAGTCTCTGCTCATTATTTGGTAAAGAACTATGTGGAAGCAGGGCACAAGCAGGAAAACACAGAAAAAGCTTGGTGGTTTTTGTGCTTATCTTAATTCATTTATTGCTTTCCTCTATCTGAAGACATTTCTAATTCTAATGTCCATTCCCCTGGAGTATTCAGCAGATTTTAATTTTAGTCTTAAAAACCTGTGTTTTAATGACAACTGTGATGGCTAGACAATGCCAAGAGATTTCTTCAAAAAGACCTTCCCAGCCTGGTGTGAACTTCTCATTATTCCATCCATACCTTCCTGTAATGGGGAAGACAGGCACCTTTTAGCTGTCATTGTTCAAATTAAGCCAGACTGGCTGTTTACTGTCCAGGAGCCTTAGGTGGAGCTCTGATGAGGGGTACGTAGTTGCTGAAATTTAGGTGTGATCATGGCAACCAAGCTGAGATTTTGTACCTTTATCCTTCCACTGGGAAGCTATTTGTTTCAAAATCCTTAGCAACCTCTCACTGAGATTTGCAGAGAGTGAAAATAGATAGGTCACTTACAAATTCCATGGGAGGTACGCCCCCTCCCCCCCACACCCCTCCAGTGTTAGCGAGGCATTTCTGGGGGTCTGGGGGTGTTTACACACTGCCACCTGCTGCTGTGATCCCCTTGGTCTGGTTTTGCTCTGCTCTCAGCAGCACTGGTGATCTGCTCCTCTCTGCCTAAGCCTGCTCGTCCTCCTGCAGTTTGATCCAGAGCCCAGAGGAGTCAAAGACTCCTAAGACTTCCTTTGGCTTCAGTGGATTTTGGAGTCTGCCAGATACATAATTAATTTATTTCAATGGGCTATGAATCAGGCTTTTTGTACTGCCAGATGTATAATTAATATTTCAGGATGAATTCCAGGTAGCTTGCTGGTTTGTAAGGTTCTTCCTACTGTCTCAGTTCCTGTCTTCTGTGTAGTAAGGTCATAAATTAAACCCTTACATTCTTGAAAGAACAAGCAAACCGATAAAATTAATAAAGCCACATATCGATGCTTTTAAATACTTAACATTTCCAAAAGAAAAATACCTCAAAGGACATTGCAGTCTCAAGACCAATAGCTTTTTCACCCCAAAGGCTCCCAATGAGGTTTTTTTTTCATCATCTCATAAAACACATCTTTTACTGCAGTTTTATAATTCTATATAACTTGAGGGAGATTTTCAAATTGTTTGCATAGAAAAAAAACACAGGTGAATTTCCTGACGTTTTCTAGTAGCACTAGTTTTACATATTGCTTCAAAAATATTTCTTACAACAACGATTAATAGTGGCCAAATGAGACAACTGGACTATTTTATTCTTCTGCAAGGGCTTGTCCTGAACTTAAATGCATTCCTTTTCTATACACACGCAAGCAGCTTTTTCTTCCTTTGAAGTCTTACATAGACTCCAAGACAAGCCAGCCACATTCTAGCCCGCTAATAAAGTCTCACTCCTCCAAAAGAGTACAGTCTGCAGCCTACAGCTGCCACAGTTTTTACCAATGCATCCTCTCACCTTTTTAGTTCAAGGCAAATTTTCATTTTCCCCAAGTGTCGTTTTACACCAGAAAACTGTGTCTGCTCTAGCCTTACGAATTAAGTGCCTACCTAAAATAAACGTACTGGTAAGGCCATAAAGGAACTAGGCTGTATTCTAATTTTATTTCATGTCATTGGTACAGCTTTGTCAGCAAACTGACATGTAAAAATCAGTGGATATTTGAGATAGTTAAGTACCAAAACTGCTTTTTGAACTGACCAAAACAATGCTTTTCTTTCACTGATCTCCTACCTGCCTGTCTTTTGATTGGATGACACAGACTGGTTTTCTTTTTTTTGTTTATTTGGGTTTTTTTTTGGTTGGTTGGTGTGTTGTTTGGGTTTTTGGTATGTTAATTTTTTTGTTTTCTTTGGTTTTGTTTTCTTTGGTTTTGTTATTGTTTGTGGGCTTTTTCGAGGGGGAGAGGTTTTCTGTTTTTTTTTTTTTTTCCAGATAAATCAAAAATATTTGCAAAGCTGTGCTCTTCCAGCAAATATTAGGGAAAAAAAATAGTATTGCATTTCATTCCCATTGATTGTTCCTGATTCTCACATGATTGAAAATTGTATATAAAGGGTAACTTAGAAGCCAGTTCTGATGAGCCTTAAAGATGTGATCAACTGATAAAGGAAATCTGAACAGAAATTTTGAAATTCACTGCTGGAAATTTCTTTCCAATAGTTATTTCTTTGATTTCAGTAGAAAATCTTAAGCCTCATAAGTTAATTTTTTTTTAAATAGGTTATTTTTATTTAATGAGGGCAGTTCGTAAACCATGAATGATTATCTTAATGATATTAACAAACTGCTTTGTGAATCACCAAGTTTTGAAAAAGATGGAAGCAAGAGTGGAGGAAAAAAATATTTCTTGATAATATTATGGTTTATTTTAAGTGTAGGAAGTACTGCATGGCTATCTTTTAAAAAACTGGGAGGTCATCAAAAGATTGTCAGGTACTGAACCTCTCAAATTTTGTTTTAAATATTTTGGGAGTTGCTATTAACTAGTGTTTTTCGCTGTTCTATGCTTTAAATAGACAATGTACAAAATATTCAGAGCCATTACTGGTGTTTGAGGATGAATCCTATCCACTACTGCATTTTCTCTAAGCTTTAAAGAAAAGTTGTTGACACAGTTTAGCAAAAACACTTAGTCTCTTAGATATCACTCTGCTTCTGAATAATCTTTTTAGTGTAGAGATCAAAAGAAAAGCTTTCATCATAGATCTTGAATTGGACTCTAATCAGTGTAAGAGTTCCATAAGCTTCAGTGCAAGACCTTTTCATTTTTCTCATGTGAAGATCAATTAGATCATAAGCTTTTCAGAACAAACATCAGATTCTTTCAGTATTTACTATACTAAACAATGCAAAGCACCACAGTTTTGGCTTCAAGAAAACAAACTGTAATTGACATGTTTGTCTCCGAGTATGGAAAGATCAAAACCAGTGAACTACTTTCACTACTCAGCTATGTAAATTGAATCAAGACTAAACTAGACATAGTCAGTCCCACAGATCAGGATGAGTGCACAGGTGTTAGATGCTCTTTTAAATGTCACATTCTTATTTTCAGTTTACATAGGCAAAAATAGTTTTCCTTTCCTTTGATTTTAAAAAGGCAATGTATTTTTTATCCTCTATGGTAGCGTGGGTTGTTTTTTAGTGTAAGTGGACAGGAAAGGTGTAAGGGAAATGCTGCCTTGCCAGAGTTTTGGTAAATTATATCTTTGGGAGGAAATATGACTACATCTTTTATCTTTTCCCCTAAAGCACAAAATTCCTATTAACCATGTATGATGAGGCAGCGTGTGGCTGGATTTCCTACTGTAAATAAAATAAATTGCACATTTGGAGAACTTATTCAAATGTTGTTTGAAGCCAGTGGGGATCTTTCCATTGATTTTTAAAGGGTTAGAAATCGGCCTTTAGCCTTGCTTTCTTTTCATGAATCATTCAGAAGCCAATCCTGATGTCTAGTTATTTGTAAGTATTGGACAAATAGTTTGGACAAGCAGTTTCTGGTCTATGGGATGTTTCCAAAATGTTAATTTTGATTGTTTGCTGTTCAATATTCATAATGTGTGATTAGTTATCTACATCACCATGATATTACATCTATCTAATTGACAGACTCCAACTATCTAAGCTATAGCCTCTATCCATTTGAATTCTTACAATGGAGCAGCTCATTGTTGTAGTATATGAATGAATAATAAATTGCAAATGTTGAATGGTGAATAATGAATAGTAAATAATTTATACACTCTGGTAAGATTTTTAAAACAAATATTCACTCATGCTAATGCCTGTGAAAGTTTTGGATTTGAGAGCATTTTTACTAATGTTCAGCAGCTACAGGAAGATTTTGAAATAACATGTAATAACTTGAATGTTATTTGTGATTATATTCTGAACTTAAAATTAACTTCTTTTTTTAAAGCTTTGTATTAGGTGTGGAATATAGAAAAGGAAGGAAACTACATTATTGATAACAAAAGTAGTCAAGGGCTTTTTTGACTTCTGCTTTTCTTCCACTCAGAGGCATTCTGAACTTAAGGGAGTAATGATGTTCCACATTTTCTTCTTCACATCTGAGTCCACCATGTCCTCTGGTTTAGCATTCTACTACTCAGGCTGTATACCTCATTAGCTTGGGAGAATCAATCCAAATATTGCAACACCAAAAAAAATTAAATTACAATTCTTTTGAGTCAATTGCATCTTAAAATCGAAAGTTTTTTCCTGGTTTGTTTTTTTCTTTTTTGGGGGGGGCTTGGAGGATTTTTTCAGTGGGGTTTTTGTTTATTTTTTTTATTTTTTGGGGGCAGGGTTGGTTTGGTTTCGGTTTTTTTAGGTTTATTTTTTTGTTTGTTTGTTTGTTTTTTCTGTTTCTGGTCTTGATTTTTTTCTTCTTTTTGTCGTAAGTCTTTGGATCTTTTAATTGTACTTTTATGTTGCCACTTTTCCACTCATTGACTTTCTTTTATTTTTCTCTGTTCAATTTTTGGGTTTTTTCTAATTATCTCACTCCCTTTAGTCAACATCAGTGTTTTGCATTTCATTTTACTAACATATTCTTTACTATTTTCAGTAATCACTTTCTCATACACAACTTCCCTATTTTCTTGCCCACCTTTTTTCCTTATCACTTTTTTTCCTATGTATCAGCCAAGTCGTCTCTTGCAGAAAAGGTGGCAAGTGATTCTGATGTAAACAGAACACTTCTTGCAAACCTTGTAACGCACATATTTCTAATGCTCACGGATGTCTTCTTATCCTTTTTGGCTGCAAATCTTTTATTTTTCATTTTCTCTAATTCATTTGATCCAGGGCTCATTTCCAATAAATTCTGCCTGGCACCTTCTGTCTCACAAGGCTGCTTTTTTTCTGAATACTTATATCATTCTTAACACTGACTGAGAAGCCTCCTCCACATACAACTTCCACCTCCTGATCTGTTATAATCTGACAATTAAACCAAAACAAGATAAATTATAAGAGAATGACTGAGAACTAATCCCTAAGTCAAATCAATGCCTGGCTTACTGAGAAACTACTACTGCGGATTTAGAGACATTTGATGTTGAATAACATCATAATCAAATCCTGTCCATTAGACATAATTAAATCTCATTAGTAATGGGGCAGTACAAAATATCTTTTAATTCCTCAGTCTGACTGTGTCACGGTCTATTACTTTCTGACCTGGCTCTTTTAGCTTGTGCTAGATCTGGCTGGGATGGAGTTAACTGCCCTCCCAGCACCCCATCCCCTGCAGTGCTTTGTGCTGGTAGTTAGCACAGAATCTCTAAGCTACCCCAGAGTTTTGGCTACTGCTGAGCAATGCTGGCACTGCATCAGTGCTGTCTGTCCACACTAGAACACACCCTTCCCCAAACCTTCCCAAAGGTCAATAGGCCAATGATGGGCAAGAAGGAGAATGGGAAGGACCCAGTCAAGACAACAGATACAAACCAACCAAAGGGACAGTCTGTGCCATATGACACCAGGCTGAGCAATAAAAGCTAAGAGAAAAGAGTGTGCATGTGTGTAAGACATTTTATTTTAAGGAATCTATCTTCCAAAGCAACTCTTATGCTACTTGAGGCCCTTCTCAGGAAGTGGCTGGATATCACGATATCACCTGCTGATGGAAATAGAAAAATTTTTTCTTTGTTTCTGCATGTGACCCTTATTTTCTTTTTAGTGGGTTTCTTTTTTTTCCTTTATAATTTTCTTTCCTTTCTTGCCTTTGTCTTGACTCACAAGGTTTTTATCTCATTTTGTTCCCCTGTACTGCTGAGGAGGTGGAGTGTGAGAACAGCTCTGTGGGCACTCATTAGCCAGCCAAGGTCAACTCATCACATAGATATTCCACATGACAGGAGTTTAATATTTGAATACCAAATTTACTTTGAAGATATTTGAAACTACATGGGGTTTTCATTTAACAAAGTGATAGAGCAGCATACTGAAATCATAATGCAAGCATGATATAAAAATTGAAGAATAAAGTTGGAACACAATATAAATTTGCTTCCCATTTCCAGTCTCTGCATGCTGCCTTCCACCTTATTGGATGAGTGAACCAGCACAGTCCTCCAAACGAGGAGTAAAGATGAGCCCAGGAAGAAGGGAGGGAGAGGTGGAGGGAAGATGGTTCAAGATTTAGTTTTTACATCTCATTATCAGAATCTGATTTAATATCTGATAAGTTAAGTCTGTTTTGCCCATGACAGGAATCAGTGAGTAATCTCTCTCTGTCCTTGTCTCTAAACATGAGCCTTTTGCTGCATTTTCTCCCTGTTGACCTGTGAGGAAGACGATAGAGCAGCTTTGGTGAGCACCTGGCATCCAGCCAGGGTCAACCATCCCAGCTGAGGACTATACAGCACTAAAAAAAGAAATAAAACCAAAACAAAAAGTACTCCTTCAAAAAGAAAAGATAAAAGAGCGGCTTACCATTTATCTTCAGAAATTCTCACTTTTCAACGCTGTCAGCATCCAAGTAAAATCAAAGAGTTTGTAATTTTTTTTTGGTTAATTGTGTTTATAAACAGTAATTCCCAGTAGAGACTGAAAATGGCAACAAGTCAAAGGTTTAATCAAGATGATCTTTGATTTTTTGTAGGAGCAGCACATTTTTCTACAAACCGTGTTTAAATTTACCCATGGCTGGCAGAAGATATACTAGGAACTTTACATAACTTCTTTTTCCCCTTCTGTCTTAAACAAGCAACTGCTCCAAGAATAGAGGAGAAATTTCACCTGATTTTTGTCCTGAGATGCAAATCTCTTGTATATCTGTCATCCTAGGTAGAGTGCTGATCTGCAGTGTTCGGTATGACTATAGGAGAAACATCACCTACAAGAAAAGATGGAAAGTAGTGGAAGAAACTTAAGGAAATATACTGGGAGGAATTTTCAAACACGCATGAAAGTTGTTGCAGGGAGGAAGAGGATAAACACTTTCCATGTCCTGTACTTTCAGATTACAACCAAAAGCAAAGGGCTTGAAGACCAGCAGGACCAACATATATCTATTGATAAGGATGCAATAGTATAATTTTTGAAGCAGAATACATACCTATCTGTCAGGAATGTTACAGGTATATTAAGTCTTCAAAAGGCTAGACATAGACTAAGGCAGCATCAAATCTCTTAGATTTGATGATTTGTCAGGTAGCTGACAAATCTTTTAGAGCAGTTTTCTATGACTCTAAAACAGACAACTTAGTTTCTGGAATAACTGTTGAATCTGTTTCCTTTCTGTAGCAGGGAAGGGTCTTTGCTGCCTTGGTTTAGGAAAAGTTTCCCTAGCAGATCCCCACAAAGATCAGATATTACCTAGAGAAACATTTGCTATGCCAATATAGATATGCTGAATGGATACATTTCCTTTTTAACTTTCTAATCATCTGAGGATTTATAGACAACAAAGGGAAATAGACACACAGAGTGTATGATTCATCTGACCTACTTTAGATATCTATTTAAGGAAGTAAATTCTGTCCTTAAAGCACCGATTAATCTCCAAAAGAGCGACTAGGATTTCTATCTCAAATGAAAATGCTTTAAATGAGATTTCCATCCACTTTAGCTAAACTTATGATTGCAAGGGTGATATGAGTTCTATATAAAAAGAATAAATGATATAGTTATAGATAGGACATTTGTCCCATAGGAGTCCTGATGGACAAAGTAACTATCGTCACAGATGAGCAATTTATTTGAGATCTGTAGTGCTTTTTGAGATGGCCTGACTTGCAGCAACAACATTCTGCAACTTCAGTATATTTTGTAGAGATTTTTAATATTTTGCTAATTTGTTTCATCTTTTCTCCACATATACATGAACTTTCACCAATAAAAATGACGCATTTCAGGCTGCATCCAGGTATACTATAAATGTTGGGAAGCAATTTCACTATACAACCATTGCAACCTCATGATTGCAACAGAAAACCTTAGGAATTGAAAGAAGTAAAAATGAAAAAAATTCAAACATCTTAGAATTAAATTGCTAACTGCATAAACGTCATTGAATTTTGAGGAAGTTTTACTGATTTGTATTTGTAGCAGATTAGATCAACAACTGCCAAAATTAATGTCCCTCTTCTCTATATTTAAATAGCGTGTACTTATAGGGAAGACAAGATTGTATTTTTTTACTTCTTACAAATAAACTAAATAATGTTTTACTTATTTACTTTCAGCATGGACATAACCCATTTTTTAGATTGTTAGAAAGACAAACAGTACGTCTTAAATCAACTTCCTGATCAGATTTTTTTTTCCATTTCTTTGTTACAGATTCCACAGTTCTAGAGAAATTAAATGCTAAATATAATTTTATTTCTTCCCTGCAAAATAAATAAATACATAAATGAATTTATGGATACTACTTGCCTAGAGCAATTAACAACTAGAGGTATACAAAACTGTTTCAGACAAAGTAGAGGCTTCATGGTTCACTTTCTGAAATCAGATCACAAATCCAGCTGTATTCAAACAAAATAAATTGCAGAGAAGAACTTCTAGAACTTCATTTTAAAGGAAAATTGACAAAACACATATGATTTCTAGATGTTAGAGTGATGATGCTTATTTTGCATTTAGTACATGCTGTATTATTAAATATTAGTTAAAATATGGCACTCGTCTTTTTTTTGAAAAGGTACCTCTTCTGGTTCTCCAGGATTTAGCAAAATTGGATCCTTAATCTCCTGTGAAACTGTAATGGTACCTTGTCTTGCCCATACAAAATTAATAGAATGGCATCAGCAAATATATTAATTGGAAAATTAGAGAATATGCAAAAAAACCCAAAAGACTATGAGCATTAAAAAAATTACAAATTCTATGCCATCAGCAGAGAAAAGATTAAGAGACCATTTTTGATGCATTAATCATATTTAGAGTGATGCAGAGGTCAATGGAATCAACAAAGTTCAGCATGTGCATAAAATTTGACTTCAAGGCTACTTCAGAAGAGAGAATGAAAAAGATAATTAGTTTAACATAAAATGCTCATTAAATACAATAAAAAAATGACCACAGCCTCTATCACCCATTTCAGTGCGTAACATGCAAGTTCAAGCTGTGATTCCTACTACCATACTACATGTGAAATGATCAGTGGCAGTATCAAAGAGAATACACAGGACACTGACATTACACAAGGAGATTCTGTATTTCTTCAACCAAAGGATTTTCATGTCAAGATCATGTTCAGCGTCCACCACTGGTTTCCTACGCCATTTCCATTTCCTCAGACTAAGTGTAGTGCAAATTGACCTGAACTAGATACTGAATGCTGTTATTCACTACAGAAGAGAGCATTGCTTATGACTGTACATTGTTCTTTTCTCTTATATAAATTTGTGTTTGGATTTAGCTGATAATTTATCTTCTGACATATACCTCATAACAACCAGGACCTCCTTTTCTTTCTTGTTGCATCTGTAAACATAACAGTTGCCATTTTCATAAATTGCAGGTACTGAAATTACTCAGTATGGACCAGATCCTGAAGCTGTTGCCGTGTCACCACTTTCTTCAAAAAAAAAAATAGAATGATTGGGGGAATGGTTGTTTGACCAGCTGAGGACAGAATAGAAACTGGTAGGGGTTTTTATTGTCCAATATTACATGATTTTGCTCTATGCATTTTTCATAAAGCTTTAGAGAATTTCCATGTCAGTAACTCAATAGTGTTACTTATTTGATTAAAGCAAGTCCACTAGAGACAAGTTAAACATTAATGTTCAAGATGAATCTGATCAGAAGTGTTGAGTGTACAAAGGTTCCACTAGGCATAAGGAACTTCTGTCAGTACAGAAACAGGAGGATAATGGGTAGAGAAAATGTGGGCCTGTCATTGAGTGGACCAGGGGCCCTGGTGACAATGTGTGGACAAGGCTGACAGCCTTCTTTGCCCCAAACTTCACCAATAAGACTGTTCCTTGGAAAGCCAAGACCCCAAAAACAAGGTAAATCTGGAACAAGATAATTTTAGAGACTGATCCAGATTAAATTTAATTACATGATCTAACCCAGCTGACCAAGACCTGACCTTTATTTTACATCACACCTATCACAAATAGCAGAGACATTTAAATACACTGTACCAGAAACCAGCTTTAATAGTCAGTGAGACTAATAAATTAGATTGTTTCTGGGCAGATATCATCTTGTGATTGACATGATAAAGGTCCTAGGTTTTTAATTTAACCGAGCAACTTTCTCACAAGAAATATGAAAGCTATAATTAATTAACTTGTTACTATCTCTATGTCAAAACATTGAAGCAAAACATATGTTTTCACTAAAACCTTTCAAGACTTGAGGACAGCACAGATTTTTTAAATCAACTTAACACTATATTCTAAAAAAGTGACAATAATAAAATCCTTGTCTATTTAGAGCATATTTTTAAACAGAATTTAATTCCAAATTAAAAATCAACATCCACCTTGTACCTTCAATTTCTGAGGACAGAAGTATTTCCATGGCGTCATAAAATGCAAACAGCAGAGTTAAATTTCATTTTAAATTTTAATAGGTGGCTATTTATTGAAGGAATTGATTATTGACATATAAATATTTTACAAATAATTGTTACAGATTGAATTTTTTTTTTTTTCCAAATCACACTTTAAAACAGTTATCCAGTATTCTGGGAATACTGACTGTACAGTAGTTACAAACCATCTCAGATTCATCTTGAGCCAGAAAAGCTACAGCACCGGAGCCTTCCCCCTGCTTAACTTTGCCTCAGTTAGTTGAGCCCCTAGTTGTGTCCCTCAGTTACTGTGTCCCTATGAGGAGAGGGCATCCTTAGCAATGTGGGCATAACTCATCTGTGCCCCTGGTGGCTCTCAATCAGCCTGTGCTACCTTTTTTTTTCCTACTATTTAATAGTAGGCTCAGATGGGAGGCTTCTAATTGAGGAGAAACTGAGCTGATGGTTGCTGCAGTGTATAGTATGTTAAAGGTGATTTGAAGTGACACATACCCATTTATCAGAGTTTATAATAATCTTCAGAGTGACACCAAGCTGTGTGGAGCGGTCAGTACACCGGAGCGAAGGGATGCCATCCAGAGGGGCCAGGAAAGTCTTGACAGGTGGGCTGATGGATCCTCACAAAGTTCAACAAGGCCAGCTGCAGAGTCCTGCACACGTGTAGGGGCAATCCCAGTTCCAAGCGCAGGCTGGGCAGAGAATGGATTGAGCAAAGCCCCGAGGAAAAAGACTTGCAGATGTTGGCTGATGCGTAACCCAACATGAGCCGGCAGTGTGCACTCACGGGCCAGAAAACCAGCTGTGTTCTGGGCTGCATCAAACACAGCATGGCCAGCAGGCCAAGGACTGTCATCCTCCCCTCCACTCCACTCCACTCCACTCATGTAAGACCCCACCTGGAGTGCTGCATCCAGCTCTGGGGTCCCAGATTGAAGAAGGACATGGATGTGAAGAGGTAAATCCAGAGCAGGGCCATAAGGACAAACACAGTGCTGGAGCACCTCTCCTGTGAATATAGATGGAGAGAGCTGGGGGTGTTCATCCTGAAAAAGAACAGGCTCCAGGGAACACTTCTAACAACCTTCAACTACCTATAGGGGACTACAAGAGAGCTGGAGAGGGACTTTTTACAAGGCTCACATTGATAGGACAAGGGGCATGTCTTCACATTGAAAGAAAGTAAATGTAGATTAGAAATAAGGAAAAAAATTCATTGCTGTGAAGGTCATGAGGCACTGGAACAGGTTTCCCACTCAAGTTGTGGGTGCCTCATCCCTGGAAGTGTTCAGGGTCAGATGAGATGGGACCCCGAGAAACCTGGTCTAATGGAAAGTTCTGGAACTAGATGATCTATAAGGTCTCTTCCAACCCAGTCCATTCTCTAATACTGTGAACAGTCTGGACCTAGGAAACTAATCACCCCACTTGACTTCTTGCAGGACAGAGTAATCTTTCTGACCTGCATGAATTTTCAAAAATGTCAACATTCATTCTAGACATAGTTCTAGTAATTCTTAATTACTTTTATTTTGAAAATCATACAAAACCTGAAAATCCTTTAGTTTCTGGCCTTGCTATTTTTCCCACTTTCTCTCAGTTTCTCTTATTTCTTTAATTTTATTCATCCCTGCACTTAGACATGGTGCTATTGCTATATCTTTCTGCTCCTAAACTATATAATACTGAAATTAATGAATATATGTTTAATTTTGTCTTTTGCTTCCACATTTCAGTAATTGGCAAACCAGTAATTGGAAACTTTGCAGTGAGTTTCTTTCAGGTGTGATCTGTATTATTATTTCAAAAATTCCTTGATCTTTGGACATTTCAGCAAATGCTCATGGCTCACATTTCATGTTGTGCATTTGTAACAATTCTCCAAGTACTTTTCTTGTCATTTTAGTATTGACAACACAGAGTGTATTTTCATTAGAATCACTGTGGATAAACATATGCATAGATTAAAACCAACCCAATTCTTCTTTATGTTGATTATTATCATTACTAATAAGCAATGTCCTAAATGGTGAGTTTATTTTCTTAGAAGTTTTATATGTATTCATCATCTAAGCCTTCCTCCTGAGAATAGCCCAGTGCTGTAATATGGTTAAGTGGTGAATGCATATAGATATTCTAGTTTCGTTCTTAGGAAAACTGGAGAGAAGAACTTAAAGTAACAGTGCTGTGTTTTGTTGGTAAGGTTCTGAGAATTTCTTAAAAGATAAAAAAGACACAGCTCTAAAAGGCTGAGATAGAGCTTGTCTCCTTTTTCATGCATAAGTGTAAAAGAAGTGAGAGGAGTAAACTAGGGTGAGAAATTGCCTGGCAAGAAGGAATATTGTATTGGACCATACATATGGAAGAACTAAATATTTATTTGGAGCTCATTCATTGAACTTAGGTAAGGAGATAAAAGAAAAAATTGCTGAATGTCTGTTTGTATGTATTGTCATTATGACCCACAGTAAGCATCTTACAGGATGGGCTTTATATAGACCAGTAACTCAATATTCTTTGCATAGCTTATAAATCTTTGTTACCTATGCAAACCTTTTAGACTTAATAGGTTCTTATACAAAATTTAATTGTGTAAACTTCAGAAGATTTACTAAACAATTAATATAGAGCCTTTGCATGTGGTCAGAAAAGTAAAAATAACACTAAAAAACTCTCAAAGGAGACCACAATTTCCCTTCTATTGCTTTATTATCTATGTGGATGTGTCCTGGAGAAAAACGTAAAGTTAATTTATGGTAACCCCACAATTTGTCTTTGAAATCTTCAGCTCATAAACCTTACCTGGAAACATGAGATGTAACTGTAGAAAAAGCTGTTATACAGGGCCAGTGAGGCACCCTGAGGTCTGTATGAGTGTTGCAAGCTCAAAAAATCCACGTTTGAGCCAACAGATTCTGAACTAATGCATGAACAGCAATTGCTTCTACAGGAAAAGCTCAGCACAGTCACTTGTGTTCTTCCTAGAAACTGTGCACTTTATGGAAAACAGGAAGATTTGGAGCATCTCAATAAAAAAAAGAGAATTGAACACTGGACATCCACCTTCTCCATGGAGATGGAAAGACTGTGCTCCCAATACATGTTTTGAAATAAAAAACTAACCTGTTGGAATTGTCTCGGTACTTATTTATTAAAGGACTTTATTAAAGACATCTAATTTCAGGAGAGGACTTTGAAAGCCAAATGAATTAAGATGTCTCTAGACTAAAAAAAATGCAGGGAGTAAATTTTGGAGTTTGAAGGAGCCTAATGATATGTCCAGTTCAATAGCAGATTCATTTCCAGCTATCATAATATTTATAGTTCCTGGTTTTGTGGCCTTCACTTTTCTAAGTTTTGGTTATACAATTGTGGCATGAGGCTCTCTCCGCAGCTGGGAGATTTGCTGTGAGATAGTCCAGCATATTTGAATTTCTGAGAGAACAGATATTTTTTTAACCTTTTTTATTGTTTATAACTTAGGCTGAAGCTTATAATAGTATTTCCTTTCCAGTATGAATAACAAAAATTGCAAACATCTTTCATGACTTACTGGCTATATGAGCTTATGTTTGAATGCCAACAAAAATGCAGTCATCTTTTGGGTGCTTATAACTCACAAAATTTATTCTTCTTTACTATTTCAGACAAAAATATTGGTCAGCCTGCCTGACATCCCTTTGTGAATATGTATCATTCCAGCTCATGCCTAAAAGAGAGCACTTAGTTTTCCTTGCAAAAACTACCTTCTGCTTCCTTTCCAGAATTTGTGGAACTTCTAGTCTTTCACTCAAACCCAAAATCTCAAAACCTGTCCTTGAAATCCACAACTTGGATGTGCTTCTTCTCAGTGTGATTTCACTGCTCTCAGGATTTTGCAGGTTACATCTCTTTTTCTGTAGTGATATCTACCTTCCTTATCCAACCAAGATACCTAAGTAGCTTTTCATACCACATTTTCATTTGTCTTGGCAATTGATTCCTATTTATATATCTAGAATTAATCTTCTTCCCAGTGATATTATTTTGGCAATGTCACCTCTTTTTGCATACCTGTACTGCTCCTTGCTTTGTTTTGTTGCATCAAGCATGACATGTTGTTTCTTTCAAAGTCCTGCTCCATTCATCCTCACTTGATCATTATTTCGTGTTTCACATCCTCATGCCATTATGTCAGCCTTCCTTCCTTCTTAGTTCAGTTTTCAAACACTGCATTTCTGAATACTTTGGAGTGTATTGGGTTTTCATGGCAAGGTTTTCGCAGTGGAGGAGCTACAGGGGTAGCTTTTGTGAGAGGCTGCCAGAAGATATTCCTGTGTTGATGACCTACTTTTGGCCAGGACAGGATTAATTTTTGCAGTACCAGGAGGCTAATTTTCTCAAGTCAAGTCTATTTTGCCTGTGATAGCATTGGTGGGGGTGATCTCTCCCTGCTCTTATCTTTATCCATGAATCTTTTGTTATATTTTGTGTTCACTGTCCAGCTGAAGAGGTGAGTAATAGAGCAGCTTTGGTGGACATCAAACATTCGGCTAGGGTCAACCCACAATAGAGAGGAACTTCATATAAATGTGATCAAGACTATTTCATTAAGTGCCTTTGATCTTCTTCATCTTTGGGACCTCCATTTAGAAATCTGCTAATGAAGATGACTAAATTACACCCTTTTATTGGACTTCTCTATCTCATTACATGGTTTGTTTTGGTTTTTTTTGTTCTTTGTATTTTATTTTAGAATTTGAGTGTCCGTGGATTAGGAAATGGAAGGTATTCCCATCCCATGTTTCTAAAACACCCATAACATCAGAATCTAAACACTCCCAGGCAAGATCTGAACTATCACCTAACTCATAACATATGTTCAAAGGATAACAAAAGTACAAACACAAATTTCTGTCTCAACTGTTTAGGGCCTAGGAGACAGAGACATTGTATTTTCTCTAGAAATCTAGTCAAAATCTCAGAACCCCTGCTGCTACATATGGGCAGATCTGGTATTCTGGCTGAATAAAGGATTTAAATGTATATTTTATAGCTAAAGTCACATGGGGACCACAAAATAGTACATTTGTGCTTGAGAAACCTGCAGTATTCCAGACCAGAATGGGAAGTTAACATTATTTTTTCTTATTTGGAAATTAGACATCTTGTGTTATGGGACTCAAACTTCACAAAATTACTAAACTATTAAGCAATTAGATTGAGAGTAACAGTACCCTTCACACATGTTAAAGAGAGGATTGCTGCCTGTTAAAAATACCAGTTTCCAGAAGAAACCTCTTGAATGCTCTATTCCCAGAGCCATGACCAGTAGTAAAAATGAAACAAGAGTATTTTGCCTTGACAGTCATAGGGAAACATTCAAAGTATATGTGAAGGGATATGTTCTCTGACAGCTTTTTTATCCAGAATCCTAACTGCATTAAGTATTTTAAGAGACTAGGTTTATTTTCATATAGACCAATGTACAGCCTTTCTGGGCCATTCTTAAATTCTGGTGTCATCCACTTTTTTTGCCTGCCTGTAATCCCTATGTCCTAGCTAATCTAAAAAGTAATTCCCAAGTGGCAGCTTCTAAGATAAGGATCTATGCCTCAATTTCTGCATCCTCTGAATAAATCTGTCCTCAATTATCTTGACTATTCTTATGTGAGCTCTTTGACTTTGTGTATGCTATTAAAGCATACTTATACTCCAATGAGCAATCTGTAAAAAAATGTATAATTGGATTCTCTGTGTGTTGTCTCTCATTAACTCTGTCTTAAGTGTACACTGTTGACAAGTTTTTAAAAAAACTGAAAACCTATTCTGACAGTCAACCTTGCAAATTCGTCCTTAGATCTGCAAGTCAAATTCTGACACTATTTAAATTCTACAAGTGGAGCTTTGTTAATAATGCCTTGATTATCTGTGTGCATAAAAAAAAAAAAAAAGCCAGCAACCACCACCCTAGTTCATATTCTCACAGGCTTATAGGTACTGGAATATGGTGCTAAGAAGAATAAAACAGTAAATATACAATCAGTACAATAAGCACATTTCTACATAAACAAGTAAGTGTAAATCATACTACTTGAAGAAATGAAGCATTTAAATGTAAAAGAGTTGTCATTTTAAACATACTCAGTATTTCAGAGAAAATATTTAGATGCTTGTTCATGTTCACTAGGAAATCAACAAATTTTATGTGACTGCTTTGTAAGATTACCTTGTCTAAGTAGTAAACTACCCTGTGATGTTACATAAAATACTAACTTTTTCAGTAATTTTTTGAAAAAAAATATGTTCATGGGCAAGGAATTAATAGCAAAAATTTTTCTTTATCCTATATATTATATAAATTATATTCATAATATCACAAATGAAGGAGATAGAAAAAGACAGAATTTTAAATCCACCTTTGAACTTTCTGGTTTTTAGGATGCCAGCTGCTGCTGGCAAAGTCTAAGCAATAATCCATCCTTCCCAAGTCTTCAGTATTGCTGGGTCTGAACCTAACTCAAGCTCAATAGAAAACTGCACAAGGGCTGTGCTGCCTTGGCTGTTTCCTGCAGGGATTCCTGCTGCTAAGGAATGGATGGAGCTCTGTGTATTCTAGTCCACCTTCCTTCCCATGTTTGATTCTGGCATGACCCTGACATGCCCCACACCAAGGAATGGGGTAACAGATTGGCTGTAAGGACATTTGTCCAACAGAATTTTGTGTGGCTTAGTAAGAATCCCTTCAGCTCTTTCTATTCTGTTTTCTTTCAGCTCTGTGCTACATTGTTAAGCAACACTAGTTTTAATGAGCATTTCAATATCTCTTCTAATTGTTTTTTAAAATAAGGTACATATGTATTTACTATGTTTCCTGTTCTACTGTGCATACAAGTAGACAAATGAACCAATGTACAACATAATCTGGTCTCACCGTCCCTGAGGTACTTGGAAACAGATTCTAATGTTATAATTGCATTTATCCATATAGTTTTGAACACCTTTATGTTATGATTTATAATACAGTATCAAGTATGAATTAGTACTTTAGTCTCTCCTGAATTTGTTACCATTCTTTCCACTGGGATCAGCAGGTAGATGAGATTCTCATTAAAGCTCTTGGTTGTATTAAACACTTCTAGTGCAACCACTGATAAAGTGCTTTGGGGGGAATCTTACACCATAATCTATTTTCTCCCCATTAGTATTTGAGATTATTGGGAAGGGTGGGGTTTTGTTTCTTTTAATATTAACATGGTGTTGTCTGTTTCATTGTCTGTTTATTAAAAGTCATTTTATTAACTTCTACACCATGAACAAACTTTTCTGATCATTTTGATTTTTTTTCTAGTGGAGGTGAGTTGTAATTATTTTTACTGTCCTCTCTAATTTTTCCTCATTATTAAATGCTAATCCTGTGAGATATAGACTGCAAATACTTTTTTTCTTCTACTATCAAGAAAATAGAGCTTAAATTATAGTAATTATTTCATTATTTAAACCCTATGTTTACATAGAACCTGATTTGGTTTCACATACTCTGATAATGCCAAAATGAAACTAGTTTGACAGTACTCGTTGATGACAGAAGCCATAATTTCCTATACAACATCTTTTTTCCTTCTCTTTTAAAATGAACCAAAGCAAAACAAAACCTCTCTTTGGATGAAAAACAGACTGCATTTAAATAACTTAAAAAAAATGTTGCTAGTTTCAGTGAAGTAAGAATTTTACCTTTATTTCTTGTCATCCTGTTTTATCTTATTATTCCAAAAGACCCTAATGCACAGCCATCAGAAATCACTGTAAAGATTCCTGCTGATATCTTGTGGCTCACAAAATTCAATATGGTTTTGTGGGTGCCATTTAATATTTACCTCAGCTGTTAGCCAAGGAAATGTATGAAGAAGACAATGTATCTTCATGTATATGCAGTGAAGTTTGCATTCTAAACCTTAGGTTATGGGGTTATTTGAGTTTAAAATAGGAGCTGACTGCAAGTGAAATGCTATCACATGCATAAGAATCTTGTGGCTGCTAACACACCCTGTCTTGATTTTTAGGGGAAGAAGAAAATTATACTGTTCTCTATTAAAAGGACAACTGTGATTTCTTAAATAGACGGAATATAATTACCCATGCTGGATTTGGGCTAAGAATTGAAAATTAAAACCCTGTCTCTTATAAAAGTATCATGGGGCTTTTAACAACAAAAATTGTCACTAGCTGGCTTTTATGTGTTCTCTGAAAACAAAGGTAGTCTGGCTTTGAAAACATTAATTTTTCATAACACCGCTCTTAAAATTGAGTATTTATTTAAAAATAATTTCAGCTGCAGTTTTCAGAGAACTAGGATTAAGGAGTGATTGGATCTCTTCCTGAGGGTTATTTGTGCACCCTGATACATCACTGAAATTAAATCTACATGAGTATTAAACCTACTCTTTAACTAGTATTACAAGATAAGATACTAATTACTCCAGCTCTCTTACTAATACTTCAACTGATATGCATTTGTGCACTTCAGTTATTTTCTAGGTACTTTTTTTTTTTTAATATTCAACAGGTATAATCATTTAATCCCAAACTCATTCAATCCCCTTGATCTTAAATACAAATGCCTGTTTTTCTCCCTGGGAAAATAGTGCTTTTTTACACATGTTTGAAGGGAAAAAAACCACAAAAACAAACTGTTTCTGTCATCAAGTCCCTTGGAATTTTACACCCACTGGGGCCTTCCATGGAAGGATAATATATATAATCAACATGTGAAAGAGTCTTCCATAACAAGAACATCTTGCATTTTTTTTTTCTCAAAAAATTTCTACATATGATAAGTGCTGTGTCACTAGCAAGAAATAAAAATAGATGTGAGAAGAACTTGACAGACTTTTCGAAATGCGAACTGTTAGGATGAATTCTGAGAAGTTTCTTCATTAATGGAACGATAATTATGCATTGTTAAGGCAGCAGAGAGGTTGCATAGTTAAACAATCGATAGACCAGATGACATTTCAGCTGTACAGCTGTCACAGGCAGGTTGCTTACTCATATCCATCAAGCTTTGTGGGTTTTTCCAGTTGCAAGAGGCAAACTGTGGTGGGATTCCACAGTGGAGACAGACAGTAAAGTATGTTTCAACCAATAAATTTTACAAGCAGTTTATCAGCTGGTAACACAGAAACCTTGGGTAGCAGTTCAAAAAAGAAGCCTGACAAGCACAGATGCTCATGAGAAAATTCTTCACTAAGCACATCTGAGAGCTGGAATTGCACAGTGCATTTTCTTTTGCAAAGAGACTCTTCTCTGAGTCCTTCATTGCTGCCTCAGCAATTGTGTTTCAACACAAGCTTTCTCTATTTCCTTTTTCTTCTTTGTTAATTTGGTCTTTTTTCTTTCCTCTTGGTTTGCTGAAGGGAATAACCTCTCTGGCAGTACTGCCAAAAATGTTATAACAAAAGACCATACCTGTTGTTTTACTTCAGAATAAAAAGGGTGAATTTGGCCCATACTATTTCATTTAGCTGAGGATTATTGAAATGTTCATGGCAGGAGGAGAAAGTTAATTCACTGACCCAAGTAATGTTGATTAATTGAATTAGGAACCTGTGTGTGAGTTCCCTAAAGTTACTGAAAATTACTAATATCTACAATAATATTTTTCCATTTGCATTAATATACACAAAATGGCTACTGTCCATTAAATTTATGCATAGGTATAAAATATTGAATAAAGGAATGTATTTTCCTTATGGTCTCTGTGTCTAATGGTTGCAATTGTGCAATACATCCACAAATACTCAATAGATAAAAACCACAGAATTGCTACTGAATGCAAAAAGATGTGACTATTTTAAAAATTGGCAAGATCAAATGGTAAGATCAACCACTGATGAAATATCCCATCTTTTTCTTTTGTATTAGAAAAAAAATACAAGGTTTTAATACTATGTGCAGTAAACTGACCAAGAATATTTTTGATGCAAAATATTTCAGTACAATATAAAATATTTTTTATTTTCCAAAGAGCTCAAACTATATTTCCAGGGAGTTTTGGTTTATTTTTCAGCTTCAACTAGCCCTACAGGGTTCAGAGGGAATCAAAAGGTTCCCTTTGAAACAAAAATTTCCAGTTTGGAATTAATTTTAGTTGGATAGCAATATCTGAATTGTTGATCATACCTTCTTCAAACCAACTCTCTGTGGCAGAGATGTCTTTTTCTACACTCATGTCTTACTAGTAAGTTAAGATGGTGTTCATAGAGATTAAAGTATGCATTTCTCTCTGAAGCTGTTTCCATTGCCTTTACTTCATTACTTTTTACTGAAATATAGTAAATTGTACAGCTCTGTTTTTAAGTTTTCTAGAATATTTATTTCATACAGTACTTGTAATGGGCTTTGTTTGCTGAATAGCCATCAAACAATTTTAATGGAAAGTTCTGTTGTGGTTTGTAAACTTTTCAATTTCATTAAGCCCATACCTTTAAGTTATTGGCTATTTTGTATGTTCTTAATAATTGTATCTAGTAGGGGGTTTTTTTGGTGTTTTTTTTTTTTTTCTTTGAGACAATAGTCTGTGACCATTGAGTATGGGGGAAAATATCATTACAGAGCTGTTAGGATGAGAAGGAAAAACATGTTTCACAGACCTCAGGTTAATTAAGGCAAGCAGAATGTAATTCCCTACTTCAAGTTCAGCAAAGAGAACATTATGAGAAATACCATACAATTTGTAATGGCCACTTTTGTTCAGCACCTTTTTTTTAATGTTTTATCTGAAAGATGAGATCTCTAGCAATAGGATTCCATCTAACATGATGTCTGGGCAGTACTAATGCTGTGAAATATTGTCAACTGCTGTATTACTCGCTAATAGTGTTTCCTTAAATACTACAGAGGTCCACAGAGGTCTTCTGTCCATCTGTATACAGACTAGGCTGACGTCATTTAATACAGGGGTTCTTGTGTGATTACAATTTAAACCTGTTTTTCTGCAGCACTACAGATGATTACATTACCTCTCAGAGCCAGCACTCTGAAATGGAGTAGCACTCTAGAAATACACCTTTTTGAGGACAATCTACAGTTTGATTAGCATGGCAGTTTAGGGCCAATGGGGTGCCAGGAGTAACTCTGTAATAACCCTCTGCATTAAACACTGGTAGCAGAGCAGAAGTGGTGTTAAGGCATTCCTCCCTCACATCAAAGGGGGAAACTGACAGGGGTATAATGTTATCAGGAATGAATGGAGTTTTGGATCTATCCCCTAAATATTGGCAATCATAGACATGATGCCTGGAAATCAGAATAATTTATGCTATCTTTAAGTCTGGTTGAATCTTTCTCAGTCTGTCTCCCTGTTGCTATCTGCCTGCTCAATGGACAGTATGTCTAATTGAAGTTTTATGGTTAAGTCAGAACTTCAGCTGTCTGCTTGCAGCTCTATGTAGAAGTAGGTGAACTCAAACAAATAGGCAAAATATTTTTGTAGATTTGATGCACAATTTTCAGTGGAAATGTAATAGCATTTCATTTGACATGTATAGGAACAGTCTTTCATAGAAAAAATAAATTTGTTATTACTATGCCAGTTTTGGTAACATCATCACTTAAAAGCTTTTACCATGTTTTTATTGAAAATATTAAGGCAAGTAGTTATAAAAATGCTTCAATTTGCTCTTTCTCAAAATCATTCTTTGAATAATGTCAATATTTGTATTTTGTTATGAATCTTTCATGAAATATTTGAAGATATGATTAAAGGCAGTTTTGAGTACTGCCCCAAATAAAGGTCAAAGGCTGTGTAGTAAGATTTCTTTCATGCCCTCATGCTTCTTCTATACCTGTTCTTTTGCTTGTATCTAGGTCTGACATTTTTCCTAGTCTTACTGTGAATCTTAGTCTTTCTAAACCATCAGTGGGGTTACTCTTGCAGTAGAAGGGTCTGGGCATTGATCTGACAAATCCCTATTCATATTGGTACGTTTAGTCATATAAGAATATCTTCTCAAGTCGATGCCATTTTTTGTGATCATAAATTACACAGGTGTTCATTATAAAATGAATCTTCATTTTTAATAATTATAAACAAAAGGGAAACAGATTTGCATTCTATAGTAATAGTGTTTTCCTGTCAAACTATTTTATTGTCCTTTCAGTCCACAAAACTTTAGAGCCATTTCCCAGGAGAAAGCCTTCAGCAAAGTAGAGACACTTCAGAGCACAGCTAAGTACAGAATACAAGAATTATAAAACTGTCATAAATGTCAGGATGTATTGTAATCAGCAGCACAGTAGCTGTGCCTGGAAACCAGCCATTTATTCTAAGGAGGTCTTTATGGTCTGGTAAATTGCATTAAATTTAAACAAGATTGTAATGATATTTTATACAAAATAATATTTTAATAATCCAAGACATTGCCAGTTTCATGGGAATTACATTTTCTTTTTTTTTCTTCCACATTTTCTTTCTATCCTTTACTTTATTCTCAGACTTTGATTTTACCATACATGCCAGCACATCATCTCTTTTTCTGTTTTACATACACGCTTCCTTGCACACTTCTTTATAATACCAACACTCTGAATTTAGTCTCCCAAATGCTAGTTTTGCACCTGTGTGTCTTAATTGATCATGGTGGAGTTTCCATAAGTTCAGATGATGGCACAGAAGATCAGAGTGAAACTCTGTAGCTCTACAATTATTTAAGTGGTATACAGTTTAGTTTTCAGGTGTATGAAAACTAAAGCTCCAAAAATAAAGCAACCTCTACACACAGTAAGGAAGAAAAGTCAAACAACAGAAAAAGATCAATGTGTTGAAAAAAAGAGTATTTCTGAAAGAGAATAATTAAACAAACAGAAGTTAGAACAATATAAAGGAATTCTACATTTCTCTATAGAGAAATAAGAGAGCACACAGACAGCAAAATCCTAACAAATAAATAATTAATATTTAACCATTATGTAGTCTAATATACATTATCTGTGCAGCTATAGTTAACCATCTTAACAGAAGAATTGCTGTTCTGTGACAGATTGTTCTCCCCCTCTGTTTTCCTCTTCTGTCTCCCCTACCCACCCCTGCTTCAGTTCATTATCTGTTACATGACTTAAACTTGCATCCAACTTTTCTGTTGCTTTTGACACTTTCTGTAGTCAAGTAATGGTGAGCACAGGTAATATTTATTTATTGAGCACCATGCACACTGGGAGGCAAATTAGTATTCTGTCCCTATCCCTCACTGCTAGACACTGCACGCACTTGGAACACATTACCACATTAGACCAGTTGTGAGGCTTTAAATTAGATTTGTGACTTGAAAGTCTGAATAAGAAAACTAATAGAACACAAAACGAAGCAGAGGGAAAATGAGATTAATTATCTACAACATTTGGAGTGAACTGTTGCTGATGCACTGTGTTGTAGAAGGCTATTTTTGTGCTACAAATGTGCCTTAATTTTGATGACATTAAGATACTTGAATGATTGTAAAAACACATTTATTTACAGTTTCTAATATATTAAACTTATTTTTTAAATTAAAAATAGACATTTTTAAAGTATTGTATAATTTTCCCCTCTGATGTCTTGCTTTACTATTTTGTGATAGGATGAATTGTAAACACCTCAGGGACTGTAGAAAATTATAGTAAAAAAAAAAAATTTGAACCCTAATGCTGAATTAGAGGGAAATTAGGTAAGAATTTTTAATGTAAACTTCTTCATTTTGCGTCATAAAAGAGAATATTATGCATTCAGTGAACACATCAATGCAGTTTTTTAACAGGGAACTGTACACACAATGCAAAACCAGATAATTTTTTTCACCCTTTCCATTTTCCTTCTCACCCATGTGAAAGGCTGACTTACATTCAGTATGAAAAAATAGTAAAGACTAACACAGGCAGTAGCCAAATTGCACATTTACAAGTCTGATTTATCATCACCTCTGCAAAGGCTGAGCTCTCACTTCATTTCTAAAACTATTTCCCAGTGATTTAGGCAATTCAGGTAGACTGCGACAATTCACCTGCAAGAAGTATTGAGTTCAGGGACCTATATTCTTACATCATTGAGTTTCTTTTACTTGTTCCTTCTTCTTTTCTTACTTGTTCCTTACTTCTTTTCTCGTTAAGTGAGACTGCTGATATTTAATAAAGGCAAATTTATGGTGTAACATCAAAAATGTTCAAACAAACCATAACCTGCCCTTAATGAATCTCATCAGTTTTGCTGTATATGACTCCCTCTTCAATATTTGTGCATGTTTTTCTTTACATAAATAACCTTCACCCACTGTAAAGACACTTATTTTTTACAATTTCCACATAATTTGTTTCTTCTAGTTTATTGGATTGGGAAAATATTTTCTACTGTGTTTGGACTTTTAGGAAGCATGGAGAAATGATATTTAGTTCCTGTGCCTATGCAAAAAGTATACATATTAAGAAATAGTGTATAACCCTGGTGTATTTTTAAAATTCAGTATCCAAAACTGGAAGAGAAGTTATGGATGAAGAAAAATGTGATAAAATCTATTTGTTTTTCTATTGATACATGCACAGTTATACTGACTACACCCACACATAAATATGTATGATTGAAATGTGTTTAAGATGTTTTGTTAGGTGTCTTAAACATATTTTTTCTTCAGAAAATATTTACTAAAATTATCTGAGTTATGAAGAGTTTTTTCGCATCTTTTGGTTGCCATATTTTGAAAGAAAAAAGGCATATTTTAAAAAAAGAATTAGTGATGTGCAAATAGCGGTAGCTAAGGAATTCAGACAGTTGATAAGGATAGCTAAAATAAACATGAGTTAAATATATATATATATATACACACACATATATATATACATATAAATAAACATGTGCACCTCTGTTCTGATGTATGTACACCAGAACCAGAACAATTAGTGACATTTATTGATACAGATATTAAACAGAGATGTCAAAATCATGTACCATGATGCAAAAAGGGCAGAATTATTCAATACATGCTTCTGCTCGGCATCAGAAGGAAAACAATGAAAACAAAAACTCCTTGGAACAAGACAGAGAATAAATATCAGGTTTGATATTGATAATTACATTTATTACAAAGGGAACTAAAAATTTTAATGAAGTTAAGCATTTATTTAAATGCAAAACTAGAACACCCAAATCTAAGAACACCCAAGGAATTATCCACAAATGTCTCTGAGCTTTTTAAAGTAGACATTTTCAAACAGAAACATTGAAAAACTCACAGAGGGTTTCAAAACAGCTGAACTTCTGTACTGGTGTTTTAAAAGGTTATAGGAGAGGAAATTAAAGGACAGCTAGGTTGATATCAATCTCAGACAGTTATAAAAATGCTGGCATGGATGCAATCAGTAAATAACTAAAAGTTCGGTAGCATTCAAAATTAATGCAAGCCAATGTAGTTTAATGGAAAATAGCCCTTCCTATACAAACTCTTTACTGTTTTTATGAGGTTACAAGGTTGGTTGATAAAGGTCAATATGATGAATAAAATATTCAGGCTTCTATAGAGTACTTGACTTCACATCACATGATTTCATGGTTTAAAAAAGATTATTATAAAGAAAGGTATCCATATTTCATGTACATATAATTGTCTCTAGAACTAAGTTGCAATAAGAAAATAGATGAGAAACCATTAGGCACTATGGATGAAATTTTTTGTGATTTCATGAATATATCTCAGCCCAAGGTTATTTACTGTCTATACTAGTAGTTTAAAATAAAATATAAATGAAGATTGAGTGAAATTACTGAAAATACCAGAATAGAAAGTGTGGCAATAAATAAATAAAGAGGTTAGCCAGGTAAAAACATTAAGGTGAGACATATTATTTAGTAGAATGAAGTACATTTTAACACTTTACTTTTTAAGATGAAGTGGTGAAAGATAGTGTCAGAATAAATATCAAATTGCACTAGTGATCATTAGTGATTTGGTCACCAGTGTGATTTGAGCTGATCTAACAACTAGGTGCTTATCCAAGCTGCACTCTCCCTAGACTATGAAAAATTCAGAGGTCTGCTCTCTCCTTTACCTGCGCACAGGAAAGTGAGGTTTATTTTTCCTATACCTCTTCCAAGAAGTACAATGAAAAAAGAATATATAGTACAGGATACAGCTGGCATTTTGACATACAACCTTTACACTTCTGTGGCATTTGCCACCTATAACCCTGCCTTCCCTGCTGTCACTGACTACAGCTAACATGATCTTCCCAGGTTTTTCACTGTAATCCTTACTTCCAATTTTGCCTCTCACTTTGTACTTCCTTCCTTCATCTCAAAGGTATCTACATTTCAAGTCCTTGTGTGAAACCTCACGTCAGTACTGTTCCAAAGATAATCAAAAGAATTCATTTACCCAGACATGATTCAGAAATTAAGCTTCATCACCAGCTATGCAAGAAGAAAAGTAGCATTTCTGCACCACAAGACAAGATTAATGATGCTATTACTTGACTACTATGACAAGTTCTGGTGCTTGTACTTTAGGAAAGATGTTGCAATTTTAGAAGCTTTTGAAAATAATAACTGGAATGAGGAAGGATGAAGAGAATGGCTCATGTGAAGAAGCTGCAAAAGCTTCATGTATTGAATTTCTTCAAGGACATGACTTCATCACAATCTACAAATGTCTAGCTGAGAAACTTTGTGGCATTAGGCAAAATGAGATGCAGTGGTTTGAAGGCAAAGTCAGCTGAATTAGAGTAGGTATAAAGGTCATTTCAGAGAGATCTAAACAGAACAACTTCCCTAGGAAAACAGTGGCTTCTCTCTTTAGTTACAAAATTAAGCTACTTTAAAAAAAAAAAAAAAAAAAGTTAGCAACACAGCTGCTAAGAGTGCTTTTGTTGCCTGTATTATATAAAATAAATAATATTAAGTAACTGTAACAGTCCTCTTGGTTTTAAAATCTTAACAATTCTCCATATACAGCCTTTGCTCACTTTTGTATGCCTATCACTTTTTAGTTAATAGCTAAAAACACTGAGGCAATCACTGGAAAGAGTATCTGAACACCTACTGTGTCTTTTCTATAGAATTTGAAAAGTCATCTGAAGAAATTTTCCAGAAATATGCTTTTGAAATGATAGTGGTACCTACTTAAGATGAAGAAGCTTTCTTAGTTATAAGATAGTCCTTCTCTAAGCTCAATGTTAATATGCTTACATCCTGCATCCATATTTGCTTTATCCAGGAGATAAAACAGCCATCTTTGAGAAAAGGCCGGCTGGGTATCTGCCATAGCTCTGACACCCACAGTGGACAGCTAGCTACTCTAGATGACTAAATCACCCATGCTAATTGCAGAATATGAGCTTTTGTGGCTCTGGATTGGCCCATACTGGGTAATTGTTTGGTGTAGTCTTGATGATCTGTAATGCGGAATTTCATCCCAGGACCATCTTCCAGAGGAAGACACATTTGTTCCTTGACCTTCTGGCTAGAGCTGGATCAGAGAAACATCACTATGTTACAAGGACAGTTTGGATTATTTTCATTACTGATATTTAAATTTTCTTATTTCACGTGTGACTATCTGGAGCTCATTTGGGATTCCTCTAAAAAGTTAAAAGTAATGCAAATCAGAGGCTATTTGACAACTTTTACCTTGAAAGCAGAGACTCTCACTTGCTCACTAGGAAGGTGCATCATTGAAAATTTTATAACAAAAATCTTAAGTGTTCCCTTATGGAACATGGCCTACGGACCGTGCCTGTGTTCAGCCTGACAAGCGTACAGGAATTTGCAATGAGCACTGCACCTCCTATTGAGTGGTTATGATAGACACAGCCAGTCATTTCTTAAGCACTTCCAAGAATGGTGACTCTACCACCTCCCTGGGCACTCTGTTCCAATGCTCAGCCCCTATTTCCATGAAGAAATTCTTCTTGATATCCAATGTGAAATGCCCCTGGTGCAGCTTGGAACTATGTTCTTTTGTTCTGTTACTTCTTACCTGGAAGAAGAGGCCAACTCCCACCTGGCTACACCCTCCTTTCCAGTAGTCATGGAGATGAGAAGGTCTTTCCTGAGATTCCTTTTCTCCAGGCTTAGGCACCACAGCTCCCTCAGCTGCTCCTCATAAGGCTTGCTCTCTATACCCTTAACCGTCTTTGTTGCCCTTCTCTGGACTCACTCAAGCACCTCAATGTCCTTCTTGTAGTGAGGGCCCAAGAACTGAGGACACATCTTGAGATATGGCCTCACCAGCCAAGATCCAGGGGACAAACACTGCCCTGTCCCTTGCTGGCCACGCTATTGATGATACAGGCCAGGATGCCATTGGCCTTCTTGGCTACCTAGGAACACACTGGCTCGTGTTCAGCTGACTGTCACCCAACACCTCTAGGTCCTTTCCATTGGGCCTCTTTCCAGCCACTCTGGTGATGTAGTTGTCTCATTAATTTAAAAAGCAACAAAATCTTAATATCTGTCCTGATGTTTTCTTTTCTGTGCTTGATTGGTCTGCTTACCCATCCTTGAGGCTTTGTCTACTAAGCCAGCTACAAAAGTTAATGGACAACAAAACCCACTTAATTAAGATGCAAAAGAAAATCAGAATGATTAGATAATTCTTAGCACCAATTCAGATGGAAAAAGAAAAAAAAAAAAAGAAGAGAGAACAATGAAAGTGACAATGTTAAATTCTTAAAAAATACTAAGAGGTTGAGAAGAAGATGCTCAAATCCTTCAGGTGAGATTCAAAAAAAAAACTTAGATCATTGTGCAACTCTGTCTTTCAAGACCCTTTAATGTGGGCTTCTCAAATTATTCTTGCCTGACACACACATTTTAGATATGAGTGAGTGAAAAAGAGAGTTGTTTGATAACCTGGTGGGTAAGTACCTGCATAGACTAGGAAGAAGAATATAGCATCCATATTCTACTTTTATCAACATATTGATGTGAATCAAAAGACCTTATTTAAAAGGGAAATTAAACTTCAGTCCAGTCTGTTACAGAGTAAGTAAAAAAAAAAGTTTTAATTCTATTCTCTGAGGAGAAAAAATGAATTAATGAGCTAGACTGTAGAAAGGAGGTCTTTCCATCTCTGTAATATTTTTAATGTGTTCTAAGGAGTTTTATTTTTTGTTTCTAAATTCAGTTCATGGGTTTGGGCTTTTCTTTGTTGTCATTGTTTGTTTTATTTTATTTAGATTTAGTTGCTTAATAAAAAAGGAATTTTTAAAGTTTCCAAAGGACGTAAGACTTAGCATGTAGCCTCATCCAATTTCCCACTACTTTCTTAATCTCATTGAGCTCATGAATATGTGTGATCACACACATATATCTATGCATACATATATATAATCACCTATACTTTCCAAAGGCCTACAAATCTGTGATTAAAGAACAATCATACAATGGCTCAGATTATTTTAATTCTTGGTTTATTCACATTCCAAAAGTTAGGCCCAACAACTTCTTTTGTCTTTTCCACATGAACAGAAAAATAGTGAGAAAGCTCTAGGAAGAACTTATGAGCATACACTACAGAAGAACATTTTGACTTTCAGGTATAATGGTTCAAAGCAGTTAGGAAGGCCTAAAACTGATAATAATGATGAAAGGGAGGATTTATTTTATTGAAAATGTAGTATAATATTATGAGGAAGAAAAAGGCTATCACTGGTATTTATATCTTTTTTATGTTAGCAGCCATACCAGAAAGAAAAAGCTAGAGGACTGACAGTCACAGAACGGTGAATATCGAGAATAACCAGGAGAATCAGAAAAAACCCTCTGAGATCAAGTTGTTCACTAAGGGTAGGATAACGGTATCCAAATTACTGCTTCAAAGAGTAGAAGAAAAGGCATTTTAAGAGTAGTGTAAGGAGTGTTAAAAAAAAGAATATAGTTCAATTTTCTGAAAACTATGTAAGAGTTTCCAGTTACAAAGCTGTGTCAAATGTGTAATAGGGAAGCTTTTGTTGCTTAAACCATTTTAAAAGAGACCAAATAACATACTTTGAAATAATATTGTAGCAGGAGGAGGAAGAACTAGTAGACTTTACCCTTTTAAGATGTCTCTGTCCCTTCAGTGCTTTATCCTAATCAATTTAATTAGTTATGAAAACATTAATCTATAGGCTCTTTTCTGCCAGTTAAAAAATAGGAGCTTCTGAAACAGTTATTGTAAAAATGCTATTTATATAACATCCATAAAATTTTTATTTTTGTTTTAATAGATGGTACCATGCTCTTATTAGGCCTTTCTGCAATTTTTTTTCTTCTGAACTGAAGAAATTCTTAACATTCTTTTGAGAACAGTATCAGGTCAGTATAATAATTATGAGAGGGTTTACAGGTCTTTCTGTGGATTGTGACCCCTCCTTTTTTTTTCCACTTTTAAAAATTTTGTATTAACTAAAATATTAATTTGGAAATAAGGATCAGAGTTTCTGCTGTTTTAAAGACAAGTATATTTACATTAAACTACATCATGCTTGTTTTTCCTTAAAGCACTAGAAAGGATACGATAGGATATATTCACATGGCTGAACTTGCCTGTTAATGATAATATGAGAAATTACAAAATGTCTTTGAGAACAGGAAGTAGCAGTGTGTGTACAGAGGTATAATTTTAGACAGGAATCCATTTGCATTGGAAACTGGTTTGGGGTGAGAGAAAGAAAGATTATTAAAAATGAGGCATAGACAGACACATATTAGAGGTGCTGAAACAAATGATACTGAGAGGATAAAAAATTGTACAAGTCAGTTATTTACTATTTTTGAGGTTTGAGAGGGATATCTGAATTCCAAAGAAACCAATATTATCTGATATATTATAAATAGACAACTTTAATGGCAAAGCACCATTAGTCCCGTACAATCTTGATGTTAATCTTCACCTTGCATTCTTTTTGCATAAAAATACTTTCAGCTGGCTTTTCAATATTTGTAAGGGCAATCATTTCTAGCAGTGACAGTGATAAGCACTATTAAGTACCCATTTTTCCCCATTGAATTAATAATGAAAATAGTTTACCAGAATACATTTAAAGAGATAGTTTATATGATCTTGATGTTAAGAAACACTAACACTTATGTCTAAAACTATTCTTATTTTCATGTAATAAAGGAAGTCCCTAGCTGAAATGAATAGGTTAAATTTCAATTAACCATATAGTTAAAAATGCTGCTCTGCTAAATGTAGGATATAAGCAAATGTGTTTTTACCCTTCATTTCTTAATTATTTTGTATTGCCACACATTTCCAGCTGTATAACAATGAAGAAATGTATAGAGAGAAGAATCTAAGGCATTAGTCCTTTTTTTATTCCTTGAGAATACATGCGAAATCAGATATCGACACTCCAAGAAGGGCCTTAGGCTGTTCTAAATGTTATTAATGACTCTCGCTAGGTTCAAAGGTCTTTTGATATGTCCTGCATAGGAATTGGATGTTCAACTGCTAAATTAGAGATTTGAAAACCAAAGTTTGGATCCAGAAATTGTGAAGTTTTGGCCAAGTGATACTTTAATCAACTTTACAGTTATTGTTTATGCAAAAAAGTTTTCAGGACATTCTGTAGATAAAGAGCAATTTTTTTAACTATTCCTAAGAAAACAACAATATTGATAGGAACAGATATGGGAGAAAAGTTGCTCATTACTTCATAGTACTCAATATCTTTGACAGACAGTGAAAGCAACAACAACAGTATGCTTTTCTGCAGAGGACACTCTCCATTTTTGGCAGACTTTGACAGTAAATTCAAAAGTTAGAAGCTTTGAATTGGGGTCACAGCCATGATTAAAATCTTAGTGTTTCAGCTACCAAGAAAATACTGGATAATGGTTTCAAATTGGCTTTCTTATAAAATGGTGCTGTTAGAACCATAGTGTACCATCATCTGTGCAATGACTTTCTAGAGTCAAAATGTTAGTTTGCTTTTCATGAATCAATTTTGATCCTGAAATAAGTGGGCATCTTTCCAGCTGAACTTACTGAGAGTGACAGCCCTGGTCTATGATTAGGCACATTGGTCAACAGTCACAGTAGCAAAAATAACTGAGATGCCTAAAACAGGTGAAGTCCAGTTGCTGTTCACTCTCTCAAATGCTAATAGTGAGAGAGATGGGAACTTTCAGCAGGCATTTTGTGAGTGTGCCTGCACACTCCCTTGGCAGATAGCTAGGATAACTTAGAAATAAAAAGGTGAGTGCACATGGAGATTGAATATAGTCAAAATTGTCTTTTGGGTGTTTGCACTCAAAATGGTCATATTAAGGACCTAACTGCAGCCCAAACAAGCCAGCCCAACACCACAAAGGGATGCTGAGAAAGGGCCTGTTCCCACTGTGAGCTGTCACATGCGACCGGCACTCAGAGCCACCTCACTTCTAGGTACAGAGGACCTTGTAGGGGGCTTTGTCACACAGACAGAGAGCTCACATCTCTCACAGGAGGTGAGCAACTGGAAAATCTGTACTGCCGGAGAGGGATGACACTGGCCTCTGGCTATAGTGTAGGGGAATTGTAGGAAGGCATGAAAATTTTGGAATATTTAAATACTGATTGTCCTGTGTTATAGTTTATGCCACTGGTTCTGTCACTGGGCATCAATGAAAGAGTGTTTAGAAACTTGTAGGAACTTATTAGCATTTTGTAAGTGTCTAGTGCTGTGGTTTAACTGTTGTATTACTGCTATTGATCCTGAATATATAGCTCACTGACTTCTGGATAATTACGTGTCATTAATAAATCACTAAACTGTTTTGATCTTAATTTCATTTAAACTATATAACTGAGCAATTTTTCCTGGTAATTCAGGGTATCTAAATGTTGAAATAACTTCAAGAGTTTCTGATCCTCTCCACTAGCAACACTTTTTGACTGTTCTAACTTAGGAGCCTTAGAGAAAAGACGGAAGTATGTCTGAGTTAATGCAAGCACCAACAGAATCTGAATTGGTATCTGCATTGCAGGGAATGAAGCTGCAAGAATCCATCCACATATTAAAGCAGTTATCACAACTAGAACAACAATCCCTGGGGCAGGGACATTTAAATGAGAGAAACTGGATTTTAAAATCTTTTTTGGGAGAACTGTACTGTTTCTGACAGTGAAAGATGGTAGCTAAAAGCTCTCAAACTTTATTGAAGTTGCTAAGCAATGATCAGGAAAAAGAACTACATTGTCCTACCAATACTATGGAAGTGTTCAGGTTTTCTTGTTCTGTTTTTTCTCTTCAAGGGGTGAAGAAGAACTGGATGATCATGAAGCTGTGATACCTTCTGGGCCATTTTTTACAAAGCAAGGGCTACAGGAAAGTGTCCACTCATCATGAAAGGGCTTCTATTTTGCTTAGATCAAAAAAAGAAACAGAATAATTAGGTAGGGCAGGCTATAAAGGGACTCAACAAACAAATAATTTCAATTATCTCATACAAATTAAGTAGGTCTGGTCTCAGTTAGGACATGTAGCCAGGGAAAGAAGAGGTGCAAGGGCCTTACACAGAGAAAAAACTCTGTTAATTATGAGGTCTGGCAAAGGATCTTTTCTTTTAGATCACTACAAGCAAATGGCTCTTAGCGTTTCCCCTAATTATTTTTATTTTAAACTTTCATGGTGCTACTCAGCCATTCAAATGTAATTAAACAACAAAGCTACTTTATGCAACGATGTCTCTTTTTTTTTTTTTTAGTCTGGCTATCAACATCTTGCAGAGGAAAACAACAGGCATGTTGCCCCAAGCCCTACCTGCTGTATGCACAGCCAGCCCTCCTCCCCCTCTGCTGTCACTCCTGCTGAGACTAACAGCAACCATGTGTCATCCCAGCTCCTCCTAAACTCGATGATTCTCCTGAGAAGATCTGCCTGTCTCTGCAAATCTGTTAACTGATTGTCTCCTACCATAACTAACTGACAACACGTAATACATTCTCTTACCTGCTCCTTCTTAATATTCATGCACACTCCATATACAATATACAAGTGCAACTGGTGTCATAGCAGATGGATAGAGCAAAAAGTGTATATATTAGAGGAGAAAAAATCACGGGCGTTTTTTGTCCATTTTCTTCTCTCTTCTAGGTAAGCAAAACACTTCTTCTATTTTGTTTCCATTTAAAGCCCCTTGGTACATAAACAAGATAGAACAATTTTAGATATAGATTTCCTTGTATTTATTAGATTTTAAAGAACAGTAGCTTTCTATTGCTCACATTTTTCAATAACTATTACATTTCTATTCTGCCAGAAAGACTCACTTCTGTCTGCCAATCAGTGTCAACAGCCAATCTCATCAATGTAACTGGACGTTTATTTCACAAAATTAACTTACATTCTGGTTAGCGTTATTGATTATGACAAGTCATACTGTAGGATTACTAACTGGGTTACTTCAAACATATGGAAAATTTCATTTCTGATTTCTCTACATTGTGATTATCCAGGAGACAAAGTCGTGGTAGAAAATAGTGTTGAGTTTAACAGCCATTGAAATATAAAATAATAATTGCTGCTCTACTGGTACCTTGATATATAATTAAACAATACACATTTTAAGAAGTCTCATATTGCATATCCCTATGGCAGGCAGCTACTTCCATGGGGAGCATTTCGTAAATGGAGGAAATTAACGGGCTAAAAGCCAAATTATCACAGACACTGACAAAAGCAAGGGAAAAATCAGTGTGAAGGATAATACTCCAGGCTTGACTTGTTCCATTATACTTAGTCATTACAGAGAGGCTCTCAGGTCACTGAATGATTTGTTCTGCAATACCTGTAACTGTGCACAATAGGCTAAGTGAAAGGCAGTATCCATCATAACTTTAAATTGCCTTGCTTTTGTCAGTTTGTGCTGTGCCTTTAACATTACTTAAGTATACTGTGGGGAATATTGTTATTAAAGACAGATTGTTCCTGAATTATCCAACCTAAAAGAATCTAAAAGAATATACCTAAAAGGTCAAAAAATGCCAGGTGTTTGGTACCTAAGCTTATTATCTGAAATGTAGTGACTTATCTTGCACATATTTTGCCATGTCAATTAATTTGTTTGACAGACATCAGCTGCACTATTAAAAGAAAGAAGCTGGTCAAAGAGGCATAGGAAAAAATATTGAGCAGCAAAGCATATTGGTGTTTTTTGGTTTTGGTTTGGGGATTTTTTGGTTTTGGTTTGGGGTTTTTTGGTTCTGGTTTGGGTTTTTTTTTTTTGCAGGGGGAGGGGGAGTTGGTAAGTTATTTTCTCCCTGTCCCACTTTTGCTTTAATTAATATAATTATTATAGAAACAACATGGATTTCTGTTTCAGAATGAAATTGATGAATGGTGATGCATAAACTGGTGGATATGTACACATTATGTCAGTGTCATCTTTAGAGTATGGGGAGTAGCTTTATGACTTCAACATCTAACCCACAAAATCCTTGAACTAATATGAAGCTATCAGGGAGCCAGAAAGTCTAAGATTTTAATTGTTTAAAAAATTAGCATCTAAATCCAGCAAAGATACTGAATGTTGTGCTTTTCTGCTGGTAGATTCACAGTGGGTTTCATACATGGACATGGACATGGATTTGAACATAGGAGTGTGAGTAGTGCCTCCAAGTACAACTTCAGGAAAGCTGAGGACTTAAGGTAGAGCTTATACATCACAAAAAAAGAGTAGATATGAGAGTAGTACTGCCTACTTTGAGTTACATGTTCTGTTTGATAGCTTAATGTGAGTTCTATCTAATATCTTTAGCAATTATTTGGACAAAGGGATCGAAAGTGCCCTCAGTTAGTTTGCAGGTGACACCAAATTGGGCAGGAGTGTTGATCTGCTGGAGGGCAGGAAGGCTCTGCAGGGGGATCTGGACAGGCTGGATCAATGGGTTGAGGCCAACTGGGCGAGACTCAACAGGGCCAGGTACTGGGTCACAGCAACCCCATGTAATGTTACGGGCTGGGGGCAGAATGGCTGAAAAGAGGGGCAGGAGAAAAGGACCTGGGGGTTGGTCGACACCCAGCTGAGCAGGAGGCGTTCTAGGCAGTGTGTGCCGAGGTGTCCAAGAGGGCCAGTGGCATCCTGGCCCGTATGAGCAGAAGTGTGGCCAGCAGGAGCAGGGCAGGGATTGCTCCCCTGTACTCAGCCCTGGTGAGGGCACACCTTGAGTGCTGTATTCAGTCCTGGACCCCTCATTACAGAGACACTGAGGGGCTCGAGCATGTCCAGAGAAGGGCAACAAAGATGGTAAAAGTTCTAAGAGCACAAGCCTTATGAGGAAAAGCTGAGAGAGCTGGGGTTGTTTAAACCTGGCTGTTTATTGTCACTCTCGAAAAACTACCTGAAGAGAAGCTATGGAGAGGTAGGATATTAGGATAAATTTCTTCACCAAAAGGGCTGTCAAGCCTTGGAACAGGGTGTCTGGGGAGAGCTGGAGTCACCATCCCTGGAAGTATTTCCACTTAGGCACATGGTTTAGTGTGTTACTTGTAGACTTGACGGTGGTACCTGGCAGTGACAGGCTGACATTTGCACTTTGCGACCTTAAAGTTGTTTTCTAACCTAAATGATTCTACAGTTCTACAACCATTGAACTACATGGTACCTATAAGATGTCTCACTTCCATTGGCTCTAGCCCGTTCCAATACAGTGAAAATTTGGATTTGAAATCATGCCAGTGTAAAGGCTCAAAGTAGGACTCTTGAGACTGAGGGTGTCATACAAATGTGAACAGGAAGGAGCTCTAGGTGTCTGCAGGCCAAGACAGACAGCTTAGTAGGAATTTAGAAGAGCTAATTGACATTATAACATGCACAGAACCACAGAATGTTTGTGTTGAAAGGGACTTCCCAAGGCCATCTGGTCCAGCCCTCCGTTCCAACAGGGCCTGTATCCAGAGAGCTTCTGGATATGTGCAGCAATGGAGATCCCACAACCTCCCTGAGCAATTAGTGCCAGTGATCAGTCACTCTCATGTTTCCTGATGTTCAGGAGGAATGTCCTGTGCTATAGTTTATGCCACTGGTTCTGTCACTGGGCGTCAATGAAAAGAGCCTTTGCTTCATCTCCTTTCTACCAGCATGGACCCAAACTTTGGGGTTAAACCTCCCCAGGTGCAGGAGTTGCCACTTCCTTTCAGTGAGGTTTCACTGAATGAAATTTCTGCTAGCCTTCATATTAAATGAAAATACTGAAATGTCTTTTCCTCATATTTAACTTTGGGAAGCTAACTAGCTTTAGGCAATTCAGATAAAAGTTTAGATAAGAAGGAAAGATCCACATCTCCTTACATAGTCAATGGCAGTTCCTGCTTGTCTCCAGAATGCATTAAGGAAGTTTACTGTCATCTGATTTACAGATTTCTAAACTAGGGACAGTTTAGGAGTTCAGTTACATGAAGCTTACATTTTCATTATTCCAGAATGCAGCAGTGTTCAGAAGGCAAAATAAAACCAGTCAGAGAAGTTAATGCTGCTGACTCCTCCTTCTGAAAGAGGAATGATCAGTCTGAACCCCCAGAACCTTGCTGGATTTACTTCTGAGCCCCTGTGTTTCAAAAAAAAAAAAGTGTCTGGTACTAAGCCTTCTAAGTTTAAAAACTTATTTCACACTGGTTTATATAAAACAATTGTCCTGAGTACAGAAAATTGAGCGAATAAAAAAAAACTGGGAAAGGAACTATGGTAAATGGTTTACATATTTTATTTTTTCTAAGAAAAAGTATAGTTTCCAAACTACATATTACAGGAATTGTTTTAAGGAATAAATTAGTACTTATGGCCTGGTTCATCAGTTCAACTCATTATCTGGAAAAGTATTTAAGCTGCAAATGAAAATCACATAAGTAGTTAAGGCCACAATGTTGGAGCAACATCAATGACTGCTGAGAATTAACAGAACAGTGTGATAATATGTTTTGAGACTAATAAAACAAAGCATGACTATTCAATAGGACTCTGAACACTAGGAAAATGTTTGGTATGTGGAGAGGATTGGCTCACAGATTGCATGTCTGCCTGATGCTCTGCAGCGCAGCAGTGTAGCAGAGGTTCCAGAAGTGCTACTGATATGAGGTTTGGCACAATTCCAGGCCAATAGAGCTGCTCATCAGTTATTCTGCATCAGTATGGTTCTTCCTACATGGCACTGCACAGTGTCATATAAATGTATCTTCACAGAGAAGGGACTAGAAAAGAAGTTGTGGTAAAAAAACTTCAGTGACAGGAAGTCAGCTTCAGAGTCCAGTTATGTTCTATTTTCACAGAATTCAATAGCACATTTCCTGCTGATTTTGGTTGCTCTTGGTCAGATTGCGGGTGTACAGATGATTCACAGAAAAAGTGCTAATATTAATGAAATATGTAGCTACATGAATTATTTAAGTTGTTTCATCCATCACAGTCAATTTTGGTTGATAAACTAAATAAAGCTGAAAAATCTGTAAAAGTGGGACCCCTACGAGTAAGTTTATGAAAAGCAAATTGTCTACTTATCATTCCTGCCTCTGTGAACACATTATATACAGAAGTACTCCTTTAACAGCTACTCTCTTATAACTTAAGCCAGGGAACATACATGAAAAATATAAACTACAAGCTTGTAGCAGTAGAAATGTAATGTTAGTTTATTTCTTTGCTGAGGTATGGAAGTTTAGATAGGTTGTTTTGATACCACAAAATCAATTCAGCCCTTTTTGCTGTGAAAAACTACCAGTTTTTGCTTAGCAAGTACTTGTGAATTTGATTTATTATGATTTTTTTCTAATCCATAGCAAAGAAGCTTTATTTTTTTTTTAATATATATGAAATGGCAAATTTCCAAGTCTAAAAACTTACTTTCATTTGTATAGAAAATAAGAAAAACCTTGAGGTGAAACCAAAAGAATGTATCTCTATTTCTACACTATAACAAAGCCCCTTTCTTTCATGTGTCACTCACATATCTTCATTTCCTCTTTTCAAGTTAATTGGGTTTTTTTCTTCTTAATTTCTAGTATAATTCACTCCTTTTTTTTTCTTGTTTTTTTTTTTCTTTTTAATACAAGCTCTCATAAATGTAAATTGTCTTTGAAATCATATTCCTGGAATATTATCATAGTTATATTTTTTACAAACCTGTTAATGACAGATTCTTACTGTTTGCGCAGTCAGACATTAAATATATTCATGTGTTGCATGACAGGTTTAAGGGAAAGGTGCAAACAGTTCTATAAAGGATTATAATTTATAGACAAGCATCATGGTCCTATGCACCTTTAATGATAGGAGTCTGCCTAGGGAAAATACATGAAAAGACTAGTGATTTGGGCACTGCTCATATAAGACTTGATGTCTATGGCCAACATAAACCACTATAATAATCTTGAAATTAATGGGATGAGTCTCATTTAGGCAACATTGGCTAGCTGACTAACTGTAATGCATTAGCAATATATTGCCAGAATTGACTTAGTAGGCACAATAAGTGATAAAATTGCAAAATCTGAGAAGAATTACCCCTAGCAGCATAACTTGAACTCAGTGAATAATGGCTTAAATTTATTGGAATACAGCCCATCCCATATAAGACAGTAAACAAATCACATACAGAGTGTAAAGATATACATATCTGCTCATAGTAGGTGTAGTTTACCTTTTGACACTGTTACCTTTCTATAAACAGTATAAACTGGACTGGGCAAAAGACATATTAACTCAAGCAAAAAAAATGCCCTTTTCAAATGTATATTTTTTAGTGACATTTCTAAATATTATGTTTACCTTATCATCAATTTTAATCTGCCATCATTTTTCATTACCAGTTGTGGATATTTCCATTATTCACTGGAATAAAGCATTGATGAGTTATTATCAAGACATAATAAATGTGCACATTTTCTGGTTTTATAGTTTTGCAGTAGTCTTGTCTATGCCATGAAAGTCCAGTTTTATGACATTGTTTCAGAAAAATGTCTAAAATACCTGCATAGTTCTTTCTGGTTAAATATTTATATGATATTTTACAACAAATAATCATTCAAAACCACATTATATAACTTGACAGTAAAATTAAACTGCACTTTTAGCTATATATGAATTCTAAGCTCAAATGTATTTGTTATCCATTGTATATGTAAGATAATACTAACTGCTATTTTATGAGTTAGCTCTTACTATCATGTAATAAAACATGACTTCCAGTGCAACTAAGGTTTACATGTTTCTGTATGAAGCTAACTAAAATCAATAGAAAAAAATTCTGGTCTGGCCTCAGATTTTTTTTTAGGGAAAAAACAAATTACCATATATTGCGAAATTTTTCTACACTCATTGGCTTTTCCAGAGCTTGCAGCCCCTTTCCGTGATCTTTTCACACAATATCGCCTTTTTTTTTTTAACTAGTGAACAGCATTCATACAGGCCTTTAAGTTACAAAGTATTTTTTTTCTTTACTGTAAACAGACAAAGTATAAAATTATATACATGGTGTTTGCTGGCTTTTTTGTGTGCATAATTTTTTATTTTCAGTAGCAAACAGGAACAAAGGTGCAGGGAGGAATAACAAGCATATACAGGGTGCAGAGTGATACAGGAAAGAAAGACCTCAGAGACTGCAAAAGAGGGCAGCAGGGTGTCCACCCCAAGCGTATAGACAGGGAAGCACCTTAGAGGTAATTATGGGAAGTGGATTCCCATGGGGGGTACCCTGATGGGATTGCTTTACAGGAAAAGCATTATGGGGAAGCTCTGCTATCTTGTTTTTGAGGAAGAAAGACATCTGGGCCCCTCTCTGAAGTGCCTGTACACTGCACAGAGTTAAACATACAGAGAAATTAGAGGGATTTTTTGTTTGTTTATTTTTAATTTGCAGGGGGTTTAAATGTGTGGGAGCTAGACTACCTTCTATTGGTTAAATCAATATTTTTTTCTTCTTCTACTGTGATCTCTATGTAGTCTTCGGAGTTTTTTGTTTTTCTTTTTTTTCTATTTAAACTAACTGCAACTTTGACAAAGGTAAAGACTGACCAGTGGACAACTGTAGTAATGACAAATTAAATCTGATGTGTTTTTACTATCTGATTTTCAGAGACCAGGTCCTTCGGATACCGAAGAAGTGATAATACAAATAAAACACAAGGGAAGAAGGAAAATGTTTCCTTGTTGCATTCAGTCAAACAACCCATGATCCTATAAAAATTTTATTTTCCTTTTCTGATTGAATACGTTCATCTTAGCCTAATATTAACCTTAATTTAGGTTAATAGCTACCAACCTCTAATTTGTTCAGATGAACATCAGGTGAAATTAATCCCACCTAAACATAGAAAACTAAACTATCTTTGAAGACCCCTTTTAATAAAAATGGGCTCAAATTTTTGAAGCCCTGAGTAATCTCACTGATTTGGGGACACTGAATTTAGGATTAAATTAATTTCACCCTAAAGTGCCTATTAAGTTATTTTGACTACTCCATTAACTGCCTCTGTTAGCTAAAAATAAGTAAGTAACTGAGTGAGTAAGTGACTGTAATTAACTGAGACAATTACAACATAAACTTCGAGAGCTAAAAAGTTGTATTCCAGTCCCACAATTTCGTCTGGGATAATTTTCTTCATTCAGCCAAGAATGAAATTAGGGTGCTAATTTTTTGGAGCTGAGTCAAGAAGTACAGGTGGTTCTCTATGCCCCAAATTAAATGTTTCAGCTTCTACACTTTTCAAATGTGTGTATGTTTTTTCAGCAAACTTGGAGAAGGATAAGGCTTAAATGTTGTTTTTCCCATCAGTAGGATTTCTTGTTTAACCCTGAGCTCTACCTGCTTAGACTGCCAATTTTTGATTGTTTCTAGCAAGAAGCAACGCCCCCTTTGATGTTTAGTTGTACCTGCCATGTTCTAAGGAAAAGGGAGGATCCTCACAAAGGGTTCTGTGTTCAAATGCATAACAGAATTTTCTTTGAGTGACTATTATTTTATAAAAGGACAAGCTAAAATCTGAGCAGTGCAAGTTCTGTCTTTTTTGGGTACATAACTCCAGAGAAACCTATCTGGGAACTACAGAGGAAAATATGGTATAGGTCAAACTTCAAAACAGAATTGATAGACCAAGCCAACCAAGTAGCCTTCCTGGATTTCTGCACTCCTTTTTTGGAGGTGAAAAAAAAATATTTTAGATATCCTAAAGAATATTTTAAAACTGAAACAGATGTATATGAGATTGGCAGCATGCCTGAAAAAAATTTACAAATAAGTTTCAAGCCAGAAAGATGCATTCTAGTTGTCAGAAAGCAAATTGCATGTTTCAGATACAATGAGAGTTCTTAAGTTTTTCTTACTTAACTTTGATTAGAGCAAGCCTCGGCTTTGAGAATGACTGAGGCTGGTTTGCAAAGATGTGAAACTTTGAAAGACTACAATCTTTTTAAATTGCAGAGAAGCATCAAGACAGACTTATTTCAGAAGAAAAAATAAATTATGTCTTAAAAATTTATCCAAAATATTCTTTTCTGCCAACATTGCAAGAGTAGTTCATGACCCAGAAGGGTTTAGTGTTTCCATCCCTCCAGTGTCAGTGTACCTGTATGACAGCCTGTTCACTTGTGATTTGTTCAGTGTGAGCAGGTAAGCTCCCAATCCTTTGATCCACCATGCTGTTATAATGAAGCCATTTGACATTGGCTGAACTCCAGATGGCACATTCAACAGGGATTGCTGTTCTTCAAAGACTCTGGAAACATTAGCTTTAACCTTTCTAAGACCTGTACTGATGTTTGTCTCCATTTAATACATCCTCCCCCCTTTAAGGTTGTCTTCATTCTATGTTAATTTCCTAGGTTGTTTCATGAGTTTTTCAGACCTTAGCGTGAACAGCTTCTTAATGAAATATTTTCCATTTTGGTGTGGGATGCTTGGTCTCAAAAGCCATTGTAAGCTAGCAGCAGCCTGTATGTGGTAGAAAGGGCAAGGTTTAGGCAGTGGGAGGAGCGCTGCAGGAGCAGCCTTTGTGAGTCAAGGCCAGCAGCTGCCTTGTGATAGATGCAGCCAGGTTCAGACAGTTCCAGCCAGCTCCACGACAGAGCCACCACTGCCCATAGCTGAGCCTCTCAGTAAGGCTGCTGGCAGAAAGTTAAGAAAGGGCAAAATCCTGAGAATAAAAACGGAGCAAAAAACCCAAAGTAGTGTGTGGTGCTCTGTGACAGCGCAGGTAAGACCTAGAAAGAGCCTGTGAGCCATGGGTAACGCACACCAGAGCTGATGCTCCTCCAGAAGGACTGCTGCCCATGTAGGACTCACACTAATGCGCAGGAAACCAGGAAGAAGGGAGGAGCTGCAGAAGACAAAGGAAGGAGAACAAAGCATGGCAGACAGAAACTCTTGTATCCTGACCCCAGCATCCTGCACCAACCATCACCTCACCAAAGGGACTGAGAATAAATAGCCTGTGAGATAACAAGGAGAGTTGATAGATGGAAGGGAGGATGCAAACTATCAGGAGTGAAGCTAAGCTTGTGAAGGGGGAAAGAGAGATGTTTTGGCTAAGTTTTTGTTCACCCATTTTTCCTCAATGAGGGGGAAGTATTGCTTCCTGCTTTTTTATTTTTAATTTTAATTAATTTGGCAATTAACATAATTCCTCCAAGTGGAGTCTTTTGTACCGCTAACATATCCAAACCAGGTTCTGTGTGGCATCCTACACAAATCAAAAGAAGTATCCCCAGCTATGCAGAGCCCCCCCCACCCCCTGCCAATGCACTGTCAGGAAAATGGATAAAACAAATGCTGTGTCCCAGTATAGTGGCTAGTGTTAATGGTGTTATCATCCATTTCAGAGTAAGCATTTTCCTAAATGGGTTAGTCTGTTAAAAACTTTAGTAATCTAAGTAGACATATCCTGTTGTGATGTTTTGTTTTTTCTGTGTTTTCAATTTTTTTTAATGAAGAAAATAATGAAACAGTTAAAAGCTTGCTGGAAAAAAAAAAGCCAGACATTTAGTTAATTACTGTGTTTAAGCAATAAAACTTACTTGGTAAATATTTTAAGTGTTAATCTGAGTCTCTAATACTTTTTCGAAATTGAAGGTATGTCAAAGTGATATGTAAGGAATCAATTCTAATTTAATTTCTGTCTCTTGAATGTCTTTTAAGAAATCTGTAACCTATCCTGTAGCTAAAGGAAACTTTTTTATGTAGACAAAAATGTAAGATTCTTTCTTTCTTTCTTTCTTTCTTTCTTTCTTTCTTTCTTTCTTTCTTTCTTTCTTTCTTTCTTTCTTTCTTTCTTTCTTTCTTTCTTTCTTTCTTTCTTTCTTTCTTTCTTTCTTTCTTTCTTTCTTTCTTTCTTTCTTTCTTTTCTTCTTTCCTTCCGCCACTTCCTTCCGCCACTTCCTTCCTTCTCCTTTTTTCTTTCCTCTCCTTTTTCCTTCTTTTCCCTTTTCCTCCTTTTCCTTTTCCTTTTCCTTTTTTTTCCTTTTCCTTTTTCTTTTTCCTTTTCCTTTTCCTTTTCCTTTTCCTTTTCCTTTTCCTTTTCCTTTTCCTTTTCCTTTTCCTTTTCCTTTTCCTTTTCCTTTTCCTTTTCCTTTTCCTTTTCCTTTTCCTTTTCCTTTTCCATGTTTCTTTGCATTTTTTTTCTCTTTCTTTTTTTTCAAATGGTTGTCCAAAAAAGATAACAACAAAATCTCATTGGCTAATTTCCATAAAGGATAGATAATAATGGGAATCTCAGCATTCAGTGCATGACAAACATCTCCTCAGATTCTCTCACAACTCCTACCACTCCCACCAGATAATTTTATCAAGAGAGATATTGGCCTAATATCAGCCAATAGCATGCCAGGAAATTTGAGCAGGAGTTGAAAATCTGTAGATATCTTTTAGAGTTTGTGATTTACACACCACATCTCTTTAGTGCTAAGACAGCTTTTAGCTGCCTACATGGACATCATTATTTGTGAGCTAATGCCAGTGTAGGTGCTGTAGTTTGTTCAACATATTACATGGCTGAAAATGATAAGAGACCTCCTACACATGGGGGGCCACATCACTCAGAGGCAGCAGCTGGCACCCAGGTAGCTGAAAGAGTCACCTGTCTTCAGGCAACTGAATCTTAGGCTGCTGTCCACTCTGTATGTAAATTACACACTAGCCTGGGGAGAAGAAAACCTGCACAGGGTTGTAATACCAATGTGCCACAATACTATGACAAGGGAACTCCTAATCACAGCTGCATAGGAAATAGTTCTCTCCACACTGAGAGGTACTGAAACAAGAAACAATTGATTGTGAAAACAAGAAATAATATTTGGCCTGAGATGAAAATTAAAAATAAAAAAAAAGAAAAAGGAAAAAACCCTGATAGTACAAATAAAATCTTGTGTTGAAACATTCTGATTTCAAGGGTTTTTCTCTTTTATGTCTCCTAGGAGAAAGACAAAACAAAAAACTAAAACAATTATAATTTTTCATTTTGAAGTTCAAAATGAAATGGAAAAATTTTGAACCTGAAGAGACATATCATTTTTCACTGCTCTTAAGGCCTGTAATGAGGGATATTGTTTAAGAATTATAGATAACCATCTACATTTTGATTTGAGTTACAGATTATTTGGTGAAGTGGAACGCTGATGTTGTGTTCAGAAGGAAGCTTGGATCCCATACTTGTGCAATCTTATAGAACATGAAAATCTTATAAAAGTAAACTGTGAGATACACACACCCATCCTACTCTTCAGTTCATGGGAACAAGCTAGAGCCACTCTGAAGGAAATCTCCTGAAACTAATACAATATAGATGCTGATTCCACATGCTTCCAACTGTACAGAAAGCTTCAACTGGGCCAAAATAATTGCTGATGCAGATGTAATCATGGGGAATGTGGACTGTATTTCTTCTCCCTGTGCCCATTTCAGGTAGACACATTCCTCTCTGGTTTGAATGAAAAGCAAAATACCAAAAGAGTTATGAAGAGGAAGACTCAAACTTCAGAGGTTTCTGCTGTTCCTATTCCCTAAATCTTCCTGAAGGAGCGTGTGTGCATTTTCGCTTAAAAAAAAAAATTGTAATTCATAAAGTCCTTCAAATTTTTCATTTCCTAAGTTGTTGATGTTTTTGACTGAGTTTGTGTTAGATGGGAGATCTAGTTCAGAGGTTAAAAGGCCTAGGGCCAAGCTTGCCATTATCACTCTGCCTGGGGACCACTTCTCTGTCTTTGGAATGAGTCATCAATGACACATTATATTGTCACAGATCACAAGCTAATAAAATGCTGACACTTTCTTGAATTCCTCAGCACCACCACATTTGGGTTCCACATGTTTCCTTTTGGGAGGGTTCAGGTCATAGCATCACTTTTGCTGAAAAGCAGTGTTTAGTCAATAGTCTTTTGAAGCCTGTAGTTCTCAGGTTTATTGTTATCTTCTTTGCATTCCTGAGTTTAGGCTGGTCTCTGTGGATCTGCACACAACAGTTTTTCAGGGAGGTGCCAGCCATTGCAAAGCACAAATACCTTTATTTAAAACTTAAATATGACAGAAGGCAGCATATTTTAAAAATTAAACAGCATAAACTCATTATTACAACTTTATATCCATCTAATAGAGGCATCTAGCAGAATCTGAAAGCGTGTGACTCCAATCCAGAATAGGAAAGTTTCTGACATATTTTGCTGTCAGGCTTCCTAAGACAGCAAAGCTGTTCCCTTCAGGAAGTAAAAAAAAAAAAAAAAAAATTAAAAGCTCAGAATTTATACAAAGAGTATTAAGGATGGGCTTGTGATTTTGTTCCTGAACCTCAGGAATACTGCAATACTTGGCAATCATTAGAGATCCTGTAGAAAAGACAAATCATATAAAAACACTAAAAATTCTACTGTCAGATGCCCTGTACTGTGAATTTACAGTGTTAAACTTGAAACATCTGTTGTAGATCCCTAAATCAAGAATGCAGGTTGCTTCACAGTGCTATTCACATGACAGTCTGCATCTCTCTATTGACTAAATAAAAACTTAGAAACTGATTTGAGAGACTTAATAATAGACATTGCAAATTCTTCCTGTCCCCTCTGTCAATGCCATTTATTTGAAATATAAATCTGAACATTTTCTTGTTTCCAAAGAAGCAAATTTGTGTCATGCGATGTCATGTGGAGTTATTTAATGTCACACAGCATTATCAATAGCAAGGTCTTCTATTGAAAATTGCTCTCATACTTTGCTCAGCTTTTTCTCCCTTAAATGAAAGGAAAATAGATTTCCTTTCATTTTAATGAAGAAGATAAAAAAGAGCACAATGAAACTGTTTATTAGTGATCCTGTCAGTGATCAGTAAAGAGGTAGTGTTTACCCTAAATGTGATTGTCAAATGGAAAAGGAGAAAGGAGAAACAGTTACAAAGGTGATAATGAATTTATCCATGGGATCCCAAAATAATGACCTCCACTGAAAATATTGTGTCCCATAACATCTCCTTACTTCTTTCTTTCAAGTAATAAGTGACCTTTTGAAATAAGAATCAATAAGGTTGGAAAAGACCTCCAAAATCAACAAGTCCAACCTTTGACCAAACACCATCATGTCAAACACAGCACTCAGTGCCAGTCAATTTTGAAATGCTCCCAGGGATGGTAACTCCATCAACTCCCTCATCCTGGTCTTCAATAAAAATATTAAACAGGACTGGGCCCAGCTCTGAGTCCTGGGGAACACCCCTAGTAACCAGCTGCCAGCTGGATGCAGCACAATTCACTACCATTCTCTGGGCACAGCCATTCAGCCAGTTCTTCACCCAGAGAAAAGCACCTGTCCAAGCCCTGGGATGCCAGCATCTTCAGGAGAATGTTTTGGGAGAGAGTGCTTCACTGAAGTCAAGGTAGACTAAATCCACAGCCTTCCCTCATCTACTAGGCAGGTCACTTGGCCATAAATAGAGATCAGGCTGGTCAAGTAGGACTTGCCTTTCCTAAACCCATGCTGGTTGGGTCTGATATCCTGGTTGTCCCGTATGTGCCGTATGTGCTCAAGATAATCTGTTCCATAACTTTCCCCAATAACAAGGTCAAGCTGACAGGCTGTAGTTCCCCAGATTTTCCTTCTGACCCTTCTAGTAGATGGGTGTCACACTGTCCAACCTGCATTATCTGGAACTTTCCCAGTTAACCAGGACTGAAGATAAATGGTGGAGTGGTTTGGCAAGCTCTTTGATTAGCACCTTTAGTACTCTTGGGTGAATCCCATCCAGGCCCCATAGACGTGTGTGTAAGTACAGAGAAAGTCAATAACTACTTCCTCCTGAGTTGCAGGGGGCTTATTCTGCTGCCCATCTCTGTTTACCAGCTCACAGGGCTGATTGCCCTGAAGTTATCTGGCCTTTCTGTTAATGACTGAGGCAAAGAAGGCATTAGGTACCTGAGTCTTTTCTCATTCCTTGGTGACAATATTCCTCCCTTCCCCACATCCAATAAAGGATGGAGATTTTTCTTGGCCCTCCTTTAGTTGTTAATGTACTTATAAAAACACCTTTTAATATTTTTCACAGCTGTGTCCAGAATCAGTTTAATTTGAGCTTTCACCTTTCTAATTTTTTCAATGACTGAATGACATTCTTAAACCCTTCCTGAGTTGCCTGCCTCTTCTTCCAAAGGTCATAAACTCCCTTTTTTTGCCCTGAATTCAAGCAAAAGCTCCCTGTTTAGCCAGACCAGACGTCTTCCTGGTCAGTTTTGGTGCAGGGATGGCTTGCTCTTGTTGCTTAAGTTTGTCTATCATTCCTCAACCCCTTCGTTATTAAGGATTCTTTCCCAGGGGACTCTCTGCATCAATGTCCTGGTCAAATGAACTAATCAAAATCCACCCTCCAGAAGTCCAAACCAGATGTTTTGTTGACTCCCTTTGTTACTTCACCAATCACCTCAAGGTCACTGCACCCACAATCGCCTCTGACCACCGTATCTCCCACCAGATGCCCTTCTCTACGTGTAAACAGCAGGTCTGGTGTGGCATCTCCTCTGGCAGGCTCACTATCAGCTGTGCCACGGAGTTCTCTTCCACACTCTGCAGGAACTTCTCATGCTGCCTCTTCTCTGCTGTATTGAGTTTCCAGCAGACATCTGTTGAGCCTTCCAAGAACAGGAGTTAGTGATTGTGAAACATCAGGCAGGTAGATGCTTACAGAATACTCCATCCCTATTTTGTGTCACGATGCTCCTTCCAGCAGTGGCTTTTGACTGTGTGGAAACCTTTGCTGCCTGGAGGGGTGGCTGTGCTCTCCTGCACAAATTGCTGCACAAAGTGTCCTTCTGCACATCCTCTTTGTCTATGGTTGCTTGTGAGAGCTGCCAGGTCCTGCCAGGTCTCTCTGCTCTTTTTGGGGGTTTCATGGCTCCAGTAACCTCCTCCTTATCTCCTTCAGGTGTTTTGCCACAGAGCTTGCAATAGTTGCCACTGCTATTGCTCCATACCTTGCTGACTGAATTCCTGTAATGACCAATATCTGTCAGCCAGGTTAATCTATTTGAGGAAATCCACTTAGATGTGCCAAGTATTAGTACTATTGTTACTGCAAGAAAAAGACTAAATATATGCTCTTAGAAAAGGTAACATGATAAATTCCTGTTTATCCTGAAAAGCGTTAGAGAGTTTTTTTCTTGTTTGTTTGTTTGATTTGGTTTCCTTTTTTCAAATTTCCTTCGAGTTTAATACATTAGTTCTACATTAGAATTTAGAGGGGTTCACAGCACTTAAGTTTTATTACTTAGTATTTGTCAATATTGCATTTAATTCCCTCTGTGACAACTTTTTAAAAAATCAAATCTAACTCTCTTTTAAGTTTAGCTGTCTGTATGGCCTTCATTCACCGTCTTTCATTTTTTGGTCCTCAAAAAATGCTACTTTAATTCAGCTGTTCTTTGTGTTTGTAGGTCATCTTTCTAAATTAAAGCACATAACATGCAACACTAGCCCCTGTGGACCTGAAAAAAACACTTCCTCTGGTTTGACATAGCTTCTTTCACAGGAACTATCTATAGTCACTGCTTTGCTATTTTTCAACCTGTTCTGTATCTCTGCCCATGTTCTGCCCTGAATCTTTGCATCATCCTGGACCTTAAGCAGGAACATGTCATGTGGAATGTTACAAAAAGCTTTCTGAAAATACAGATTCTGAAAATATATTATGTCATCTGCTGGGCCCTTAGCAGCCCTGTCAGTAGCCTTTGTGTAAATTCTTCTTCCCAAAAATGCAACCAACAAAACCACTGAGAAAATTATTAAGGACATAATTAATAGCTCTTTATTTACAGACAAGTGATTAAATAGGACACACACTCTGCCAGAAAGGTACCATGCAAACACTCCACTGTGCATTTACCCTGACTTTCCCCACTAATAGTAGTGATGAAAGTAATAATAATAACAATAATAATAGTTCAGTAATTCTTATCTACTGCCTTACACTGTCTAAGCTGCTTGATAACTCCAGAAAAGCCCTATTTGTAAAGGTAGTCCAATTAAATACATATAAATGAATTGAAATGTTTAATTGGCTGGCAACTCAGTGTCTGTAAAACATGGCTGCTCCTTAATCAGAAGACAAAAATGAGCTGTCATATATTGTTATCCACTTGCTGTTTGAAAACCAGAGCTCTGAGGCAAAGAGGATGCCTTTCTTTCATTACTATGTCCCAACTCAGAATGAGCAAAAAGGAGAGAGAGAGCAGATAATGGACCCCATTCATGAATGCAAAAGGTTATTTCTGAGCAGTTATTGCATTGTTTATGCCAGCAAAAATTGCATAACTCTCATTCTCTACACAAATTACATGTTTTCTATGCTTCATTGGACTTTTTACATAGAACATAAATGAAGCTTTTGCAATAGATGGTACAAAGACTGCTATTTGGAGCCAGTCTAAGCCTCATTATTAGGGCTGGATGAAGAATTTGGCTTTCTTCAGGTTTGCTGCAAAGTCAACAGAGTCCAAAATTCCCTTTATGTTTTTATTTCCTTTGAGCTCCCAGTTTCTTGAGTTTTTTAATGAAATGAAAATGGAGGTTTTCCAACCAAAGTTGTGCTAATTGCTTTAAGACACAAATCAGAGCTTAATATGATCCATTAAATGTTGCTAGCCCGGGACAGGGAAAGGCTTCTTGTGTTGACTGGACAGCAGGACTGCCTGGCCAAGGAAAAGGTCACACAGTTTCACAGAGCCAAAACACAGCACAACAAAAATTTTCAACTGTGTTGCTCCCCATGACATGGGCAGGTCATGTGAAAGGAACTTCCATGTCTCAATCCAAGAGCTGCTAAAGTGGTATCCATTTATCCCCATATGATGCTATAGATTACCTTTCAAAAGCAACTTTTGATGTGTTTTTGGTGTCTGATTTGAGCCTGAAGTTCAGGCTAGCTACCCTGTAGTTCCACAACTGAATTGGAAAATAGTAGTGAGTTCTGCTCTTGGAAATCATGTTCAATGCATGTCCTAGGCTCAGCTGAGGCTATAAATTTTGGGTGAGGTGTCACAGCAGAAGCCGCCAAGGCCACCACCTTCCCAAGAGCATCTCCCTTCGGGAAAAGTGGATAGCTCAGGGTGAGCACCAGACGCTCACGTCACCAGCTGTAGAGTGCAGCTCGATGGAATGAAGAAGGAGGAGGGGTTCTTCATTTGGAATTCCACTGTCAGTTTATTCACTAGCACACTAAAGGCAGCCAGGGACAGAGAACCAAGAACAAAGGAGGGCCCAGCGTTTTATATGGGATGAGAGAGGAGAAGCATCAAGTCTGAGGGCCGAAGGGTATGGGGACCAGGGGTGGTGCAACGGTGGGGTCAGAGGGAAACAACCAACAGGGATACAGGGGAGAATGGCAGGGACTGGGAACCAATAGGGAAGGCAGTAGTAGGGAACATCCTAGAACTGAGGAGGAGAACAGGGGTGATGTAACTGGGGTCATTAACATAAAGAAGCAGAGAACTGTGGGAAAGCATCTCACTGCATTGCCCTGTCCCAAAGGTGAGTGTCCTGCCAGGGCATCCCAGTTTCTGCATCTCCTTCAGTGACCTGGGATGCAACATGTGGGCCTCCTCATACAAGAAAGACATCAAGGTTCTGTATCATGTCCAGAGAAGGGCAACAAAGCTGATCTGGAGGATGTGGGGCACAAATTCTGTGAGGTGCAGCTGAGAGAGCTGGGAGTGTTTAGTCTGGAGAGCAGAAGTTTCAGGGGGGACCTTATACCTCTCTACAACTGCATGAAAGGAGGTTGTGTGAGTGAAAGTGAGGTAGGGATTTGCCTCTTCTCCCAAATAGAAAGCAGCATGAAATGGTGTCAGTTTTGGTGAGGGATGGTTTGTATGTGATATTGAGAGAAATTTCTTCAACAAAAGACTGTAAAGAACTGGAACAACGTGCCCAGGGAAGTGGTTGAGTCACCATCTCTGGAATTATTTAAAAGGTGTGTAGATATGGATTTGAGTAACACGGTTTAGTGGTGAACTTGCAGTGTTCAGTCAGTGGTCGGACGTGATGGTCTTAAAGGTCTTTTCCAACCTAAATGAATCCATGATTATATGAAAGCACATATATTTTGCACACATTATTATGGCAGTAGAGTGGGTTTAGCCTGACTGTGCTGCTTCTGTTAAGAGAGGGATTTACAACACTATTGCTACCTCTTATTATAATTACTGCATAGAAGTAATATTTCTGTATAGAGAATCTTTTACATAAAGAAACATTCCTACCTGTGAGATTACCCATATACATAAATGGATTAATTTTGCTCTATTGAATTGTCTGCTTCTCTTGCAAGAAGACTACAAAACACTCATGCCAAACCTTTTTTTCCAACATTTGATTCAGAGTGGATGCATATTTGTCAGTTTGATGAGCCTCTCTCTTTTCCCTTGTTGATAGTTAGGCATGAAAATATTGCTGTTAGGTCCCATGGGTCTTTTTACAATTATTCCCTGAATAACTAATACCTGAAACTCTTACAACTGATGCAGTTTGTAAACAAAGAGATTTACCAAGGTAGCATAAGTCAAGATGGATACCAAAAATTGTGTCTATCAAATCTAAATCCTTATTGTCACCTACTAATCAGAGACCCTACTGCCCAATGAAGAGCAGGAATTTAATTCTGTCTGAAGTAAAAAAGCATGCCTTCACTCTCCTTCTAGTATTCATCTATATTCTGAAGCACAGAAATTACCCATTAAAGTTATTTTTATGATCAGCTTTTGCTTGCTTGGGTGGGGTGTGTGCTATCTTATTAGCTACTGTGAATCAGCCTCAGCCCCTTTGGTGCCTTCTCCAGAAATATTACTTTGGAATCACTACATTTCATTTGCTGATGAGGTGAAAAGAACCTAATTATTCTGACAATTTTATCTAAGGCTTGCAGATTTTATGTACTGAGTATATAAAAAATAACTTCTTGATGAATAATCCTCCAGGAGTACATTTTTGTAACCATCATCTGAAATGGTCCTTTTTACACACAGATATGCAATTCTTCCACTGGATGATAAATAAATTTGCTTTACTTCAGGGATCCCTGTCCCAACATACACACATATAGATAGATATACATATATATACATATAAATTTTAATTGAGCTATAGCAACCTCTCTACAGAGCTGTGAATGACATTGAGACAACTACTAAAGCTTTTATAATTTTCACACATTAGCCATGTGGTTTCTGTTGTATGATTTTCTGTCCTTTAGTTGAAATGATGAGTAGCTTTACTGTTGACATGTAAGAACCAAGAACTATAGCAATATAAAAGCCAGATATGGCCTATTAATATAAAATATCCATTTCAAAAATGCATAAAAATAAAAATAACTTCAACGACAATGAGTTTACAAAGTCAAACTTTTAAAGGGTGAAAGTGTTAGTGAATATGATTGGTCTCAATGACCATAACAGTCTTCTCCAACCTAAATGATTCCATGATGACACTGTTAAAATTTTGCTGTTTCTGGTAGCACAATTGAGGGAAAGGCGCTACAGCTCTCTGTTTCTGAGCACAGCCCCTGGCAAGGCTGAGCATGCATTCCCCAAAAGGCACACATTGTCAATAAGCATGGAAAGCCATACAGACCCGGACAGATAGAAAGATGCAAACACAGCACAAAGAGTTGACTAATTTTGTAACCATTTCTGCCAGTCAAGGGTGGAGGTCTGTTAGTGGAAAAAACTGCAGATATACAAAGCTGACCATCTCAGCAGCATGGACTTGTGCACTAAGGGCAGGAACTTGCCCCAGAACTTTGTTTTCCCGATTTCTGGTGCTCCCAAAGCCAGTGATGCCCTTTCAATTCCTTACAGTTCAGAACCCCTCGCACATACACTCATGTGCACACATATTTTTGTGCATGCTTGCACACACACACACACACACATTCATGAGACCACACACTGTGGATCCTGTCCCTCCAGTAAATGACCTTGTATTTATATTTATTTATATATATATATATATATATATATATATCTACAGTCTGCCCTGTAGATCCTTGGGATCCTCTTGATTCCTCTTGAAGCCATTTACACGTAAATATGTCAGTAAACCAACCCTTATACCTCTTGGTCACTCTAGTAGATGATTTGGGCACCTCTGGTCCCTCCAGTTATCAATTTTCAGACATTCTGGTCTCTCCAGTGTCTGGCTCATACTTCTGACTCCTTTAATACCTGGCTGCTGAGCCTCTCATCCTATCATGGGCTACTCTGCTGTGATATTTGCAAGCAATCACACAGACACATATAGTCACAGAATATGCAGGTGCTGACACTTAGACATGTTGTCCCTTATGACCCATGGTCCCACATCAGTTGTTGGCATTCAGATACACATATGCACACATGCACACAAAATAAGGGCATCCTCACCCAGGAAAATAATTAGACATGCAATTTGATAAGAAGACAGGACAGACTGCACTGATCACTCCCAGAGCATGGCCAGATAGCATGACAATGTGTCTTTTATTGCACCTTTGGTCATTGCCCTAAACATCCTGTAATTACATAATCCCAAGGTAATCTTCCCCAGCATCCCATACCTAATAAATCCCATATCCTTAGGCAGTGACACCCTGCTGTGAGGTAAGGCAAATAGCATTTCCCACTGACTGATCTTGATGAGTCTCACCTGGTGCCCTTAGGGCTGCCACTTTCTCATAGCAGCTGAGGGAGGAGTGGGGCCAGAGCTTCTTTCTCTGATCAGCTTATTGGGATTCTGCTGACCAATATTGCTTCTCTCTGTTCCCATGTTATGGTCCTTTAACCAAGTAACTGAAAATGTAGAGATAACCATATTCTTATTTTCTTTCAAAGGATTGAAAACATGGATAGAATCTGGTTTAAAGTAAGAGGTTTTAGTGGTTAGAATTCACAAGGTCCCTGTAGAGGGGATCCACATATTTTTGTTGAACTTTGTCGCTCTTCTTAAGCTTCCTCACTTTTCTGTGTGTTAAGTGGAGAGTTATAGATTCCCTCAAAGGATGAAGATAACATAACTGAGATCCTCTACTTGGAATTATTCTCTGAATATTAGTCTCCAACTCTAAGATTAGCCTCTTCCCCAGTCTTTACTGTCTCTACAATATCCTCTATGTTTTCTTATTGTCTTCTGCCTAATTAGCTGTATGTCCTCTATTAATGACAGAGTCTGTTTCAAGTGTGAAATACAAGACAGCCCTGCACCTCTCTTTTACTTCATTGCTATTCAGCTCAGGGCTTCTTTCTGGTCCCTTCTCTTTAGGCCAGCTCAGGACAATAATGCTCTAGAAGAATGTAGCCCCAAAGAGATGTTGCCAGTGGTCTTACTATGAGGGCTTTGTGCTTGGATTTCTTTATTTTTCAGCCTAGATTGCAAATAATGAGCAAGAGGTATGTGACTATGGCATGATGGGTAGCATCTGTTTGTCCCTAATATATGTGTTGTGGTGGTTTAAGAAAACGTATTACTAGGTTACATGAAAATTTCTGAGAAAGAAACTGCTCCTTCCCTTTAGGACTGATGAGAATGCTTGGAATAGGTTCAATGGTAGTAGCAGAGTGCTGTGAGGGAAAAATGAGAAGCAACTCTAGAGCACAGCAATGAGACTCAGATAACACTGAGAGGGGCTGGAAGCTGACAGAGAAGTCTCTGCTGTAACAGGAAGTCTTCCTAAGACTGGATGGCCTGTACTGAGCTTGCTGCTACTTCTGTATTTCTAAGACCAACTGAAACCAAGGGTAAAAACTGGCAACCATCTTCCAAAAATGCATGTGAATAGAGAGGTGTCATAAACATCTATTGTTTCTCTGCTGTGATTCTGTGTTTGAAAGGTAACTGTTATGATTCATATTCTAATAAAAAATTGGCTTTCTATTGTGAAAGCCCCTTCAGTCTTTTTTTTCTTCTCTTTAGGGAAGTATTCTATTAGGAAAATGCATGAGCAGTTACATACTTAGTTTCAAACACAGTATACAAGACTGAATTCCTTGCCAGGGTCCAAAGTGAGGATGTGCAAAAAGCATCAACATGGGTATCCATGTGACTGTTAAAGAGAGAACAGAGTGAAGCTGCAAAAGAAAGGAACATAAATTAAACATTAAGCCAATATAAAATCATCAGAGATAAAGAGGACACAATGGGAAGCTGAACTGACCAGATGGTCTGAAGATCAAATATGCTTTTAGAGTTTTGTTTTCATCTTTAATATTCATGGAAGCAGAGAAAAGGAGATATACCCTGAGTGCACTCTGAAGGAATCACTAACAGTAGAAAATTTCACTAAAGGGTGTTTTTTTATACTGAAGATGATAAAGCAAAATTCACAAAACCTGAACTCTATTTTATTGAAATTATATTTTTGGAGGGTTTTAAAATTATTATTAGAAACTTATTATTTAAAGAGTGTTTTAATAGCTTTATGTTTTACTTTTGTTTATAAATACTCTATAAAAGCCACATTCCCTTCTAAATTGAAAAAGTATTCACAAAGATGGATGATAGGCTATTTTCCATTTAATATGACAGATCTACTTAATAATAAATACATGAAATTATATTTGTACAAACTTCTACAAATAGAAAATAATGCTCCATTTATTTGTAGTCCTCACCTATATTATTAAAATTTGTGAATAAAGCAGAAATGGTGAACTGAGAGAAGAATAGGAATAAATATAAATAGATCCTGATTTGACCTACTGCCACCAGAAATAGTATTAAGTTCGCTTCAACATTCATTTAAATACAACTAAATAAAATGGGTTAAAAGAAAGGAAAAAAAAAAGGAAATATGAAAAAAAAATTTTGGCATCATCATCTTACTGTCTTCAAACTATTACTATTAATAAGAAGTAGAAGAGCAAATGAGTGAAGTTTTTCCCTCATTTTGTTCATGTGAACTAGATGTCTGCACTCCTATTATAATTAAGAGAGACTTAGGGCAGGATTTAGCTACATAAACATGGGTATATTCTGCCGCCTCAGATGCCAATACACCTAAATGGAGTTGGCAGGTTCGAGACAGAACTTATGGAAGATATGCAGCCTTTTGGAGATCAGCCGCTAGAGTTTGGGCACGATGCCTTGTCTGTCTTACGTTTTGGTACCTGAAGTCTGCCAAAATGACTGCTGCAGTTACAGCTGCAGAGATATGCAGCAAAATCTGATCCCAGAAACTGGCATGCTACTTGCCAAAAACCAGGAGTCTATTGTGATTTCAGGTATTTTAGTGTATTAAAAACATCTGGTTTAGCATCCAAGTCATAGGACCTACAGGAGACCTATTCCCTTGGCAAGTGACAGATAGAGGCCAGGAAAGCATCTCAAATAGCTGAATATATTTAGGAAAGCATAGTAAGGCCAAAATATCTTTTGTTGTTGCTGTTGTTGTTGTTGTTGTGTGTCATTTGTAAGAAATACACAGTTAAAAGTAACTGAAATGTGTGTAAGGATAATAGTATTCATATAATGGTGCACATGTACATGTGAGAGCATATGTGTGTGCCTATTGTGGATGCATTAAGTTATATAATGATCTTTTGTCAGTAGATAATTATTTTACTATAACCTTCATTCTTAGCTATTTCTGGGCTACATCCTTTACTGAGCACTCGCAGGGAAATTAATCTATTATCAGTGTGGATATAATCATTAGGGGGGTATATCAGTGTGTCTGTTCTGTCAATCGAGTGAACTTAGCTGTGATACCCTGAAGTCAGGGAATTTATGTGTCCTTTTCCTGGTAGGTCTGCAACCCAGGTTTAATAACATCCTTCCTCTCTCTTTCTACTAGGTTTATGAATTTTACTAGGTTTATGAATTTTCTGCTAGGTAAATTAAATTCATTTCATTTGCAAAATGTATTTGCGTTTTGATCCAAGAAACTCGGGGTTCTGTAATTACTTGGGAAAAATTAATAGGACATGAACATTTGTAAATGAGATTTAGAATCTCTAAATTCCAAGCTCAGACTTGTGGCAATTTGGGATCTTCCTTTCAAACAAAGATTAACTTGTCTGGTCCCTGGGCTCTGGATTATTGCTGTAGAAGCCTAAAATTGATTTATACTGCCATTCTGGATCACAGAGTTCCTTCTACTCTAAACAGAAGTGCTCAGATGTCTTTAGATCAATCTTTAACTAAGCAGTTAGATGCATGATGTTTTATCTAAGCTCCATCATGATTCGAATACAGACTGAAGAAGCACACAAATTGTAATTCCCTGGTGAGAATCCCTGGTGAGAATCCTGCTATTGACAACTTCTGAATCACCTTTGTGAACATATTTCTTCATTTTGGCTGTTTCAATGTTCAAGTCTGAACCTAAAAATAGCCTGAATGGTTTGAATGCTCAAATGATGCAATTTATTTGAATGAAGTTTGAATAAATTCTACAAATCTCCTATAAAAATCTGATCTCACTTCTTCCTCTCATATTTGAGTCTTCAAAGTACAAGTGTCCTCCTTGTCCTCATTAGACAGTTTGGTAACAAAACCTTTGGACTTTGTTGCCTTTTTTTTTCCTTTTTCCTTTTCCCTTTGCTTATCCTCACCCATATCACACTTTCAGAGTTGTGAGTTTTAAGGACAATAATCTTTTCTGTATTTATATATTAAGGGCAAGTCAAGATACTCAGTACCAGAAGCAACTCACAACAGCGGAGCCAATTTGCACTTGTCCAAAACATGCATATCTGTACATAAATACAATAAGCCTCAAATAGCTGTTACCAAACAGGAAGGTAAACTAAAATTTGATTTTTTTAAACAAAATTGCTTAATCCCCGATAAGCTCCTGTCAGACACTTTTGTCAAAAAAGGTCTTTCATCCATCTCTGTGTTATCAGAATTTGAATTCGTTCACTGAAATATGAATTCCATGTCTCTGTGTTCTTTGTGGATATAATTTTGTATCCATTGTTACAAAATAGTCCTGAAAATGCATCCATTTGGTTTTAGTGGCAATATCTTAACCTCTATATACTTATTTCCTGTCAAAATAATGCATTAATATCTGAATTGTGTGGAACAGGATATTTTTCACCAGCTGGACATCTCCTTACAAAGAGAATATGTCTGCATAGCTAATTTGCACATTGCAAGACAAAACTAGCATCCCATCACCCTGAGAATAGGATAAGTTCATACACATTTTAATTCTCATTAAATCATTGTGCTAGAGATAGAGAAATGCTATGCTGTTTCTGTTTTCTAGGTTTTGGGTTTTGTTGCTGGCTTGTTGCTATTTTCCCCCCCTTACATTCTTGTGCACTTAAAAAAAAAAATTCAGGCTATTTCCATACAAATTATACTTTTCCTGGATTCATTAAATGCTCTTTGCTGAGACCATAACTGGACTGTCTTCTCTCAAATTGCCTATGCAGAATATTGAAAGGGTCAAAATAGTGCAGCATGCTACGGTATTTCACAGAGTAGAAGAACATGCAGATTGCTCTTGTTTCTCATTCTTGTAATAAGGGATAGTAACAAGAAAAGAAAATGGCTGAAAATGGTTTTGTTCCCATGTGTCAAATACCATAATTAGAATAAGAAATGCTACAAATTAACCCATTCTCATTACAGTCACTATATTATAATTTCATGGTCCTCTTCTGATGCTGTACTCTTGCTAAGCACATTTACATCTCATCAGTGAACACAAGCAGCAGATCTGCTGGCGGTGAATGCTTGATTCACTCCAATTTATGTCTTCTTTTCAGCTGGGGAATCCATTGTGTGAGCTAATAGCAGGTTTCCCATTTGAAATGACTGCAGATCTCTTCACATTCGGATACAGTGTGAGCATTGTCATAATTTTTTTTTTAATGTGTCACATAATTGTTGTATTATACTATGCGCAAGCAAAAGAAATGAAATTTTCAGCATTAAATGAAACACAAAGGGCAATACTATGCTTTACTCTCAGACGTGTGGGGGAAAGACAAGAGCCCTTTTAAGCCAAGGGGCAAGTATGGCTGCAATCTTTGTGTTCACCTGCAAAAAAGACTTAATAACAATTTCACCATTAACTACACTATTTCTGCAAGGATGGTTGTCAAAAAAGAGGATTTTACTAAAACAGTTAATGAAATGAATGTATCCTTTTGTAGAGTATTTGAATTTCCATGTCCCTCCTATCTAACTGTTTAGAAGCATAATTTCCATTAAATTCTCACAAAATATTCATAGTATTTCTATTTCTAATTTAGTGCTTTACAAGAAAAAAGTGAACATGAGTGACATGCTTATCTAACAATATTAGTTTTGAGTTTGGTTTTTTTTACCAAAACAAGGTGTGTGGAGGGCAAAAGCCATATTTGAGGTGTTTTGCCTGTTATGTTGTGCCTGGTCTGAAAACTAAAGAAAGCACAACCTACTAAAAGGTAAAAGTGGTTTGCTGTTGATGTTAATGGAGAGGATGTCATTGAAAAGATTTTGTCCTACTAGACAGGAGGGCTACATGCATTATCTTTGTAAATCCTTGGAGATTGATGTAAGAGATGCATGATCAGTGACTCAAAACGTGGGGTTATTTCACCTGTCCTTAATCCTTAGTGCTTGGATTCACCTAATCTGACTCTAGATATTTCCAATATGAATGTTGATGTCCTGGGCATGATTCAGTTGCCTAACCACAGGTACTTAGTGTCAGTGGAGGTCTTTTAGGATATTGAAGGCATACACAGGCAACCCAGGTGGGGCACAGAAATTATGGAGACACATGCACTCTGCTACCAAAGCTGAGCATCACGTCTGGTTTAGCACGATACAAATGAATGACACTACGTGCCAACATTTAGGTGTCTGAATGTCCTAACTCCTAACCTGTCTAGTTGGATGGTCTAAGGTCAATTCAGTTGTCCATACATTGGTGTATTGGTTTCTTGTACATACATCACTCATGCCAAAGGTTATTAATATTCTGCATTAATTGTATCATGTGTGTTTACCTTAATGAAAATTAAGGTATGGATGAAAATTTCCATATTAATGAAAATCTCAAAACTGCCAGCTGAACCAATTTTGGTTTTGCTAGTTAAATCAAGCTAATATTATAATCAATGAGAAAAGTATTTCCTTTCAGGTCACATTTCCTCTCACCAGTTTTACAAGTTTATTTTTGGATGAGATGAACAATACCCTGTAAGCTTTTTTGGGCTTATTTTTTCACTTGTTTGAGTTTTTAATTTTTTTTCTTTTTCTTTTTGTAGAGACAGTTTTATAAGGTGCAGGTTTCTTAGCTATGAAGATTGACATATATCCTTGCCTTGAATTTCTTTTCTTAGTTTTTTCGTAAAACTGAGTGTCCAGTAATTCAGTAATTCCATAGTGATATGGAAGCCAGGCTAACCACTGGCATGAAAGGAAGATTAGAGGTAAGAATATGCCCTCACCTGTGCCAGCACAGTTACAAGAACTAATGAGTCACAAACCTGAAATTTATTCTATTCAATGACCCCATATTTCAAAAGACCAATAGTAGAGATCTGAGGAATACTTCTCCAACTTCTGACATTAAGTAGTTTTGGATATCCTGAAACTGTAGTTGTGCTCAGATTACTAATTAATGGATTAGTGAATTTGACTTTGCATGTTTCCATGTGAATCTTTGTGTTTTAAGCCTGCTTTATGTTCAAGTTCCACAGAATAAACCCCAATTCACTGGAAAAAGAACACTAATTTAGTTTATGATTTATAGAGCTCTTCCATACCCATTTTGATTGCACTTTCTAATGGTGAAAACCAATTTTTCAAACCATTCTCATACAAAAAAGTCTCATACTTCTTATCATCATTTTCACCTTTCTGTATTTTTTCTCATTCTGCTTTTTTTTTTTTTTTAACATAAGAAAACCATGATACAAGTAGTGTAGCAACTAAAAGAAACATGATAAAGGCTGTGAAATTCCACCAGAATGCTTGAGAAGTTCATTGGATCTGTTACTGTGTTTGCACTTGTAAAGTGAAGCCAGCAAATCAGTTTCAACCTTAGTCGTATTTGTCCAGGTGCAATATGAAATATTGAACCTTGAAGAAAGGACCTAATTTTGTAATTACTGAAGGAATTTTAGAATTTCCATGAACTTCCATGCATCAGGCATGATTTTTTGACACACTAAGCCTTTTTTATGCACATCATTGAGAATTTTTCAGCCACCTCTGACCCAAGTTAGATTTCAGTGAGTAGCCTCCAAATGAACAGCTCTCTGCTGCATTTAAATACCATGAGTGAACCAGACCCTTCTTGGCTTTATTTTAATGTTAATAATTTAAAAAAAATGAAGCCAAAAGACCTCCAATCTGTCATGGATGTGTATGATAATTGACATAATAGGCCCTAACGGCTACTCTGGAGCATAATGGACCATGACAGATCCATTGGAGCTTACTCAGAGATTGAGATATTTTAATATAATTTAGTAAAATAATAAATCCTAGACAAAATTATCAGTCATTTGTATACAATATTATTATTCATTTAAATATTAAACTGCTACTCACACATGCACATATACACAATTAATACCTTAAAACAAATGGTAAGGAGAGAATTACTAGAAAGCCTACTCAGAACTTACCTGATCAGAATGAAGAGTACCTGACGTTCTTCTCACATATCTAACCTGGCCAGGTGAATGAGATATGCATTGTGGTAATTGCAAGTTGAAGTTTTTGTGCATGGTAGTCATAGAAGTAAAGAATGCAGAACTTGCAAAGGTTATCTTAGCATTTTAGTAACCTGACCAAGCTGGTAGCAAAATTTGGTGGCCCAGAGTAATGGAGAGAGAAGTGAAAGCTAAGAGTAAATCACACAGAGAGGAGGTCATTTTCCAGTGGTTCTAAAAGCTGCTTAGCTGGGCACATGGTGACTCATGTTCAGATGGCTGTCATCCAGCACTCCCAGATCCTTTTGTGACGGTATCATGTTTGCATGCTAATACCAGAAAATTCAGAAAGAAAAACAAGAAATCCAAATAAAAACATCTGTACCTTGAATATTTTCTTATATATTGAATCTAATTTTTTATTTCATTTTAGTTCTAATTTTTTTAGGGTTCTATATCACTATTTAGAGTGTCAAGAAATGGCATGCAGTGAGGAAACATGTTTGAAAGAAAGAGTGCAAGGGAGAAAATTTGGTCATCAGACCTTTGCTTATCAACAGTGTTTACTGTCCCACATTTGACTTGAGCCATGTTTCATTACTCACCAAGAGTCCAAGGACTTCATTCCATGGACCTTGACCTAAGTACCCAGGTACATTAACCTCAGTGAAACAGTGTTTTGGTCCTCGTTTTGTAATCCAAATAGGTAAGTCAAAATATGGTTAGTGATTGTACAAGTGCAGAAACCATATTTTAAGAAATCAAAAGCTTCAATCTAGGATATGGAGATTTTGCTACTGGGCATATTTTGCATTAAAACTATATACTCTTCCTTTAAGTTAACAAAGAAGATTTTAGTTTTCCACCTCAGTACTTTGGAATCTCTCTAGAGTCAAAAGAAAATGATCAGAACCTCAAGAGACACCTCAATAATTTCAAACATCTCCTTTGGCTTTGGAATGAAACTTTTCTCCATCAAGTAGAGAGGAACTCTTAATTGCCATCTTCCACATTGTGATTGGATTTATCTCCTCACTGACTAAAGAGGAAGCATGGTTGACAAGATTAAACAAACTGAAGAGCTCTTAGGAAACTTCAGAGAGATTATTTCCTTTATGGAGACAGACATTCTGAATTGCCTTCCCAGGACTCCTGACAGTTTTTGATCTAGCTTATAGGAAGTTAATTCAGCAGGAAGCATCTTGCCTATTTGGCATGTGAGGAAAACACAACTTCAAACAGGAGGGCTCATATTCCAGTTGCAGAACACTAGGCTGCATGTTAGCCATCACTGAGCTCCAGAATGGGATGGAAGTTCAGATCTATTTCCCTGATTAATTCCATTTTGTTTGTTCTATAAACAATTTAGGGGCTTAAAGTCAGCAATGTTTACAGTATTTGTACTAATAGGAATGTTTGTAATTTCACTGTGTCATTTTCTTATATCCTTCCTCTGCGTGCTATAAGAAAGGCCACCATATTTATGGATTGGTCTAAACTCAGTTGACATCATTCCCTCTACTTCAAACAACTCTGAATAGGACCTGCAAATTACCCCAATATTTGATGAATTAAGGCCAAAGAGTAGGAACAATCAAACAATAGGATGGAAAGCTCCCATGTGTCCTGAACAAAATTCACTGTTGTATGTAAACTATGTGCTTAAGCCAAGAATGCCAAATATAGACTTTGTTAAATTGTTAATTACACCAGGTTGTTAGGGGTTTTTTTCTTACTTATGTTATAAATGTAAATAATTTAGGAAAGAAATGCAGTGTAGTGACACCATAAATATTTTATTTGCTCATTTGAAGGGCATAGTGTTATTGAAATACATATGGCTGTACATGCAAATGTAGACTTTGGACTTATCACTGTATGCTCACAAAGTTGCCTTGGAAGATATATAATTTAGGATAGTGGACTGATACTAAAATATTTCATCATGGCAGTAACATCTTTAAGTGTATTAATTTCTGAACAATGCTTTTAGAACATATAAATGAAATGAAAATATTTTTATATCTATACCCTTTTTCAGAACCAGGCTGTCTCCTTTTTTTGGCCAACACTAGGGAGCACAGTTACTTGCTAACTAATTTGAGGGGATTGTCAGTCTAACTTAAACACTGAAATGTTTGTGTCTACTAAGTTTAGTTCTGGTCAGAGCTTTGAGATGCTCTGGTGAAAATTGGAAATGAATCTGTCTCTCTTCTCAGAGACAGGGTTAGTCTGTGCTAATGGGAAAGGTCTCTTATCAGGGGTTCATGGAGACAATTAATTAAATACTTGTGATGGAGAACTTCGGCAAGTATGTTCTGAACCTGTTTTATGGTTGCTTAGATCTTTCACAGTGCAGTGACATCATTTTGTATCTTGCTCTTCTGTTGGGACTGTGCAGAATATCTAGCGCTTGTAATGTCATTTTTCAGAGATTTTCTGAGACATTGTGTTCTTTGATGTCTATAAGTAAAAGTAATCTAATTTACCACTTGTCGTTTGAAAGACTGTAAAAAAATGTAGAATATATCAATATTCAGGTTTCTCTTTTTCATTTTCATTTCTGTGAATAGCTTCAATATCACACAAAGTATGTTTTTATTATTCAGAACAGTCACTTTTAATAAAGAGACTCAAAAAGATTGATTTGAAAAAGTTCTCTGTTTCTATTGTGATGATTATCAGAATTGGTTTGAAAAGTGGTGCTAGGACTTATTCTTATTTTAACACAATAAATAAATCTAAAATAAGCCACAATCAGTAAAATTTTGTACCACAAATTCAAGCTGTGTGAAACATACTGTTTTCTAGTTGTCTTTTTAAAATTTATATTCATTTTTTCCCATATATATTCTTTAGATATTCTGATCCTCTGATCCATGCCTATTTGAGGTTTTGTGAAGACAAAATGAAAGGAACACCTTATCCCGAAGTATCCTTTTGTTCCAAGTTCTTTCCTGCCGTTGGTTTTTGACATGCTTGCTGCTACACCAGAATGTGACTACTGTTTTAAGTTGCAACTGAGACTTCTATAAATTAGCACCTGAGCCCTCTCTAGAGCTCTCTAGCCACACAACTTGAACATGTGGCTTACATTTCACTGAAACAGAACCATACATGAACATACTTGCAGCAGATTGAATAAAGCCACAGCTCTTACAGAGTATAATGTCCAGGTCTACCTGTGCATTTTTTTTTCCCACTCATTTTGCTACTGCATTTTCAGTTCTGTCAAAGTTCTACCCTTTTGGCAAATTATTTGGTGCAAATTTCTGCTGGTTTGCTCTGCTTTGAATAGAGAGATTTATCCACTGGGAAGAAATCCTCAGGACAGTAAGATTATACTTCCAGAAACACTTCTGCTATGTACATCTGTAATGTCACCAGAAGAACTACCAGATGGAAGTCACTGCTTTTTAAAAGCTGAGCTTTGTGTTTTTACCACCTCCTGTTTAGATTTATGAACGCCATTTGATTTCTGTGGGCCTTGTGGACATTTATCAAATAAATAACAATTCTCAGAGTACAGCAGTGTGAATATACCCAGATACTCAGCTTTCAGGGTTCCATGTTCCATGACCTGGATTAATTACCTGAAATTTTTCATAGGGCAGAAGTATCCTGTCATAAGCACATCCTGGCTCCCCAGTGTTCCCACTCAGACCCCTGGCTGTTTATTTGCCACTGTGAAAGTTTCAGGGTTTTCAAAACATGCATATTCTGTGCTTGCCCTGCTTTTGAATGTAGTCATAATGTATATGCAAAGGCTAAAATAAAGATGACTGCCACTGACATCACTGGGGTTTAAATTTTGACTCCATTGGTAATTTGGATGAAGGGACAAGCATTGGACAGGAGACATTTCACTCATGCTACATTTGTCAGAATCTCTACATTTGACTAGTCAGAGATCCAAACAGCTAGCTTAACTAGCAGTTAAGTGAATACTTTTAGCTATAGTTCTTCCCTAATGTATTACTTTTTTTTGCTACATGACAAAACCAGATGTTTTCTTTAAAAACAGCACCAAAAATGGTCCTCCCTTAGGCTGTTCTCGCTGTGCTTCAGCTGCTCCTGTGTCAATGTCACTCTATAGATCACAAATTTTCTTCTGTTTTTTTGACATCTCAGAATTATTAGAACTGTGATAATAACCGTATTTTAATAAAATATATTCTACCATTTCCTTTGGTCTTCAGGCTGCTGAAGGAGAAGATCCAGTCATAGATTAGAATACAGATAGGAAGTCCTATTTCTTTTAGTAAATTAAATCCAACACTGCCCTCTTCCTTAGAAATCAGAAAGGGACGATCAGCTCTGGCTTTCTCATTGATAATAAATGTGTTTTATTCCTTTTTCAGGGCGCGATTACTCATGATGTTTTATTTTAATAGCTTAGACTGATGAGTTCACAGCTCCACCATTAGTATTAATTAGTTATGTAGCGGCATGGTGAAGTGACAGATCTAAACCCCCCTCTCAGGGGTTAATACTGATTAAAGTGAAAAAGACACTGGAGAAGAAAAAAATTTGACTTGGATACACTTTGCTCCCTTCTTCCCTTTGTATTGTATTTTACTGCAGAAATTGTATACAATGGTATTGTATGACCTAGTGGTTGCAACAGCAGCAGCAATACTAATACTAATACTAATACTAATACTAATACTAATACTAATACTAATACTAATACTAAATATGCCCTCATTGAAAGTACTGATTAAGAGAAATGGGAATATACATGAATTGTACTTTTACCTAATAAGTGTTTACCTAATAAGGATTTGGTGTTTTCAGTGAATTTGTGATGACTACTATTTCTGAGTATCTATAGGATCACTGATCTTGTAATAATATTTCCTCTTATTTTCTGGTCAATCTCATTGAAAAAAAAAATCAAAACAAAGTATAAGTACTAGTATGATAAAAATGTATTTTTAATATTGCAAAATATTCCTTTTATTGCTGGTATTTCCTTTTCAGCTGCCTTCCCAAATTGGCTGTACATTTGATACAAACTTAAATTAATTTCTGATATTCCCCAAGTGTCTGAACAGAAGGAAAAAACAGGGTCTCATCACAACTACTTCGAGAAACTTTTGTAATGCAAATATCTAAACTGCATTTTTGGGTTTTTTTTTAGAATCCTTGTTAAGAAACTCTGAAGGTACTGTTTGATTCATGGTTGCCTAAAAGGAGTCTGCTGATTGGACTTTTACAGTATTTATTATTGCTAAATGATTCAAGTATACTGCAGCAAAAGAGTGAGCAAACCTAGGGTGGACAGAGAAATCATGGTTCAAGTCACAACTCTAATCAAATCCTACTGTCCATCCTAAACCAATAAACTAATTTTATTGCTAGTCTATTTGAATAGTTGATCAAACTATGAGTAAATGAGGTTGCTATATTACTCAGTACAGAGCTGGGAAGGTCTCTTTGAGATTATTTTCTCGAAATTTCTTGCCTCAAAGCTTGGTCAAGATAAATCCACCATCTACTCTGAGCTAGACATGTTATTTGGAAGTGATCATTCAAAAATATTTTGTTTTAACAAGAGCAAGGGCCAGATTATGCACCTGGGACAGGATAACACTGGTTATACATGCAAACTGGGGGATGGGAAGGTGGAGTGCAGCACCGTGGAAAGAGATGTGGGGGATTTGGGTTGATTGCAGGTTTAACATGCATCAGCAGTGTTCCCTGGCAGCCAAAAGGGCCAACAAACAATGCCTTGTGATGCACGAGGCATGGAATGGCAACTGGTTGAGGACAGTGATTGTTCTACTCTACACTGCACTGCTGCAGCCTCACCTCCAGTATTGTGTGGAGTTTTGGACACACAAAGTATAAGGAAGACATCGGACCATTAGAGTGTGCCCAGAGGAGGGTTGTGGTAGTCACATATCCTCTGAACAGAGAGAGACATGGTTCTCCCAGGATTTTCCTGGGAAGCTGTGAGAAGCTGTGGGAAACTTAGAGAAAATAATTAAAACAATTATTATCTCTCTTTCTGTAACTGTTGTTTATAGATATGATTCTCCTGAGTGTGCTGTTCATAGTTCACCAATAGTGTGAGAGTTTTTTACTTAGAGACCAATCAAGTCTCACCTTAGCCAGTCACACTATAAAAAGATGTGCTACTTTCATTAAACACCTTCTGATTCACCTTCTGAAGACTGGAATCTTTTCTTCCTGTCCCTGACTCAGAGGGTGAAAGGTCTTGAAGGCAAGAGGAGCAGCTGAGGTTGCTTGGTTTGTTCAGCTTGGAGAAAAGAAGGATGCAATGTGCCTCATCAAAGTCCACAGCTCCCTCAAGGAGAACAGAGGAGGCAGAGGGGCTGGTTTCCTCCCTCTGGTGACCAGCAGAAGGACATGAGGAGATGGAATGAAGCTGCGCCAAGGGAAGTTCAGGCTGGTCATTAAGAAAAGTTTTTTCATTTAGAGGATGGATGATCACTGGAAAAGTCTCCCTGGGAATGTGGATACAGCAGCAAGCCTGCCAGAGTTCAAGGAGCATCTGATTAGTACCCTTAGTCGTATGATTTAGTTCTATGTTTCTGTGATTATTTTTAATTGTCTGAACATATCTTGAACATTCAGGAACCTTAATTGAAATTTCTGTTTGATAAATTTGTTTGTTTATCATTGTCCTATTATCTTCAGAGACTGTCCAAATGTCGCTTTGGTTTCATAGACAGTTCTGTTATTAGTTCTTATGCAAAGGATGACTCACACTATACAGCAACTAGCTCTAGTTCTTGTTTAGCTATCTCACCTCAAATGTATCAATCCAAGAATATGTGCACATTTCTAAGAATTCCTGTACTATTCATTTTATATTCACTTTTACTTAACCTCTAGATGCACATAAGAATAATGAGTTCTTTAGAATTTAGGCGAGAAGACATTTTACATATTACTTGTTTATCATGAAGGTGATACGTTTCTGCAATATGTTTATATTTTTCTTTAGTTTAAGCACAAGCAAAAGGATGCAATTTACCATCTGGGTGCAAGAAAAGCACAGGTCTGTAGATCAGTATGTTTTCAGTTTCTATAGATGTTGCCATATTGATACTAATTCTATAACTAAGAAATTAATTGTACTATGCCCATTCATACTGATTAGGATGTTCCTACATGTCTTTGCTCAATAATTCTGATAGCTTAAATTGTGTAGTACTGCTCATTATTTGTAAATCACAGTGGGATTAAGTATATACACACACATGCACATTCATAAGCCATCTATACTCTAAAATCTTTATTTCATGAATTCAGTAAAAAAAAATTTAATGTCAATGCTAAGATGGTCTTTTGATTTGCTGATGTACATATATTATTTTAGAAGTTGTTTGCTTAGCTTATGTGTCTTACTAGATTAGATGCAATGTTTCAAATGAGCAAACATTTTAAAAGTCTTCAAAAACAGAATTTGGAAGTGTAAATTCAAGCTCCTCTTTAAAAAGACTTTTTATCAAACAGAATGAGACTTTTTAAAGAGCTTAGTTGTCATTGAAAAGACACTGATGCAAACTAGTTGAAGAACTAGGACATTTTTGCCAATCAACTTTTTAACAATATTTTTTATTTTTAATCTCCTGACTGCAAAGTATAGCTGATGGGCTTTTGTCATGTTTTATGTATAAAGTTGATATACATCAATTATTTCAGAAGCAAATGTATTGTATGCTAAGCTGATTGCAAAGTATTGCTTGCCTTGACAGAAGAAAAGAAAAAAGAAGATAAAAAAAAAAAAAGACCCCAAAACACAGAAAAAAACCCCTCCGCTTTAAAGTTTGGCAAGTCTGCAAGAAACTATTAAGAGCATAAAAGGGAAAACATCCATTCAAAAATATGTGAATTAGTTCCATTTCATTTTAGGAAGAAGATAGAAATGAACTCTATAATCCAGAAATCCAAACTCCAATATTGATGGCAAAAACGGATTAGTAAACAAGCGAACTGTGTGTGTGTTATGCATACAACCACCTAACAGTGCAAACCACATAAAGCAGAGCTCTTTAGGGAGCAGAACTGAAGTGTATCACAGGCCTGTTTGTGTTCCCACTGTTAGAACTATGATGTAGAATTACTTGAAATCATGGCATTGTGGGGAGGAAGTTGGCAGCTGGAAGGTGAGTATAGTGCTGTGGTGGAAATTTATTAGCTGTTATTGATATCCAAACTTCACCCAGTGCAGCTTCCACTGGAACATGATGTTTAGAAGAAACTGAAGATTTAGAGACTCCCTGTCATCAGAAGGCATGAAGACTACCCATGAGCACAGTCACAGGGCAGGACAGAAGACTACTGCTTCAGAAGAACCTAAATAGGAGCTGGAGGAAAGACAGATTTGGGCTACAACTCTTCCTCTCTCAAATTATAATCTTGTGGATTAACAGATTCACTCTGCCAAGGGACCCCAAACACAGGTCAGAGAAAAGGAAAGAGGAAAACAAGTCAAAATATGGGGTTATTTTCCAAGGAGCTGTGCCTCCAAAGAGCAGCCTTAATCTGGGAGGCTGCAAGGGTCTTAGGGACCTGAGTGCATAGGCTGTAAATTCAAGGTGCAGTGATAAAGAAAGGGGAGTTTGATTTGAGTGATGCATTTCCTCATCAGCAGCTTCAGAGTTTGATGCTGTTACAGATAACAATGTTAAGGTAATGCTGAAGCCATTAATTCAATAGAGGAAGTAGGAAATAGTAACCTGAAATGGCATATTTCTCCCTAAAATTTCTTGTTGGTGAATATTCAGAAAAGGCCTGGGCGTTTACCTCTAATAACACAGATCAATGTCATATGCCATGAGAAATTGGACAAGCTCTCCTAATGGCCCAGGAAACACAGATAAAAAGAGGTATGTGTACCCAGTTCTTTTTACCCAGTTTGAAGTGAAAGAAAACACAATTCAAATCACTTACCTATAGATGCCTATGCAAAGAGGTTAGTCCCCTAAATGACTTGTTTAGAGAATGGAGTAAGGCAGACCCTCAGACAGTAGTGCATACTCCAGGTGTGCTGAACTGGATGCTGGTGTTTCTTCTTCCTTTGTGATGGTTATACATGCAATACAAATTTGACTGATTATGCACATGCCAGCACAAATCTTAGTCTGTTTTAAATATACAATTGCTGTAGGTAAGTAGATAACACAATTGCCACTTTGGCATTATTCATCAACAATGTGGTTGCGAGCCCTGCCACACCAGCCAGATTCAATACTATTTGCAATTTCTGACATGCAGGAAAAAATAAAAGTGTTTTATTATTTTATAGCATCTTTAGCTCTTCTGTGCTGACAATAAAGAGCTCGATTGTTTTTTTAAGATGAAATCTGTTCTGGAATAGTGGTGTGTGTTTTTTAGTTAGTATATAGTGAAACTGTCAGAGGAAGGACAGTTGATGTCAGAAAGGTTCATATTTATTCATATTTAAATAGAGGTTGGCTGTGTTTGCTCTCATTACTGCTGTCATAAATGGTCAAGGACATCTAGGTATGTGTTTTCATAAATGATGTGATCATTCCAATTCAACAATTTTGAATACTGAGTCCTATAGCTCCATTACAGTTTCTAAAGTGCTCCTGTTGCAGCACTATTTAGCAATCTGAAACCGGCTTATCTCTTTTAGAAATGCAATTTTTATGACAACTCAAAGCAGCTTAATATCACTTTTTGAAACTGAGATTTCAAAATCAAAATTGTGCGGTCAGCCAATCCACTGCGATAGCGGACAGTGTAGTGGAGGTGAATGAGAATTGCTTATGCCTTGGGGAACACATTTATTTATCAATACTGAAATAGCTTCATTTTAAACAACAAGGACAGAGAGAAGCAAAGGTGAAAAATCCTCTATCTAATATTTATCAATTTCAGACACGCGTCTAAGACCACACACAATTTGGTTCATACATTGCAGTGATCTTTCTCTTTGCAGCATGCAATATCTCTGAATTTTCTTTCAATTAAAATATAAAGGCACACATCAAATCATTTCTGCTTACAAAGACAAGACCACCTAGTGGTTTTTGTATGTTTAATTCGCTGTCTCCTGCCACAAATGCTTGAGGCTTTGATTAGCTTTATCTTACTTGAAAGAGGCACCCCATGTAGAAGGAGACAGGGTGATAAGCTTTCCTGTTGTCTCTGCAATTCTGAGGGAAGGTTGCTCCATTCTGATCCCTGAGCTACCTGGAAAATACACTGTGGAAATCAAACAGGCTCTTATTCTTCTTAACCACTTAGCATATTTCAAACACCAAAACCTGATGAATTTTCTGGTGACTGACATGTTGAACTAAGCATATTTCCTAGAGCAAAGTCCTTTTTTAATCCATTAAATAAAGATTCATTTTATTTCCTATATACTTTTCTACTTTTCTTTGTGTTATTTATGTGTCAATATTTGTGCCTGCTTAATTATTTGTAGTTTACTTTGAAGACTTTCATAAACTTGATAAGTCCGTCTTTTTCTTTTTCCCCCAGACATTTAAATACAGAAGGGGAAAAGACTGAGTCTGAAGAGAAGGAATGCTGAAGGAAAAAGTAAATTTGTAATTTTGAGAAACCTTAGATTGGGTGTAATATTTAGACAGAACTGAATGAATACACTTTGCCAGGGCTAGATTTCAGCTGTGCTACAATTTATAGTTATGTCAAGCTTACCTTCAGCATGTGGATAAACTCCTTTTTTTTTCAAGTATGTATAAATTTAAAGAAAACCAGTTCCTTTACAATTACAGCTACAGGATGGATTTAAATAAAAATATTGATGATCGTTTGCCACTTACAAAGCACCTTTAACTCAGTAATGAAGCCCGAGTTAAAATACAAAATGATTCAGTGTTCACAAAATATTAGAGAAATGAGAAATGGTACATTATGAGTACTCGTTTTTCTTGCTTCTGCTTGGTTCTTAGGTAGTTAATTATGGGTATCATCTACAGAGATAAAAATTTTACATTTGTCCTATGTAGATATGCACATGGCACTGGATATGATGGCAATAAATAACCTTAAATTGTATGCTTAAAAATAATGTCTTAAACAGATATCAAATTAACTGAGGAATCTCTACCCATAGCTTGTAATTTTTCTTCTGTTTGTAGATTCCTTGTCTTGCAAAGAAAGCTTTTTTTTCTCTTGTGTTTTTAATTACATTTTAACTTTGACCCTTTTTTTTAACCTTTTTTTCTCTGTAGCATAACAATTAGGTATGCACCATTATTACTGATTAAATTATTAAAACAATGGAGCATTAAAACAGAAATAATTTGCCATGTGCATTATAAATTGGCTTTATTTAGTTCCAAAAACTCTTAAAAAACCAACAATAAAAACATTTTTCCTCACTTGCCTTTGCTTACACTGTAAAATCAGGAAATATGTTAAAGGTCACAGATCAGAAAAACTTAAAGCAGAAGTCATCAGAATTAAAATATAAGAAATTTCCAAAATCCTCAAATTCAAAATATTATATCTCAGAACACTGAACAGTGAAACTGTCCAATCACATGCTCTATTGTCAACTGGAAAATCTTAGCCTTCTCTGAAGGCTATTTGAGGAATGGAAACAGAGCAAATATAGATGAACTTGCCTGGACCATGGGAATCTGAAAGTTCAAAACAGCTCCAGATTTTAATTTAAAATGTGTTTAACTCCTAATTAACCTATGAAGCTCAGATGGAAAGTGAATTGGGAAAGGAAAAAAACAAAAAAAAAACCCAAGTGTGTTTTCAGTATAGCAGATAAATAGGTAGCTATTACCTAGATATTGTTTTTAGATAGTTTACCTCCTTAGAGATCTTAAAATGGGATTGCTTACCAGTAATGAGTTTTTCCCTAGGTAAGTGATTGTTTTTGCAGACATGTACTATGTTGAAAGGACCTATTTGCTTGTATCCTATATATACCTGTAATTTGCCTGTAAACTATATAGTGTTTGTTGGGAAAAAGTGGGAAAAAAATGTACTTAGTTCTGAAGGATTTTATTCTGGTTCTGGCTTTTTTATATGCATTGTTATCTTTAAGCATTTAGGTTAACATCAAAGTTCATTAAGATGCTTAAGCTTAGTTGCATAAGGGGCATAACTGGGTAGGCCGTATAGCTTACTAAAATTGCAGCTCAGCTGGAGATTTTATTTTAGTACATTTCAGAAAAAATAATGTCCATCTTTCAAGTTTAAACAAAACAAGGCACTTTTTTTTTTAAAGCCTTTGGTGCTTTAAGGATAAAACAGTCAGCAAAGCTTTCCACCCCCCCAGATGTCATGCCCCATTTCATTTAACAACAAGAAGTGCTGGGGAAAGGTACTGCACTGTTTCATAAGGGCTGTATTTCTGGTATAGCTCCATAACACTGCACCAAACATTAAAGAGAAGAAACAGAAAGAGGAGACACTGTGGTTTTGTCTCTGAATAGGATGGACAGGGTTGCCCTTTCCATGGGTCCCAAGCTTCACTGCAATATAAGTGCAAAATTTAAGGAGAGGGGGATAGGACTCAAGTGCTGTCACATTGGATCTGTTCAAGGAGGTACGTTTGGGAAAGGGGTGTTTAAGTAGTGTGAATATCTGTGAAATTGCTGGAATGCAATAAAAATAATATTATAGTTAATAATTAAATAAGACATTGAATTTTACTATCAACATGCCATTCACAAAACTATACCTAAGGTTAAGTTTTGCATTTAAAAAGAGTTTCTATCTTTTCATAGTTTACAGAGGTTCCAAACAAATTAGGAGCACTTCTTATTTCTGTATAGCATTTCTACTGGTGAATGAAAATGTGCAGAGAAAATTAGATTAAAAAAACCCCATGCCTTAAAACCAGTCAGTATCAGAAGGTTCATTTGTCCTCCCAGGTCTTAATAATGTAATCAGTTTTCAGAGAAAATAAAATTGAAAACCAGTGAATTTCTCATTTGAATATATTCTGAGAGGTTAAGATCCATTTTCCTATTCTACATAAATACAAGTTTTCTTGGACTCAAGCAACTAAAGTTACTTGGAAAAAAAGTGCAGTTAATGTAGAAAGAGAAAGAAGGTAAAAAATATGTAACCGAATGGTTTTAAAATGCATTATCATAAATTTCAGATCAGCAGGTTTGGATTTTTACTTTATACTCAAGACTGGACACAATATATTAATGTGAGTGTTGCTTCAGCTGTTTTAAAGGTTTGTTTGTTTTTTTTTTTGGTTGCATAATTCATAGCATTAATATTCATATATTATGGGATGCATTGTTTCTGAAAGTCTATTTAAATACTGCAGTATTTTTAATAGATATTTAAATCTTAAAATAATGTTGGTGTCTAGGCTTAAAGCTGCAAGCCCTCAACACAGACTACCTTTGCCCTGATTGAGGAAAGCCATTAAACTTTGTCTCATTAAAGTTTATTGACTTAAGCATAGGCCTGAAGCCAATCATGTGTTTAAATTCTGCTCCTCAAATAGATCTGATTTCCTGAATGCTGAATTAAAATCTAAGGCATATTGTGTTGAATGAATCATTGGCCATTAATGCAATCACACTCTGTGTCAGAAAAATATTTAAGATACTGTTGTTAAACTAGAAAGAGATCCCTGGATCCTGGTGATCCAGTGGTGGATTCAAATAGAGAGAAGGGATGCTATGAGGCAGAATGTCAAAACAAAAGATGATCCATAGCTTGCTTAGCTTCTTTTTTTTCCAATATATGGGGAAAAAAATCTTTCTCTTCAAGGGGATTGATATCATCCTTTCCCAAAAGTGATTAATCTCTTACAAAAGTGCATTGTTCCCCTTTTCTTACCTGCATTAACACTTATTCCCAACCTTATACCAAAAAAGGCCTTCTGGAGAAATTTAAAGTGTCCAGCCAGCTTGTGTGGCTCCTAAAAACAGTCTCACACGCAAAAAGATGCATATCTATACTGTGAATGGCTACATCAGACTCCTCCTCACCCCTGCTCTCTGCCCTGGTGACAGCCGCACTAAAGTGCTGGTGCGACAAGAGCTGCCCTGTGCTCTGTCTTTGGTGCCTGGATTAAACTGAAGCTGCACCCCTGCTTGGGTCACACCTTGTCACAGCACCTACTTAGATGATGCATTGCAGCAGTACATCACCACAGGATTGTCAGTCAGAAGATGGCACAAGCTTGGATAAACAGATCCAAGAGCAGGTTCAGTTTAATTACAGGACAGAAGGTGCCCTGATGTTCCTTGGAGAAAAAACACTTCTGCCAAGAATTAATATGCTCTGCATTGCTGTGCAGTGGTCTGACAAATATGTTGAAGCATCTGAAGAGAGTTCACACAGACTTTGTCAAAACAGTGATTTTTAAAACGAAGATGAAAAGTGAAAATCCAAATACCTTCTTCATATCCCTCAACCTCCCCCAGATTCTAACTATAATCTGTATTTCAGTACTTCAGAGAAGGTTTACAGGGACACTGTCAGATTAGATTTGGCTTATAACGTAAACTATATAAGGATAAGTTGTTATTGGAGGAAACAGTTTTTTTATCTTTCTTAAGGATAAACATTCTTTTTGTGCAGTGTTACACCGAATAGCTAAACAAGGAGGTCACTGTTACTTGAGGGAATCAAGTAACCATAAAAAAACAGCGTACACCAATCCTATTCAATATTTCATTTGCTTTATGAGCCACCATCATACTCATGTGTTTATTTTTTTTATTTGTTTTAAAATTGAACAGATGAGGTCATGTTCACAATTTATTACTACATAGTTTCTGATCTCAGCTATTGCAATTTGAACTCAGAATCTTACAGTAGCATGAGAGCATTTTCAAAATAAAGTCTAATTTTATGGCAAGTTTAAGCAGCAATTTTATAAAGTCAAATACAAAACAGTGCAGAGTATCTATATATATACTACATATAGCAGTATAACTGAATTAAGCATATGTACACATATGTTTATATATATATATGTCTATATATCTGAACTTTAGCACTTTCTTCTACATATGCTTTTTTAAATCTATTTATATATACAGAAATATATGCTTTTGTATGTGTTAACATATATGTGATAGCTAATACACAAACACCAAAAACGACACAGTTTTCCACATACTGTCATCTTTCTGCCAAGTTAAGCCTAGTTTGTGCCATTCCCAGATTGTCTGAAGTTAGATATTTGTACTGACAGCACATCATTGTGTTGTGAAGCTGTTAGGGAGAAGCCAGAACTTTTGGCTTCTGGGTTACATGTAGGTTTGGAAAGGAAAGGCTTGGCTACTTATTACAACATTCAGCTGCTGTATTGGCAAATGTGGAGCTGGAACTGTAATAGCTTGGGGTGGGGGAGGTTTATGCATAAAAATAAATGCATAAAAGGCTAAATTGTTGGGATTATAAAATTGGAGTAATATTCTTTATCAGAGGATTATAAGTGAAGGAGTTTTATATGTTCCTATTTTATCACCCTAACTATCAAATTTCTTAGGAATTAAACAAAAACTATTGTTCTGTACTCCATGCAAGCAGAATAAAAGGTCTGGTGCATTTATAATCGAGACAAGGCAGCTAAAAAAAAAAAAATCAGGGAAAGAGCAAAGCACAGAAGCAGGGAGATCAGCCTACTGTGTTTTCTTGTGAGAGTTTGCAGCTTTTTTATTTTGCTTTGTTTTGTTCTCTGTCTGGTGTTTTTCTTTCCTGGTTAGTAATTTTTGATTTCTTAGTGGGGATGGTGCTAGTAGGAAGATAATGGGATGAAAAATAATAAACACAGAGAAGTTTGAGATTTGGGGTCATGTCCAAACATTCTGGGCTTCAGGGAATGAACCACACAGCCAGTTACTTCAGGGACAGGATATTCTCTATATAATCTGCAAGAAATAAAATAGAACTGAGATCAATCCCCACAAAAAAAAATCTGTTGAGAGATGAACTCTGTTCTTTGCCCCTTAAAATCTTTCTACAACAGCTGTCCTGGTTTAAGTTTTTGCCTGGCTTATCCCTGTAATTCTTTTCTTGAGCATTTCAGGGCTTAAGAAGAGCTGAAGTACAGGGGAGGAGGGATTGTCCCAGAGATCCAAGTTGCTCCTGGAGCTTCCTTAGTTGGTGAAATAATGTACACAAAACAAAAGAATGATTTTTTTTTCTATAAAAACAACTATTTATTGGTGTATATCAGCATAATTATGCCTGCAACTGTTTCTGTTACTGTATAATGCCTACTAAACCCCTTTGCCTGTGCAAATAAGCTGGATATATCTGCTTAAAACCACAATCTAAATGATACTAAAAATATTGTCCTGTGTTGTACAAAGTTATTATGAAGAGAGAAAAGCTGTTTTATTAAAGTTTAAACTGCATTGCTCATGGGAACAAAGGACATCAGACGAGGTTAAGAGTCTGTCTTTGAGAAGTCCTACAGATGCATTCTCTGCAGCCTTGTCATGGAATCATTGAAATCACAGTCTTGGAGCACGCCACTGATCTCATCTGACTTGCACACCTGGGTCGCAGTCTGTTGAGAGCAGAGCATGCAGGAGGAAGAGGGAAAGGACTTGGGCACACGTTGCCATGGGTCGAAAACATATCCGGCATGCCCATCCAGACTGGTTTGTTTGGAGGTGCCTTTGGGTCATTCAGCTCAGATAGAGCAGGAGGTAACCAGGCATTAAGACAAATGGGCCAGATCATCTACTGGAGACCAGGGTTTCCTTGGAGTTTCAAGTTGTCGGCAATATATGAAAGTCGTCACTATCCTGGTTTATACTCAGTTGATGTTTTCATGGTTATCTTCATCACCGTCTGTGTTATAAATATTGGTTTTTAATGAAAGCTTCATATTTCCATTATCTAAATAGAAAGGAATAGAATTGCTAAAAAAATAATGGCGAAAAAAAGAGAAAAATTAATTTGAAAATTGCCTTTGTTTCAGAATAATCTAACGAAGGATCCTTAACGGTATTTTTCCTCCATGTTTCTTCTACCTCCCTCCATCTTTGATAAAATAACCGAGATAGTGATGCTCCTACTACTTTATGTTTGTATATTTTTGTCTCTGGATTTTTTTTTACTGTTTGACTGTAAGGATTTCTGGCGTACTGTGTTGCTCGTATCGTACGATTTGCTTTAACTAATAGAGACATTTTGTGTGCCAAAACTCTGCTGCTGCACTGCTGTCTGCTAGTCTAAAGCTCAAAGAAACATACCATAGGAGGAGAAAACACGTTATAATTGTATAACTTTCTGGGTTTTGCTTTTTTTGTTATATATTTTTGTTTTCCTGAGGGCTGGGGGAGGAGGGAAAGGGCGCAGAAATAGGAATACTGGCATGGTTCCTGATTTGTTTGTATTCAGGTCAGTAGACAGCGGTAGGACTGCTTCTGAGTGTTTCTCTCCTACTGTTGTACCCTATCCAGCCCTGTGACAGGAACATCAAAAAAATTTGGCTTGTATTTCTGTTTTGTAATATCTGCCAGAGTGCTGCTCTATTTTCATCCTGAAGCATTGAGAAGCTAGAAAAACAACTGGATTATATAAGAAACCTTTTCCAAAACAAAGATTCTGCACTATTTGAAGAATAATTGCCAGCAGCCATTTAGCTACCAATATATGCAGAAAAAGGTAACATTCAAATTCCATTAAATATTGCATATCAGACTATGGTGTATCTGGATACACAAGCACACACAGCACAATCATTTTATACTACCACTCTCTGTGCTTCGTATGGCCTTGGGCTGACTAGGAAATATCTGATCCAAGTTCTGCGTCAGAAATGCAAAGCTAACTCTGCTGCCTTTCTTTTTTTTCCAGAAAAAAAGTAAAGCACACAAATGGGAAGAAATTAAAATCTGCTTGTAAGACTGGGAATTTCTCAGTAAAATTTTTTCACACATACTAAACCTCTGAGAGATACCGGGCATGGTCTATATATTTTACTTGCGATTTATTTTTGTTGCTTGTTTTTCTTCATTTGAGAGACACTATTGTTAAAGCAGTGTATCAACATGTTGTCAAGATTAAAAGTCCCAGCCTTGGGAACAGCCCATTTTCATCATATCAGACATATCATCCAGTCTTATACATTACTCAGTTGAAGGAAAGAGACCAGAAACTAGGAAAATCGAAAGGCATAAAGTAGAAATTATCCGTAAGCAGATGAAATACATTGCTTTAATGGAGTCTACAGAGTTACTCTGACAGCCTTTCCCTAAAATGTTATGAGCCACCTGGAACTTGGGGGAATTCAGAAAAAGGATAATAACAATCCTCTGTAGTTTTTAGTGCCTTTCAAATAAGGGTCTCAAAACACTTCACAAACATTAATCAAATGTCATAACAGTGCTGTGAGATAGTAATCTATTATTATTCAAAACCAACAAAATATCCTTTAAAAATAAAAGCAAGCTAATGTTTCACTGTGTTTGAGTACAATGCAATTAAACAGTCTCCCTTGGTGTAGTTTTAGCAGTAACTTTCCCTAATTGTGGTGAATAAGGGATTGGGTCAGCATTGTGCCTGGAACCAATACCAGCCCTTACATGTTGTACATTTTCCTGGGATCTAATCTAATAAAAATAATCTAATATCTAATCTAATAAAACATCCATGACCCTGGATCCTAGAATTTTATCCTGTTACCCCCATTTGAAAAACAGAGAGTAGCACCTTTGCATTCAACCAAGTCCTAGAAAATGTTTCCCTCAATTTCCCCAGTTAGGAACTAGATCAGAGATCCACGTGGAGACAAGAAACAGGACTAGTTATGCAGGCAAGCCAATTTGATCAGGAAAGAAAAAAATACTGTGACAAGAGGATTTAATTAAAAAAATATCTAAAGTTATGGTTAAGCAGCTAGCTAGAGAGGGCTAACAACTCTGCAGTGTTTTATGGCATGACTATCTATGTTTTATCACATAGCTGGTGAATCTAAAAATCTTTTTATGAGTAAGTATTTGTTAACTGTCCAATGCTAATAATTACTCAGCTCTGGATGATGTATGCACTCGAGCTCCTGTAGTTAATATACGTTGCTTTGCTTACATATAAGAGGATGGACTCAAGTCAAAAATTAATTATAACCATAAAGGTTGCAGGAAATGGCTGACTGCTTAATTTGTACCTAATGTGAGGTTTAGGTTGTTTTTATTATTATAACTTGCTTCATCTTATAACTGAGTTACTGGGTTAAAACATTCATAAATGTGTCTTGGAATGTTAGTTCATTACTAGAAACAGTGTCAAGAAAGCTTAGCAGTCATATCATGCAAACATCTATTTTATAATTAAAACTCAATTATTATGTTTGCAACAAATATTTGCTGCTTAGGATGTCTACAAAAATTGCTTAATGGAATCTAAATTTAATCCCTGTTAGGAACACTTTAAATTTGATCACAAATCTTTATCTCTACTTCAATTTTTAAACATAAAAAGGGGCTCAAGAAGCCACATCATTTTAATCACAAAAGATCTATACCTTGTCTAGATCAATGTTTAATAAATTATGTTATTCTGGCAGTCTGCACACAAGGTCAAAAAGAGTTTTTGCAGAAAAAATCAACACAACAAATCCACATACCCAAATAACGCGTAATTGCTGTGCTTTTAAAATGCAGTCTCTTGTTTCCCTCTCTTGTGTGGGGAAGCATCAAATTCACCTAGATAAGCATATTCCTTCATTCACTGAAAGCCAGGAAAATCCAGGCAGTAGTGCTGGTGAAACCAGGATTTAGCTGAAAAAAAGCAGCAGGATTGGGTCCAGAACTAATATGTGGTGCTGTCAGTCTGAACTGTGTCCCTGGTGGACTTATACATTTAGAAGTTGATGGTGATGGTGACATTACTGAAAGGCAAAAGAAAGTATAAAACATCTGCTGGCAAAGAGAGCAAAACAAAACTGTTATGTGCCCCAGAAGGGTTATAAAGAGAAATAGGGTTAACATCCATAGCAAATGCAAGAGGAAATAATTCTCTCAAAAACTAAACAAGGTGAAAGCCTGATTCCAGGATTTTACATTAACATTGGGGAGCCGAAAACACAGCAGAAAACAGATTTTGTTCACATAGAGAGGGGAAAAGGAGGGAAGGAAAAAACCCACAGACCCTACACACACCCCTAAATTAATGGAGGACAGCAGGCTTAAATGTCCAGAGCTACTTTTCAAAAGCTAGAGTCTTTCCAGACAGAAGGAGAGGCTGGATTTTATGACATTCCTGCTTTTCCACTCTGACATCATTGGTATGGGGTGCAACCAAGTAATTCTAGGCAAGTAGGACAGTTCACCTGTTCTTCATAAATTCATATGGGCATTGAAACAGTAGCTCTATGCCCGATATGCACTGTATAAAGAATCTTGCAGGATCTGGCAGTCAGAACTGGCTAAACCTGTGCAGGAAAACTGAGCACACTCAACACGCTCCTATGTCACACTTTCAGAGAGTAGATTCAGGATTGTAGTTGCCGTAAACCTTATGAGACTTGCTACATAGATGCATATTGTGTTGAATAGTACCTGAAAGTAGTCACTTTGCTGACTTTTAGGAAAATGACAGGAAAATCTGCAACATGACATTTGATCTGGTAATCAAGTGAGAACACCTGAGTGATAGGCAATAAATCTGGAAATCACAATTCTGGTTAATGGCCTTGGAGGCCTCTTTCAAATGAAACATGTTTCAAATGAAACATGACTGAACAAGCAGATGATGAACGATGCTTCTGGACTTTTGCCTTATTTTCCTTCAGGCTACTTTGTCTGTGTGTATTACTGCCCTCTTTCTGTCTCCAGGCTCCCAAAGATGTGGAAACATAGTTAAAATTGTAAAGATGGAAAAACAGTACATCTGAAACTTCTAATTCATGTACCACCCTTAGTTTACACCTTATGTTTTCTTAGGGCTAGAAGTATCTGGCAATTGGAAAATAGACAAATGTTGTGGTTAAGTGCTCCCAGTGAAACCATGCTGCCATTTGCTTCTTCTTCCCCTCCAACTCACAGCACAAAATGTAAAGATCATGGGTTGAGATAAGAACAATCTAATGGAAACAGCAATGAGATAAGAAAACAAACAGTAACAGCAACAGTATTAAAAACAAAAGGTATAAGAGAAAGAGATTTATGCAGAAAGTCCACTACAATACCAGCTGTTTCTCCTGCAGCACTTTCTTGGCCCAGAAGGAACTTCTTAAAAACCAGTAAGACAGCCCCTTTCCCCCACCCCTGACAATGACATGAGATGGTATTGAATAAAATTTGGGGTTTGGCCATGCCCACACATATACAAACTCCATCACATCATACCTACTGAAAAAAATTAACCCTGTCCTTGGCTGAAACCAGGACAAAAACATGTAGGTCTTTACTTACATTGCTGAGTGGCTTCAGGTACAAAATGAGACTTCTGTCATTCTAAAGTATTTGAAAATTTATGTCCTGAAATTAATTGTACTTTTTTCAATGTTTAGGTTGGTTCTTTGCCTTAATTAATGTGATGCTTGAGTTTATTTACAGAAAATATGTATGACCCACTCTTCATTCTAACAAGCATTCTAACAAAAAAAGCTAAAAGAAGGACTTATCTGTCTTAAAATCAGGTATGCAATCTAAACCAGTTGTGTAGCTCCTTTTATATTTGCTGAAGAGAGATAAGCACTGCCAGAGAGCTATATATCTCACCTGTCTTAAACACCTATCTTAGGGTAGAGGAATTGCTCTTCAGAGTTTGTCTGTATGTCTCCTTCTTACAGAGGAAAATTTCAAGGCTTATTTAAAAATAAACCCTACCACCTGAATGTCAGAAAACCAAGGTAAATCTCTTCCTATGTGCTGGCTTCCCTTAGCAAAGGTCTGTTCACCTCAGTAAAAAGACCTATCCAGAATCCTCATCCAAGTTATTTTTATTCCTTAACACAATCAATGAGCATGTCCAAAATACAGTGTAGGATTTTCCAATCTGTTCAGTGCTCAAGCCTGAAAAAAGTAAGTACCAAGACAGTGAAACCTTCAAAGCTCCATCCTTCCTCCACACAAGCTGTTCAATTCATCATTTCCTTATTGAAACTTGTTTTTTCCTAGATGCTACTAAACAGATTACAGAGTATACCCTATGGAGAAGTAAGTTCTCCTTATCGTATCCCCTACTTGGGAGTGAATTTTTCTTTGCCTTTTTTACTGTGTCACATTTATCTGCAGTTTCAGTCTCTTATTTGCTGTTCTTTGTCACTCACTGTGGTAAAAATATTTGGGCAGTAGACAATAAGACCAATTTATATGAATACTCCTCCTGGTTATTAGATCCCTTAATTGTACAAGTTGCATAAATATTAGATGTCATGGCGACCCCCATGGCAGGCAGAAATTACGAGGACGACTCAACTTATCAGAAGGCTAATTAATTACTTTATTATACTATATTATTCTGTATTACACTATATTGTATTGCTTCTAAACTGAATCTCCCCAAGCACCCGATTTCACTCCACTGAACAGAATCTCATGACTGTCTGCTGACTGACAGCCTGGACATGCACTTGGCCCTGACAGGCCAAGGAGACAAAACACCCTCACTTCGGGTAAACAATCTCCATATCGCATTCTACTTTGGCGCAACACAGGAGAAGCAAATGAGATAAGAATTGTTTTGATCATTCTTTTCTCTGCTTCTCTCACTGCTTCTCTCGGGTTCAGAGAATGTGAATCCCAGAATAAACAAGTTGCTAAAGAGGTCTTTGCTCTGCTGCTTTTCATATTTGTACACTTGCTACAGTCCTTTGCCTCTTTTACTCTCTTAATGGAGCAGCATAAAGGTGCTGTGGGTACAAAATGCAGCTGTGAGGAGGAAGAAGAGGAGGCAGTGTCAGCAGCATTAGCTGTTTCACTTTCATGCTTATCCATGCTGCCTGGTCCTGAATGCATCATGTTGATGTGTAATCACAAATGGCTGTGAAAATAGTTGACAGTCGTCATTGAAGAGAGACAGCACAGGAACTGCAGAGCTAAGTGACCTTGTCTGGACACACTGTGTGTGTCCAGACAAGGTCACTCATTTTAATTGACTTATTAATATCCCCACTCATTTTAATTGACTTATTAATATCCTTGTTGCTGAGTTGAAACAGAGTAATGAGGTGCCGTAGCTGGTTTTGAATACCCACTGTCAGAAGACCTTACGTCGTAGGTCCTATTGGCTTTAAAACTCAGGAAGCTGTGAGATATAACAATGGAACAACTCACCACTTCCATGAACAAAGTCAAGAGTGTCACAGATGGAGGGATGCACTTCCCTTGTAAGAGAGAAGTAGCAGTTTATTGGTACAGAACTATGATTTGACTAAGTTTGTAAGTAAATGTAATGGTGATTTAATCAGATTCAGCTGCAGTTGGTCTTCATTGCTTATTGCATAGAGGACAGGGTCAGACAAAACTGTCAGGGAAATATTCCTGTTGAGACATGAGGCTCAGAAAGGACCACCTTCTGTTCCAAATTCCTTTCTTAGGGGAGCTTATGTGCAGCTGGATCTGTACATACTTGGTCAATGGTTTATACCTAAAAGGCTATATATTCACAACAAATTCTTTATACCACTTAGCTGAGATTTCAAAGCTTTAGTGTGCTTATTCCAATTTACTTACTGAGCCTTAGATGTAATAAGGACTCTTTCAGCCTTGAGGAGTAACCTTGAGACATGTCCTTACACAAGGGGAGATCCTGGTGTGCAGCCCACTGCCATGCAGAGTTCCACAATGGGCCCTAGACTGTCCAATATTTATGGAGTAAGATGATTCACTTGTATTTGCAAATCAGTCATATTTTGGGTTGACATCCACTCAACAAGCCCTCAGCTGTTGAAGGAGATTTATTTTACTTTACCTACTGTGTTGTTTTGTGCCTCCCCAGAGTACAATTTAAGCCAGATGTAGCCATCAAAACCACCACTGGTGGCCATTGCTCAAGCAGAAAAGCAAGAAGGGGGAGCAGACAACCACAGTCTGGGACTATACAAATAAATGCTAATGTTAAGTAAATTATACAGATATATGTGAACATACAGACATATACTGGTATGAACTCATGAATGTGTATGAATGTTAGCCAGGAAATTTTAAGTCCTCTTGGATTATTGAATGGTTTTATTGTCATAATTGTCTTCTTCTACGGCTGATTTTCCTCTTAACACTTCATCATCTTTCCTACTGCATCAGTTAATTTACATATTTAAAACAAATATTTAGTATGTATCTGCTTGGTATCCATACATGTACCACTTCTGAACGGGATCCCAAATTTTTGTAATTAGTACATCATGGAGACTTATATTTTACATATGTAATATTTCCTTGTTCCACAAGAGAAATTAAGATGTAGTAATAGCAATCATCAATGTATGATTCAAAACTGTTAGATCCTTTTCACTTTGGTAGACGAAAAGACAGCATACCTCTGAAAATCCAATCACTTTAACACAATCTTCCAGCTGCATTGTGCAGCCATGAGAATGTCTCCCTTATTATTTGTTCTGTAATAAAATTATGTGCATGCTCACATAAGGTAATAGAAGGATGTTATATCATACTAGCTGTAGGTGTCTGTCTGTTCCCTTCTGTTTCAACCCAAATATGTTTCAACTTGAGTAGGATGAAGTACACACACCCTTCTAAGAGCAAGCCAAATCAGTTATTTCAAGAATTAAAAATAGTCAGTTTTGGAAAAAAAAAGGGTTAGCTACATGAAAAGCATAGCTAAGGAAGCTGAATTTCCTATGGCTCTGTTTCTCTTTGTGGCACATCATAATGTGCACTCCCATCTCTTTGTTTGCTTTCTTTTTCCTTTTTTCTTTTTTTTTTTTAACCAAGCATCAGATTCTGTAACTTGAGATGAATTACAGTTATGAATAAACAGTGTGCATGAACCTCTGACTTCTGCTTCCTGTAATGCTAACTGAACAAGCTTCTCCTTATTGTTGGTAGTGGAAACTATTTACAAATCATGTCTGTAGCCTGTTCACTATATTATACAGGGCTATTATAGAAACTTTACACCTTTGATAGCTCTGTCACCTTGTCAAAATTGAATTTGCACAGGGGGCTTAGAAGGACTAATACACTTTTTTCGGTACTGTTTTGGGGTTTTTTAATAGTATGGGATCCAGATATCCACTCCTAATGCCTCCACATCCAGATTTTCAACATCTCTGTGACTAAATTATATGCATTTATTTTATTGGTGTTTAACCAATTCAAAACTTCTCAGTCATTCTGGTATTTTTATTTCAGTTAAAGGACGATTTTTTAACATGTACCTGAACAAAGATTTTTTTCCAGGTCCTTATAAACATGGTTTCTCAGATACTGTGTTTTGCCATCAGAATTTCTTGTGCACTATCCAGACATTTCACTGTATTTTAGACTGCAAGTAGACATTCCCTTTACAGTTATCTTACAATACCGGATTTTGCAAAGAAAAAATGTTAAACATTCTCTAGCAATGAAATAAGAAGTGGAAAAGTATAAAGAAATGCATCAATGACACTGTAAGAATTTTTTTTAAACATATTCTTGGCTTGACCTTAAAATTACATGAGTAGTACATATGAGGACAAAAGAAGATGAAGTTTAATAATGGATAGTGACAATTAATAAGCATTTCTGAAAAAATTTAAACCTTCTCTGTTATTAAGAATAGTGAAGAAGAAAGATGATATGTGGTAATTGGCTGCAAGATTATGATATTTTTCTAATATAATGTCACTATGAAAAAGAAATTACAATCAGAAGAGGTGGTTTTAGCAAAGAATAAGAAATTTGGGTAGTGATGTTCAGAACACTGATATAACCTTCTCTGAAATTCTGGACATCGTGCTGTTCATCCATATGCAAGATAACTAAACTAAACAGGTGTGAAAAATAAGCGTTAAAATGATAGAGAAACAGAAATTTAATCATAACCAAGAAATGTTGTTGAGAAATTTGAAGACTGATATAATTCCTTGCAGAAATGGAAATGAAGTAAAGTATCATAAAGCCACAAGAAGGAGATAAATAAAGCTGTATTGCCAAAAGAAACAAATGCATATAAACTAGCTCTGAATAAATTCAGTCTGAAATAAAAGGTTCATATAATAGAAAAAGGCAGGGGGACTGAGAAGGAGTTATCCTAGCAAGCATTAATGAGACTATTGATACTTATAATAACAAGCCACCTTCTAGGCAACTGGAGTGAATGTTCTAATATTCCTCTGCAGTTGTATTGTCCAGGTATATTTTGGGAGTATGACATCTCTGTTTATGTTTTTTTCTCAATGTGAACTGTCAAAAAGCACCCAGATTCTTGTCATATACTGTTTAAGAAATAGCTGAAAACATGGTTCATTTTTTTTCATCTTTTTTGAGCTGTAAAAGGACTGAGCTCCAGAGGCACTAGAATGCCAAATGCAAGAATACCATGCCATACATAATTAATTTAAGCAAATCTGACAACTGAACATGGAACTTATACTGAAAACTATATGTAGTAAAGTGCTTATGATTTTATTTTCCTAATTTATTTTTTGCTTATTATATTGTGCTAAAGAAAGAATACCTGCTGTACAGGTGTTGTGCTTTTCTATTAATTTAATTAAAATTTTTTATGATTTGTTAAGCATGACAAAACAAACAAACAAACAAAAAGTAAAATACCTCTTGTACCCCTCCCCTGCAAAAATTAATGCTTTGTGGAAAAATATTTTGAATAGCATTATACTGAAACAATTATTACCAAAAGGTAAGTGGGAAAAACAGATAAAAGAGAAACATCAAATTCTCTGCTGGCATGCCTGTGCTTGCTTCTTTCTTGGTCAGCAGAAATATGGCCCCTAGAATAAGATAAAATCTTTAAGCATCAGCAGCATCTTCACTTCTGAGAAAGCCTAAAAAAAAGGAGAGCATTCATGAGAACACTGATAATAAGAACTTTGCTAAAGGGCAACTTGGGCCCCAGTTCTTCATAAAGGTTTACCTGGGTCTGTCACTTTTGTGTCCTTAGATTCTACTAAAATCAAAGGTGTATCAACCTCATTTCAAAGCAGCTACCTTACTCCTTCAATCTGCTGTGTGAGAGGAATCGGTCAAGGAAGAGGCGCTAACATTACTTCAGTCAGTGACTACCTTACAATTTCCAACACTTTTTAGAATAAAGAAAAAATAAACTGTCCTTACTACTATGCAATGTTTGTTCAACTGATTTTAAAATAAAAATGAATGATTTATGATAAAAAAATGCATGACTTCTTGCCAGATGTTCATCCAGTCCAGTAGATGTCAAATCTACTGGAAGACTCAAGTGTTCGGCAGTAGGGAAGTAAGACCACTGTGGAGGCAATTTAGGTAATGTCTACTTTATCAGTAGTGCAACTATATTCTATGATTTCTCAGAATGCAAAGATGCAAGGATGTAGAGACACTATTTCACAGTTAGAATCTATAGTGGAGTAGTAACAACTACTGTTGATTTTAATATTTTGATAGTCACCATATCAGCTTCTCAATACCTGTCATGTGGACAAGTCTTTAAAATAAAATAAAAATAACCACCTTTTAGAGCAGCCATGAAATAGCTGTTTTGTGGCAGCTGTTTCATGCTGTTTCTACATTTCTAAAAATCCTACAGGGTATTGGTTAGTGGGATACAGGACAAGACCGGAAGGTTGTGAAAGAGATTTAAAGCTTGTCTGACAAGTATACACAGGTCTGCTTGCACATTGCCACATAATTTGTAACTGATGTTCTTGGAGACTGATTTTGTTGTCATTTATAGTTATTGGTATTATATCAAGATAACTTAGCAGAACTCATTGGCATTTTATCTGTTATATATGAGAATAAATCCAATTAGAGTCCAGCCCTAAATTTTGAGAATGATGATAACAAATCCAATTAAGTTACATACTTCAGATTTTTTTTTCCTGTTTGCTAGGGAGTCTATCTGCTGTCTCATTCAATATGGAAGTCAACTACTGGCTAATTTTTTACAGCAAATTCATCTTAAAAAAAGAATCTCTATCCAGAGAATAGGTACTTTCTCACATAAAGAGGTGAGACCAAGAGCTTTTTATCTTTCAAGATTCTGAAGTTAATAAAAATTACATAGCAAAGAACCTTGCTCAGAGGTTTTCCTGACAAGTCCTAACATGACATTTAGAGAGGTTTCACAGTGTGTGTAAAAGACAGTATACCAAATTTAAACACCCAGGGCATAATATCCAGGTGCACAGATGTGTATCTCTACAGAAAGATGACAAGTATGATGCTTTTATTTTTCCCCTGTTCTTGAGCAAGGTTGAAGGCTGGACTAGTTTCTCAGACATTCTAGAGCTTGCATCTCAGACCTGCACTAAATGGATCCAAGGGATGGGATTAATTATGTATAAGCAGTGGATTTAGAGAAATTATTCCAGTTATTCATCCCACCCTATTAGATATGTCAAGGCATCTGGAGTGAGTTGCACTCTCTGTGTTGCTTTTCTCAACAGGAAATAACTTTAGTCTAGGCCTTATGTTTTGGAGCTGAAAGTTAGGCGAGACAAAACCGGCCCTTAATGTCTGTTTGCTGTTCCTTAATGTCAGCATAGGATTCTAATACAGTACTTCCCTCTGCCAGCCCAGGAAGGTTCTCACCTCACCTTGGCCATAGAGAGTACCTTCTGCATCTTTAGAATAAAGAGGGCATGATATAAATTATATTTAACATTGCTTTAAGGCACTCAACTGAATCCTGGAGACCCACTCTGCCTGTGAGTGATTATTATGGTGTAGTACTGCCCGGTGTGTTAAGAGCAGAAGAGAGTTCATTGCATCAAAATCCCAGGGGACCTCTTGTTGAAATTTCAGTCACTGCTGCGTTCAGCCCAAGATAATATGCTCTAATTTAGCCCAATGGTATTGAGAGTTGCTTGCCTGGTAGATTTTCAGTCTGCTCTTTTCCTTAGTCTGGCAGAGCAAATTCAATTTGCTGGTCAGACATCTCTGTTCCATATACTATTCAGTATTAACTTCTGTTGTGTTTTCTTTTGTTTTCCTTTTTAAACACAAACTTTTTCTTCAAAGAATGGCATTCATCTGCGTGTGGGAACGTTTATATCTTGGCTGTATACTTCCTACAAATTATCTCTTCAATTACTGTAAAACAGTGCGGTTTGAACATTTTCTCAGCAACATTTTAATACACATGCTCCTTGTGAAGGTGATGGTGGGTGAACTGCATAGTTATGCAATAGATCTGTATTTCTTCTTTAAGCCTACTAATTAATGTAATTGAAGAGGATTCCAATTACTTTCTGGATAGGGCTTAGTTTAATTTATGTCTGTGCAGTTCATTTTCCCATGCAAATCCAAATTTTTGGCTATGAAATCAAATAACTTATAGCTCCCAGACAGCAATTTTAGACCTTCTCTTTTCAAAAATTAATTAAACTGAAGCATGCAGTTTTACATGCCAGTATTAGAAGGGAGGTCAGCAACTAACAAAAAGTACCCTACATATCATGGTTCTGATCCCAGCTCTCTTAACTATCTTTAGCATCAGATACAGTTCAGTGGCATTCTTCACTGCCCTGGATATTAACATTAGAATTAGAAACAGTGACACAGTCTTGAGGAAAAACCATGGAGAAACATCCTGCAGCAGCAACAATCACTTCAAAATATACTAGAAAGACAGGTTTTTAAGGGGAAAAAATGGTATCTGCCGAGGTCAGAGAATGTTACTTTACCAAGTATACAAATGCCAGGATTTCAACCTGGGTATGTTTTGCCAGGACTTACCAACTATTATTAAGGTTAATGAAGCATGGGAGGTAGGAAAAATTTTATTATTTATTCATTATATTTATTCTTTCAAACCACAATGTTCCATAAATCCTGCTATGTGCTGAAAAATAAGTGCCATCAGTAATGGATACACAGTTTTCAAAGGCAATTTTATAATTTTCCATATCTTCCTACTCTTATAAGGCTTTTCTTAGGTAACTGCATGGGAGAGGAGTGAAATATAGTTTTGGAAGCATATTTTATTACTCTATGTCTACAAACATGCATTACAAAAGACACAAAAGACATTCTACTGAAGCATATGGTTATTGTTTAACACAATCCACAAGTCATTAAGTACAGTAAATAATTTACACATCAGAAAATTGATTGCTACTCATAAATGATTTCAACTCCTCTTTATTAGATCTTCAAGCATTTTCCACTTTCAATAGTCAAATATGCTCAGTTTGGAAAGCCTTGAAGGCATCTAAAAAAGAAGCTTGGTATACATAAAAGTGTTCGCACCCTCCTTTGTGCACTGAATTTATCCAATACAGTACCTCGGGTGATGGCAGAGACGTAGGCTCTTCAGATAACTGCTTTCAGTTTAATGTCAGTAGGAATTTTGTTAGCAAGAAATCTGAAAGGAATGTGGGTTAAAACATGCACAACCTCTCCCCCCACCTCTTGCTTCCTTTCCAACCTTAAAGTCATAGTGGTCTAGATCAGACAATTTATGTGAAACCAGACTTCAGTCTGAGAATAGCAAACAGGTTAAAACAAAAGGGTTTATACCCCATCATGAGCTGTATTCAATTAGTAACCTTTCAGATGGCATAGTAAATAGATTGGGACTAGAAGGATGGATGAATAACATTGATGTCTTCACTGCTTTTTCTCAATTTACTGCCTTTCAAACCTACTTAAGCTTTGTATGTTATTGGCTCTTTTGATCCAAATGCTTAGTTAAATTCAGGATGTTGAGGTTATTTCTGTTAGGAAAATAAATTAATAATGAAATTATGTGGTGGGGTTTTTGGCCATAGTTAAAAATATTTTTAAAAAAGCTTTTTCTCAAATATCTTTTCACATTAGGGTTGCCATGGATTGTGTGGATTTCTGATCCTTCTCAGCCACTTCTTTTCAGATTGTTCCACCCTCTTTCCCTGCTGAATTGACCACCACCAAAAAAAAAAAAATTCCCTTCATTAAAATTTTCTGCCTATTTGTTGAACATGTATCCATTCTTTGCAAGGTTCTAGGTACAACTTTTCTGCGGTGTCAGTATCTGTTTACTTAAGGAGTTTAAATTGTTTGCTTCAATTGTACTAAAAGTAAGGCATGAGTTATTACATATTTCAAATATTTTGAGAATTCTGACAGACTCAAAAAAGTATCAAAATTGTATCTTATTTTCTATTTATTTGAATGAAAGTAATATTAAATGTTAATTATTTATTGAAAGGTTTTGTAAAGGTTTTATATTTCAGACTAAGCATGACAGTTGTCTCATTTGGGAAGTCTCACCTTCAGGAATCAAGCCAGGTATTGATTGTTTCAACCAATTATGTCACCATCTGATAATGTAATTAAAAAGAGCTTTTGCATGACTTACTGTGTGACTAGCTATGAACAAAGAAGTGCACACAGGGGGACATATTTTGCAGTCCTTAATGAAATGAAATCCTGTTGTTTTCAGTGGTAGTTCCACTCAATTAAGAACCACAGATTTCTGCCCATGCATTATAATGCACAAGGACATTGTGCATTGTGGCATCAGAGATGATTTTAGGATGAGTATACGTATGAAGAAAATACAGAAAAAAAAGGAGTGATTCATTCTGCATGGAGTGTTACATATTATTCATCAGGTTTACATATTCTTCATCTCTTTCCCTTGCTGTAAGTATTTATTCAATATTGAAAAATAAGAGAATATTAGTTTCTGGCCTGCTTGCTTTTTAGCTTACTTCAACAATTTGTAAACTTTCCTTCAGTTATTACTCTGAATTGAGTTTTGAATGTTGCATAGCATGAAACATCTCCCCAAACCAACAAAGTGAATGCCTGTATTTAGCTCTCTAAACTCCATTCATTACTTCTACAAGAAGATGAACTGAATTACTTGACTAGACAACTACTGCCATACCTTGTAAAATGAAAATAATGTGCATGGGCTGGTAGATATGACAGCAGGATCCATGGGAGCCTATTCTGGAGCAGCAGACTGGGAAGTTTAGGAGAGTATGGATCCTCCTTTTCCTTTATACAACAGAACTGAGCTCTAGGTATTCCACTTTTTATCACATTCCAGGAATCAACCTTTCTGCAGGCTTGATATATTTGAAGATATAAGAGTACATCCAATTGGTTGTTTTATTTAGTAGAAATACTTGAGTACATTTTAAGGGATCTTCCAGGGGCCTCTATCAGCAGGAACTGCGTGTTTCAAGAAGCTGAAGCAGGGACCAGGGAATTCATCACACATATCTCTACCAGCCAGCAGCATGTTCTGGCTCTTCTCTGAATGAAGTAAACAACAGAGTTTGAAAGTCACTATCCTTCAAAAATGTTTGTGACTTTTCCCATTGCCTTGCACAGTTTGTTGTGTTATGGCAACAGTATTGCTTTGATACAACAGTTACAGCAGCTACTGAGTAGAAAGATGACACAATTTTACTGGGACAGAGAGGAAAACCAAAACACTGTATTAATGAATAAATAAATAGAATTGAACTAGTAACCCATTATATGGAGACCATGTTTTATTCTTGGCACCCAAGCCTATACTCCCTGTGAGTAATATCAGAAGCTGGGTTGTATAAGAACTGCTGAGGCCAACAGGACTGAGGAGATTTTCCCTCTGCATTCGGGACTGGTGAGGCTGCAATTCAAATCCTGGGTCCAGTTCTGGGCACCTCATAACAGGAAAGGTATTGAGGTGCTGGAACACACCCAGAGAAGGGCAATGGAACTGCTGAAAGGTCTGCAGTACAAATCTGATGAGGAGCTACTGAGTGAGCTGGGATTGTTTAGCCTGGAGGAAAGGAGGCTTAGAGAGACTTTGAGGCTCTCCATACCTACCTGAAAGGAGGCTGTGGTGAGGTGGGGGTCAATCCCTTCTCCCACCCAACAGTACCAGAGGAAATGGCCTTGAATTGAACCAGGGGAGGTTTAGACTGGATATTATTGGGAAACATTTCTTACATGTAAGGGTTATGAAGCACTGGAACAGGAAGTTCTTGAGTCCCCGTCCCCTAAGATATTTAAAATATGTGAGGATATGGTGCTTAGAGACATGGTTTAGAGGTGGATTTGGCAGTGACAGGTTAATTGCTGGACTCAATGATCTTAATGGTCTTTTCCTACCTAAATGAATCTATGATTCTACAAAATAGGGAGAATACTTAATTGCTGTTTGAAAAGGGCATTAATTCAGACTCACCTACACATCACCAGAGAACAGAATCCTTTGTGGTGACAGAGAAATGCTTTGAAGGAAGCAGCTATGAAGAACAATTTCAATTCATGGTCCTGAACAAAGTAAAAAAATGAGTCAAGCAAAATTTTCCCCAAATGTAAATTGAAATGTGAATCTTGTTTGTACAATTTAAAATAAATTTAAATAAAAAGAAAAAAAAAAAAAAAAAAAAAGAAACCCAACCAACCAAAAAAACTCCCCACAACAGATCGTTTCAGAGCATATGCAAATGAGTCTGCAGAGTAATCATCTAAAAGTAATCTCTTGTGTCTGGGATGATTTTATCACTCCCTGAGCTACTTGTTCCCCGCATTTCCCTTGGGAAACACAGTAGCATTACAGACAGCTGCCACAGTGGAATAAGCCCATAGCACCAAATTTCTTATTAAAAAATCACAAAAATCTTGAAAGGTGTATCTTAATTAGTTTTGATATGTAATTAAGTTGTTTTCTTGTCAAGTGTCTTCCCCATTCAGATTTACAGACTCTTGTGTAATTTTCAGATTTATTAATTGTATTTCAGAAGAAAAAAATCTTTTTTGGGAGTTATATGCTGCTTGATATGAACTTGTCTATACTCATGCAAATACCATTAAAAAAGTATTTGTTCCAGAAGCTCTAGAAGAATGAGGTTTTTTTATCCCAGAAGTACATTTAATTTTCTATTCAAAACTATATTTGATTAATAAATTGTGATAAGAGATTGGCCTTACATTTTAGAAATTAACCAAATGGATAAACCAATTTGATCTCAGGACTCTCAAGACCACTACAACATGGGGATTGCACACAGAAAATCATAGAAATAGCATTACATAGTGGAAGAATTTATTTTAAGATAATATTTGTGGGGAGAAGATTGCATTGATAGAATCTGGTTAGTTAGCAAGAGAAGATGAGTTTTTATCTCTTGGGCCTCACAAAGAGATTGTAGTGAAGGAAAGTGTAAGGACCAAGAGCATTCTGGCCCTGTTTCAAAAGTATTAAGTCCAGTGACAATCTGTGAAGCTACTTGATTCCATCTTCCTCCTGGGCACTGACCTGTGTGGCCTCAGTTTAACTATTTAGATCATGACTAACTTGATGAGTTGTTGTGAGAGACCAAAATTTTAATGACTAATGACTCAAAAAATGGCCATTTGCTGACAAGGTGCAAAGTAACAGCCCAGGTGCAGAGGGTGTGAGTACCAGAGGATGGTCATGACCAACCAAACTTTGTTTAGCAACAAGATGGGGTTTGAGCCAGATAAGGGAAGAGACTGATAAGAAGCAGGTCCTGTGAGGGGTGGCAATGCTTTTTATCATGCCCTTACACAACTGGCTCAGGTGTGAAAATTCCACTCTCAGGAAGTACTGGGGCATTTACACATAGGTCGGAGAGTTTTGATCCTTGCTGATGTGACACAACCAGCTCAACCAATTTCAAAAATGTAAGGCCAATCTCTTATCACAATTTATTAAACAAATATAGCTTTGAATACAGAAAATAGATATAATATAAGTAATATAATAGAAAATTAAATGTACTGCTGGGATGACAGAATCTCATTCTTCTAGAGCTTCTAGAACATTTTTTTTTTAATGGTATTTATATGAGTATAGACAAGTTCATATCAGGCAGCATAAAAAATATGTGGGTTAAATGCTGGGTGGTAGTCAAGTAGACAGATGTGAGAAATTGAAAAAGAAGTAAAACTATAGCAAAGAAAATAAGAGAGTGATCAAAGTTAAGGCAAGAAGAAGTTTGGGCAGAACTTCAGTTAAGTGGCATTTGACCAGCAACATCAGCTGAAGGGGATGGTGCATATAAAAATACTGTGATTGATCCCTGGTTAAAGGTAAAAAAATGAGGTTGCCATGTCACAGAAGATGTTATAAACCATCAATGAGCCCTGAAACACTCCCAGACTAATTTCTGGGGCCTTTCACCAGAGGACTGCACATGCTCCTGTCTTGCAACAGACCCATGATGTTACTTTGGACAGTGTAGTATCTGCTCCCGTGTAAATGTAAGAGTATACTAGCCCACTGAACTTTGTGTTTCACGGGCTTCCCCCACCTGCAATAGATCAAGACTGCAACCCTCATTTCAACCAATGGACATTGAAATTGAAACAATCAAATCTTGTCGCTGCATCCACAGGGGGATCTTTCTACTCTTATAATTTATTTCTCTTTCTCTTTCTTTCTTTTCCTTTTATATTTACTTCTGTGATATTTTTATGGTTCTATGTTTTTATGTTTCTATAGATAATTGGCTACATGCTTCCTTTCCATCGCAATGAAATTGTTCTAAAATAAACCCTACTTATATATATTTATATACACCTATTTATATGCACCTATTACCCAGTGTCATTTCACTGTAACCCACTCTGAGGGATTTATTAGCAACTATTGTGTAACTATTTGCAGTGTTATGTGTCCTGTAAGTCTTCTTCATATCATCTTTAAAGGACTAGAAAGGCACTAGTACGGCTTGAATGAAACAAATTTACTATTTTATTCTATTTCATCTTCTTCAAGATTCATTAGTGAATTAATAAGTAGGTAATAACCATATCAATAATAAAATGCATATGCAACAGTGACGAAATTCTCTTTTCATGTTACTTATGTTTATTTTTGCTGCAAAAAGGAATTATCAGCATGCATTTTGCAAAGGACAGGGAAGAACAACTGGTAGATGTTCTTTGAGACAATAAATCTGCTCTAAGTTCAATACCCGTTTCTTTTTCTAAATGCAGTATAAAAGGAAAAAAAGTTATAATGTAATAGTTATCATTTTGCTTTGCAATAGCTTTGGTCACTAGATCACCAGCTGACTGTCACTGTCAAAATAATTATGAAACCTTAATACATATTCTGCAGAGTTCTGTGTAGATGACAAGCTATTGTTTTTCCAAGAAAAAGTGAACAATGTAAATATCTTATTTTTGAAATGAAATACTTTTTGCTAAATTGAAAAGCAGTAGTTTATAAAGTATTTTTGAGTTTTAATACCAAGTTAACCACAAAACTGACATTTCAAAGATATACCATTGAGTACTTGAACACTCTTTTGGGAATGAGTGGTTATTTTGCTTCTTGTAATTGGAAAATATTACTTTTTAAATTGAATAATAACCTGTCAGAGCTAGATAACTGAAAGTCTAGATATTTAAGTACCAAGAAGAATATAGTATACTATACTGAATACCATAATGACTAAAACTGTATTTTATAAATCTCTTCTTTCCCATTGTTTCTCTTCTGGTTGTTTCAAACCCTTGCATGCATCCTCTTTTGTCATAAGGTCACATTTACAAAGAAGCCCTCATTTTTTTACCTCTAAGCCAGTGATTAATTGCAGTATTTTCATATGTACCACCCCCTTCAGTTTATGCTGCTGGTCAACATGCCACTTAACTGAAGTTCTGCCCAAACTTCTTCTTGCCTTAACTCTGATCACTCTTTTATTTTCTTTGTTTTAGTTTTGCTTCTTTTTCAGTTTCTCTCATCTGTCTACTTGACTGCCACCCAGCATTTAACCCACGTATTTTTTATTCCAATGTAGTTTCTGATTTCTTGACCTTTAACCTAAGTTCTGAGCATAGTTATTGCCTAGACTTTTTTTTTTCCCTATACCCAGTTTCTCCTTAATTTTGGTTCTTTCTTTCCAACTGTATTTGCCCCTCAACAGAAAGATGGTAGGAAATAAGAAAAACATTAGGAGAAAATTATAATGGTGCAAAGGAATGAGGAAATCAAACACATACATTTTGAAAATTTCTAACAATATTTAGGTAAAACAAATAAAGTCTCACAGTAATTTTTTTTTTCAGCTACAGCAAAATATAAGGGGACACCAGCTTGCAAGAGCCTTTATGAAATAATTATTAGAAACAGCTTGTTGTGTTTTAAAAAAGGAAGATTTTTTTCACCCAGTACCACAGCAACAGAGACATATCATACAGGAAGTCCTTTGCAGATTAAAACATGAAATGTAGTGATTCCAGCTGAGTTGATTATTAAAACCAAATTTTAATTTGGAATGTCTTATGTCTTTCAAAGGTTACTTTTTGTTTTTATGAAGGAAAAATTTCTGAGGGAAACACATTTTGAGTAGTTTATTTTTCTAGGGCAATAGAAAGCATTGACAGTGGTTGTAGAGCGCTAGGTGATGCAGACAGTACATGCATGACAGACACAAAAACTGGAAGGTTTCAACATGTGTAGGGACTGGCATGCAATTTACCTCACCTAACTTCAGCACAAATTTATCTTGCTTTCCCTGTGTGTCAGCCATATTGGTTTACATCTAAACTTTGTGTTTAGGTTTCTGTTCAAAGGAACAGATTTCTATTACTTACTTGAGTTGTTGATTCAGACATATAAGATTTGTTTCAGAAACAGGAGCATCTAAAACAAAATACCTAGACATGAGTAGGTACAACACAGGCTGCATAAATGACCTTCTAAAATGAGAGCCAGAGTTGATCCGTAATCCCTTGGTAAAGCACAAACCAACCTCCTTCAGTGTGGTTTGGGCAGATCAAAGCACATTTCATCTCTCTAAAAGTGCATGTTTGCTATACCATAAAGTGAATTGATCCTTTCACTGTATTGACTGAAGTCTTGATTAAGTTATTCGCATATAAATATCTAATGCTCTTTTCCATGACCTAGCATATCCTGCTATCCTAAAAATTCTTACACAAGAGATCATGGGCCCCTTTTAACCCCTGTGTCATAAATACAAGCACATATACCTTAGACGCTCTAGAGTAGTTCAAAAAGCTTCCAAGTAGCCACTGAAGTCCACATTTCTACTGACTATAACATGCAATGAAGAGAAGATGTCCAATGAAGTATTGCAGAGCATCCCTATGGAACAAAGTGACTATATATCCTGATAATGCAAGAAGTAAGTCAACATTGAACTAAAATTATTATTTCTTTATATTCCAGAACTTTATTTGGATATACTTTTTTGGTAATAACTGAAAGTATTAGAGAGTAAAGCCATTTTCACTTCCAGGGAAAAGGAGACAATGCTATCTAAAAGTTGTAGCTAAATATTTTATTTGCTTTTGAGAAGGCAATCCTTTTAAAGTAGCAGATTAGAACATGTCAAAACTATTGCACATCCTATTTTTATGCATACATGTTTTGATCCAAAAGAAAATGTTAGTTAGTTTGACGTGATTTTGGAAAGCAGTTTGATTTTTGTTTGAAATGTTTTCAAAAGGAAGAGAGGTCTATATGAGTTTTTCTGATTAAATCTAATAACAATATTTAAAATTTGAATATAGTAGATGGTATGTTTTTTCTAAAAAATAATTATAATATAACTAAAAACTTTTATAAGTTTCCAAAATAGAATCATAAGAAAAGACTGAAAAAATTCTGCATGGTAGCCTCATCAAAAAGCATATGGATTCTATACAAGAGGATGATAACTGCCTTTTCCCTATTGTCATGGTTGCAGTCATTCTGACTACTGGCAGCATCTTAGGAGACAAGAGATAACCTACCTAAAAAAGAGACAGACAGACACTTCTTGAAGTGGAATATTTGTGCAACAGATCCAGAAAGGCTTAGTTTTGGCTTGCTAAAACTATTTCCTCTGTCATTATATTCACATTGAAAATGCATGTCCTCACTGAAACTGCAAGTAGTGCTGTTTCAGGTTCAGTTTGCAGCTGAGGAGAGTTGATTTATCAGAGCTACACCTCCCTGCTGACTAGGACAGATATTGTTATGTGGGTGAAGCACTCTTTGTCAGATTGGTAGAGGAATCCATCCCAAATTACATTTTCTTCAGAGTATCCTGTCCCGCCTATCGCAGTTGTCCTTTAGAAAAAGAGTCAGAGCTCACCACTATAAATCAATATCAGCTAATTTTAAACCCAAATAAAGCATGCAGGGAAGATTTCCTTGAGAAGTAGGGTCCTAAATACACATCTCAGTCAAGGCCTAACTTCCCAATCACAAAATTGTCACTAAAAACTAAATTCTGTTCCAAATGTCATCAACCTTGGAGGTATCCAAATTCATAAAGAAAATAGTGTTCTTAGAGACCTCCATATGACCAGAAAGCAAGCTGGAGAACATACCTACCCAGCTCTCTAAAATACAGAAATTAATGATACTTGAATGTTCATTCTTACTGGGACTGATCCAAAAAACATATTACAGACATTCTAGTTCCCATGGACCGAGTTTTCTGCAAAATCTATTCAGCTTCAAATATACAGCAGATGCTGGCTTTCTTGTAAAAACCATGGCTGCAATGATTAGTGCATGAAATCAGTGCAGGGCTGCACATATACTCTTGGCCAATAGCCTGGATAACACCACCTGTTAAGATAAGAATATGAGCGCACACAAGTGTTTGTGTGTATTGAATAGCCAAAATTGAGTGGTGCTTGTCCAAAAAAAAATAGTGTTAAAGAGAAAGAAGACTCCTCTCCCCAAACTGTCATCTTTAGCAATGAACACAGTGATCATCTAGGTTAAATACTACCCATGAATTTTCAGACACTTCTACAGCAAAGAAAGCTTAAAGAAAAAATTATGTTGAAATTTTAAATTTAAAAAAATCATAACAAAAGTCACCCTGAAAATTCATTGCAGATGGGAAAGACTGAGAAGAAACCCCAACAATTGCACTGGACTTGTGCCAGACATGGTGGCCCTCCAGCACCCCAACCTCAGCCCAAGCCACACAGCATGCTTGCCCCAAAGGGCACCAGGAGCAGCTTGCTTGGTTTGGGTGTTAGCATGGGGTCAGCACCCAGGTCCTCCCACTGCTGGATGCAGGGACCTTGTGGGGGTTTTCCTCACACAGCTGGAGGTGAAGCAAGCAGTCAATCTGCACTGCTGGAGAGGGCTACTAGTGACCTCCAGACCAGGATCAGAGGAATTGCAGGGGGAAGATGAAATTTTAGAGGATTTTGGTTAAATAAGGGTATCTGGAAATGTGTCCATGCTTATCAACATTTCAAAAGAATCTAGAGCTGTAGTTTCTCAGTTGTATAACTGATATTGATCCTGAATGTGTAGCTCACTGGTCAGTAATTAATCATGTGACATTAATAAATTATAAAGTATTTTTCTCCTTATTTTAGTTAGACTTTCAAACTGGGCAGTTGTTTTCTTGAGACAGTCAGGAAGAACAAGTTTATTTCTTAAAATGCCCTATTCAATTCTGGTTTACCTCCTTGGCTTTTTGAGCAAGAGAAAAAATACCAAGTTTGCAATCTAGGAATGTACTGAGGTCCAAGGCATAAATTTCTGCTGATATTATTTCCCATATATCCAGGATATCCTGTCCCCTACATCCAAGAAGTACATATAAACTGTTTTTAGATATTTTCAATATAAGCATTTTCCTGGCTATCTCTACAGTCAACACAAAGTAATGGGATGCAATTAGTTTGCCATATTTTATAAATATATTTAGGGATGAAATTAACTGCTACTTAAAATAATTATTTTTCTGAGTTTATAAGGGATTTTAAAGGATTAAATTATATCTGGACAGGTGAATACTGTTTCGACTGCTAAGATTTTTTTTCCACCATTCTTATCATGAAGAAAAGAAGATGCCTGCTGGGAAAAAATATATTAGAGAGCTAAACATGGAGAAGTACTTATGAACATCTTTCTGTTTAATGTTTATTTTGCTGATTTCTGGGAATAGGTTATTTAGATTGCCATGCTCCACCAACCTGACATTTCATTCACTGCATTAGGAGTGTGTTGTGTTGTGACCTATTGCATGGATAATAAAAAGGCAGACAATGGGATCCTTATACCCTTCTTAGGTTCAGTCTGTGACTGCCATTTTAACTTGAAGATTGGGACACACATTTGGGATTTCCTGAAATATTTTCACTTTGATTTTCTGACTAATTTAAACCAAAATATTTATTATAGGCCTTCGGCTTCATATTTTTAATGTAAAACTTTGGAATACTTAGTTATCAAACTTAAAAGAGTCCTTAAAAAATTTTAAAAAGAATAATGCAGTAGGATGTTTACACTGAGAGGTGGAAACCCAGCTTCTCGATGCTGCCCTGAATAATGCACAGAGCAACCTAAAAAAGCCTCCAGGTATTATAGGCCGTGTTAGCTCATCTGCTTAGCAGCAGAGGTCATGATGAGCACATCACCCTGGTGGTCCATTATCTCCTCATGAAATTCAGAGGCCAAATCAAGGATTCTCCTCTAGTATTAAGACTCTCTACAGGATTGGCACTAGCTGGCAGAAAAATTGTCTTTCCCTGCATGATCCTGACCTTCCAAGGCATAACATTCGAGTGAGGCTCTGAAACTCTTGACCAATGGAATAAAGATCATGTGAAATATCTGACAGGATCTGGACATCTAACTGTGAAGAAGAGCTACTGTCATGCATGCAAATATTTGTATAAGTAATGCAGGAGTAATTGCTTCTCTGTAGCTTTCCTTTAAGCTTCATAGATATGCATTTTACTTTCATATAGCCACAAAAAGGCAAGTAGCCTCCAGCCTCCTTCCCCAAACCAAGAGAAGAAAGTAAAGCAAAAAAACCCAAGCAAACTACTAAACTCAGCACATCAATACAAAAAACCTAGTCTAGATAAAGAAGTAGAGGGAAGGAAGAGATTACTCTTCACATTTTTCTCTTTATACATATGGGATGAGGATCAGGAAAGTATTTGAGAAAAAAAAGGCTGAAATGCTGGATTTTGAAATAGCTATTCATAAATTAAAACTTTATATATTTATTTTGAAAAATAAGTAAAAATGGCGAAGTATGGAGATTGCGGCTGCTGAATAATTCTGATTGAGTCATATTGATTCAGACTTGGTAGACGAGGGGAAAGAAGTGGATATTGTCTACTCTGATGTCAGTAAAACTTTGGACAATGTGTCACTAAAATTCTTAATAAAGACTGCTGATGTGCAGGCTGAAGGTGCTGAATGACCCAGTCCAGGGGACAGTGGGCAGTGGTAAAAAAGACCAGTCACTAATGGTGTACCCCAGGGTCAGTAGTGGGTCTGAAGCTGCTTAACATCTTCATAAATTATCTGAACAACGGGGCAGAGCACACCTTCACAAGTTTCCTGAGCAAACAATGCCCAGAGGAGTGGTTGATGTGCCAGAAGGCTGTATTGCCATACAGAGGAACCTCTACAGGCTGGAGAAATGAGCTGAGAAGAACCTCATGGAGCACAAGAAGAGAAATTTTAGGTCCTGTCTTAGGTGACAGAAAATTTCTTTAGCTGAAAGGCAGATTTTTTTCAAGGTGACTTTGAAGGTTTTCTAATTTTGAATGCAGATTTCAAGAAATTAGATATGAGGAAAATCAATGTCTTTAACATTGCTTTACCAAAGACATATTACCAGCTTTCAATGAGCTGTAAAAATATTTGTGCACATATAGATATATAAACACAAAAGCATAAATGAATTTGCCAATATGTGTAACCATGTGCAAGGGCACACAGACCTCGATACATATGTACATACATACATTCAGAGACAGATTATTTTAGGAAGATGTTAGTTTGTACATTTACACATAAATACACATCTGTGTATATACAGAGGCTTATTGAAAGTTAAAAGATCAGAGACTACAATGACATAATTTAAATAAATAGGATTTGAATACAAATGAAAAAATAAAACAACTGTTTTTCCTTCTGTCTTACCTCTTGTGAGGTTTATGGATAAAATGTATTTTCTACAGCTGGGAATTGAATTTCTGCTGAAGTAGGCTAGTTTAAGCTCCGTGTGTTTCTTGCAAATGCTCATTAAAAGAAAGTAAAATCAATAAAGTTATTCCTTCTAGAACTTAAGAAATATTTGCAAAAGCTGTAGCAAGTATTTTTTGCTAGAACAGAGATAAATAAATATATATATCTTAGAAATAATGGAATTCATTGTAGAGTTCTGGGATCAGAGCTTAGGACTGTATAGTAAACAGTTCCAAAAGCATTAGCATAAGTCAGAGAATTTGAAGATTTCACAGCTTAATATTCACATGGGAGAGTTTTTAGGTAGGGTGATGGGAAGGAACAGTAGATATGAAACACTAACAGTGCAGTGGGAAGTATTTCATTGCTGTTCTGGACAGAGCTAAGCAAACACCTTTTTCCTGGACTTGGCGCCCAAACTGTAATTTCTAAAATATATTTGATACCTTGCTTTGATTATGCTACCATAAGCTACAAGTATTAAATATTAATGGAAAATTCCAAATAATGCAGGCATCAGAACAGACCTTTAGTAGTTCTGAAGGACACTTTACTCAGAATGCTGCAAAATGCACAAACCCACTTTGCTGGACTGCAGTACCCCTGATGTCAGATTGCCTTCTGTCTCCTCCACAGTGAACAGTTGCCTTTGAGAAGTGACTTAGTCCAAGAAACTGACAACCTCATATTCAGTTCCACTATGAAATTCATGTGGAAAGGTTTTGGTCAATGTTTTGGTATCAGCATCCTGTGTGTTGAACAACCAAGGATGTCAGCCGGAAGAAGCAACCAATTAAAGGGGCTCTGGAGATTGAAATAACTTGTGTTATCCTTTCACTGCTCATTGACTTTTAGAATACATTTGAAATCACAGACAAAATCAATGTAGGTTTTCCACAGAGAGTGTCAGAATACCTTACTAATTTGTGGAAGTAATGTAACTTAATATAAGTGCATGTAATGCGCACATTTTCATCCGCAGCACGACAGAATAAAATGTATCAAATTCAAATAATGCTGAATTAGCATATTACAGTGATGAGAAACCAGCACAAATTTTTCATTTGTTAATACAAGTAAAATTGGTTCAATATAATATTATATTATATAATTGTAATATTATTGATAACATATAATCATCAAACAATAGCATTTGGCCAGAGTGCTGAGAAATTCAGACACATATTATGATAGATATCCTTAATATTCCACTCAGAGTAACTATAGCTTTTAGTGTTTGGGGTTTTTTTCCCTCCTGCATATTACACAGATGAAAAAACTTGTTATGTCAGAAGCAAAATGGAATTTTTATTTTGAGCTAGTCTAGGAAGAAACATCTTTTTGAGATACCAGAATAGTTTCTAATACACTTGGTTTTCTCTTGGAATTTACTATGCAAGGTCTGATCTGGTCCAGCCATCCTCAGTGAGTTATAGGAAAGACCAGAATACAGTTCAGAAAGCTACACTTTTCCTGTCTGTAAAAGCTGGGTTGTAATAACAGCATTGCCTTTTTTATTATGGTATGCACAGCACTGGTAGGTATCTAACTGCTTTCTTACAACTTTCCCCTCATTTTTGAGGGGAAGTGGCTCATTTCACAGCAGCTACATGGCACTGGGAAATGAGATTTTGTGGAAAAGTATCCTGCATGATAGTATTTGAAGTGACTAGGAAATGAGGCACAGGGAGATTGCTGTGCAGTAGGATGGTTACTGTGAGTACTTCAAATGTTTATCATTATACACTACATTGACAAGCTTTTTACCCAGCTTGATGTCTTGTTGTTTAACAAGCATACCTCTTCTAACACTGAATAAAAAAATAATTTTTATTACATCTAAGCTGAATAGACAATAATAAGACAATGGTTGTTTGCCTGTGCCTCGTTGCTCCAAAGATACTGCTTAGGACAAGATTTTTGGCAAGTTTTTATATGAAAAAAAGTCATAGAATGGTTTAGGTTAGAAGGGACCTTAAGGCTTATGTATTTCTAAAGCCTCTGCCTCCTGCAGGGACACCTTCTGCTAGACCAGATTACTCAAAGCTCCACCCAGCCTAGTCTTGAACATCTCCAGAATGGAGAAGCAACAACCCTTCTGGCCAAAGTTCCAGTGACTCACCACTGTTATAGTTAAGGATTTCTTCGTAATACCTAATCTAAAGCTACCCTGTTTAACCTAAGGCCATTCCCCTTGTCATATTACTACATGCTCTTGTCAAAAGCCCCTCTCCAGCCTCCTTTTAGCCTCTTTTAAACTCTGCTAAAAGGTGTCCCCAAAGCCTTTTTTTTAAACTCTCTCAGCCTGTCATCATAGGAGAGAAAAATCCTTGTGACAGCCTTTTGTGTATCACATAGGGCTGGCTAGAGACTTCATAGAAGTTTTATTATCCTAATACAAAGAAAATTGGTCATTGCATTAACAAGTTAAATTATCTAAGTTACCTTCATTCCCAATCAGATATGTACAGAGCCATTGTTCCCAGAGAATCAAATGCACCCGTACTGGCAGACAGCTGGGCAGGCATGTGGCAGACAGCAAATCACCAAGGCACAAAAATTGCACTTAGTTCCTTACTTATAAAAATAAGTAAGATTTAGATATGGTCTTATATTTGCATTACTTTTCTCAGAGCCACAAGTCAAGAACAAATTTATTCACTATTACTAAGTTTATAAGGATTATAGTTCTCATGGAGATAATAAAAGGTAATGTTTTAGACTACTATGTTGTTTGTAGAAGATTTCATCTTTGAAATTCTGATAATGGCAAAACTCCCATTGGCATGAAGGAGAATTTTGCCTGCCAAAAGACTGCAAGATCAACCAGAAAGTACTTACAATAAATTTACATTAAATTGAAGGGCTTTTATGACTTCAAAAATTGTTTTGGGAGTTCCCATATAATAGGTCTTTACACTTCTGATGAACTAATTTGCAGGTTCTTCTTCATGGATATTAGTTTACACATTTCAGATAAATGTAAAAATTAGAATATCTTGGAGTAATGAATTTTGCCCTATCTTAAACTTCGGGGACTTAGGAAAAAATGAACCATCAGCATTTTGTTTGGTTTTGGTCCCGCTCTCCACATAACCAAAAAATTTCTTTGTGCTGGAGAGAGAGAGCTAAATTTTCTCTGATTGTGGCAATCAGAGGTACTTACCTCTTTTATTTGCATGAAGAATACATTTGTTTCTTGTGAAGTATTTTATTCTAATTAATGCTATTAATCTAAACATACACTTTCTAATTTTGCATGAAAATGGGGGTAGTAAAAATATGCTACTGTAAGAGTAATTTAGAAGTCCTCTTGGTGCTTTATATTACCTAGGGAGGAAGTGGGAGAGGGGCAGAGGAAGAAAAATAGAAAAATAAGAAAGGATTAAGCAAAAAAGAAAAGGAGAAACAGAATGTTGGAAGAAGGGAGAAATTCTTCTGAAGGGTGATCCAGATCAGAGATCAGAAACCTTATGGGAATTTCTGATTACAATCAGAAGTTAACTGATTGTGATCAGAAATTCCCATGTCAGTAGCCTATGTTTAAATGCTATTAATAACTCTTAAGATGTCATGAAGAAAAAAAATAATTTATTCGTTTTTACTATACTTTGCACAATTATGCTTTTATTCTGATTAAATCATATGGTTTTAGACATCATGACAGATCTTTTCTGATCCAGTAATATCAGGTGGCTTCTTTTCATTTATTAATTTTGTTCCTTTGCCCTCCTAGAAAAGTCAAATGTGAAGACAAATATATGTGCTTACAATTATTATCACTGTTTCATTAAACTGCTACAACCCATTTTTTGTATATAAGAAATCCAGAACTGGATAATTGCAACATGACTGCAGTACTGAGTTTCTCCTTTTGTCAATGACTTTGTACTAATGACAATTCTATTGCTCACAACCTTTGAATACCAGACAGGTAATTTTGTTCTGATTTATTATACCTTAAATAATATTTGATTGGTATGACCTACATGATGGTATCCCTTACTCTAGGCATTATAAACGAGTCTGAGTGTTTACCACACTGAGAAATTCATCACAGCAGTCTGAAAAAAGGTTTTGGACACTAAATAAAATTACTTATTTCATAAAGTGGCTTTTTTAGTAGATTTTGAAATTTCACATCCCCTATCCAGTGTGATCTCTGTATACTTTTTATGAGATTACATAGGAAAAGATTATCCTGCTGTACCTTTTTTTTTTTTTTTTGAATGGGGAATAGAAATGTGGACTGTTTGAAGGAAATCATCCAAAGGTATACAGAAGCCACTACCATTTTTTCTCTTCCACTTACTTCTTCTGATTAGTTCATAGGAAGGTCAACTATGGGAAAATAGAGAAATGGCCCAACAGGGAACAGAAATAAGAAGCTGTTAGACCTATCCTCTTCTCAGCACTGAGTTGTCAGTACTTTGTAAATGCAAAAAGATCCCTCGTTCACCTCTGGTTTTATCTAAGATACAAGAGTCATCTGGTATTTGCATGACACTAGTCCCTTTAGTTTTGATGGGATCTTCTACCAGAGTAAAGTGGCTTAGAAATAATGTTTAAATCTCAATATAGGCTTTTCAGAAAACCACTAAAGTTCTGACAAAGTATTTTTGTGGAAGAAGTTTTTATTAGATAATGACTTAGTTTTTTTACAATAAAATGTGTAAAAAAGGAAAAAGAAAGTTTCTTTCCTATATATTTTCAGAGCCTGATTGTCTGTATTCAACTGGCCTACCTGTCCACAGGGAAAGGAATTTTCACCAGTTATCTATACACACGGATATATACCTGGAAACATTTACATGGAATTTTTTTTTGTCTTAGAAGCATTCTGCTTCCCTGGCCACTGGTATAACTCTTACCAAATCTTTAAATTTCGATTAAGTTTTAAAGGAAAGTATTATGCTGTAAAGCTTATAATTTTATCTTCAATTAGGAAAAAATCAGTAAGCAAAAGAGGTGTTTTCATGTTTTCATTCTTTTTTTAAATGACTTTTCTGTCTTTTAAAAATATCCTATCCATATGTGGTTACAGCAGCAGAAGGACATATTTATGAAGTAAAAGGTATAAATTACAAATATCTCATTTAAATGCAACCCTACAGGCAGCTGAGAAAAGGAGGCAAACATCACAATTTAAACTTTAGAAAATTAATCACGTCTTAGCACTGGGTACTCAAAGTTAACAGAATTTATATTAAAAAGTGAAGAACTTTTGGGAAAAGAAAAGAATTAAAAATAAATAATGTACAGCAGTGTGTCTGTTCAGTGACAGTGAACTTTTAAATTTCTCATATTTATTTTTCTTTAATTATCATTCTCCACAGATACAGGGTTTAGTCTGAACTGAAGTGTGTGCTACAGAACTAGCGCAGCTACTAGCAACTTGCATTATACTGCCTGCCAGTCATTTTATTAAGCATTTACTACCTTGGGTTTTATCACAGCAGACAGCAAATGAGTAAGAGAATTTTAGGAAAATTGAAAACATTACTTTATTCACTTTTATAATACAGATTTTCAGTTAGCAGTTTTCTTAAAAAAAGCCCAAGAAGTATAAACCCCATATGCCACTCTCACTAGCAACAGCTAACAAGACAGGTGCTCCTGCTAGAAATGCCTTTTTGACACACAGAAAACTCGGTAACAGCTATTTGAACACAGTCTAGTTAACCAAGAAACAATATTCATAAAAAAATAAATAATTGTCTCACCCTCAAGACACATAGATTTCTCCAACTGCTATCGGAGAAGCAAGTTCTAAAGGCAAGAGGGATTCACCATTTTGCTCATCCCACAAATATAATGTTCAGTACATCACAGCAGTGTCTTAACAAATGCACTAAGCCCTTTTCATAAGTGACAGGTTCTGTACTATTGCAGAATTTTGTAAATTGCTTCCAATTTGAGCAGCTTATGGATGAAACAAAGTACTTTTAAAAGCACGAGTAAAGGTAGAGGAGTTGAGTTTTAAAGGTCTACCTACCTAAAAATCACAGGAAAGTTCATGCAGTTTTCTGTTCACTGGTTTTCTGTCTGAGAAAATAATATGTTGAAATTATTTAGTCTTCAAGGACTGGGCACACATGATCAAGTATTGATATCTACAGTACTGAAATCATAATTCAGTTCCTCAAAGTACCCCAAAGCTGTTTGAATCATATTAACTAATGGATGGCAGTAAGCACTCATTCTCAGGGGAAAAAATAGCCTCATCTAAACATAAACTTGTAGAATAAGCAAAATGAATTGTGTCCTAAAAGTGAAACATTTTTTTGTTTAAATACAAAGACAGACTTAGACGATTAGTTCTTCTGTGGTTTCCTGATGTGGCTATGTTTAAAATAATCCAACTATGTATTCTTATCAGAAAACATGAGCTATGTTGAAATGGTTGTGGAAACCTGGTTAGTCCTCTGTGATAAAGAAATTGACCAGAAGGTACTGGAAAACTGCTGAAATCTATAGTGATACCCACTCTTCAAAATAAAAAATGGAAAAAAAACCCCAAACAACAAAAAAACCTAAACAACAAAGCCAAAACCAATAGGAAAACAAAAACAAACAAACAAACAAAACCTCTCCAAACCAAATCAACAAACCAAAAAACCTTCTAATAAAAATGAAAAACAATCCAGTGTGGAGCTTTTCCCACAATCTAATTTTCAGGGAAAGAAGATGTGTGAAAGACCTTCCATGAAGACACGCTCTTTCATATAACACCCTATCCACCATATCTAAGCAGGTCAGATTCTAGTCACATATATTTTGAACCCTATGTTTTATGACAACTGGGCATCCTTAATACATTGTATATACTATAAGTCTCCTATTTTTTAACTTATAGGAATGACCTTCATGAAAAAGTTATGCTATAGAATGTAATTTTTTTTTAAAATTCAAGACATAATAGTCCTCCAAGCTTGCTGTCTGATTGAATATGCAGTGTAACTCAAAATGTGAGAATGTCATAGGACATCAGAGGAAAGGAGGTAGAAATACACACAAGGACAAATACCACTACAACTTTGAAAATAATGATTTTTAAAAATAATTTATACTCAATTCCATCATCCTTTCCCTTTTCTAATTAGCTTTCCTCCATAACTTCTCTTATAACTATTTAACCTCTGGCTGGGAGACATGTGGAAAAATTCCTCTGAGGCCAATGGTAATGTGGTTCTCTGGATTACCCAGTAATAGTCACAAAGTATTGTTGATAAAATCTCTCAAGCACAACACCTCCAGGATAACAGCTAGTGGCCATAAAGTAGGAATGACCTGAAGTTCATTTCCCTTTTTGTGTGAAAACAGAATGGCCCTATCTCTCCTCTGCTGTTATTAATTTCAAGGTCAACTCAACATATTATATTTTAACTTACAATATTTTATGAGACGTGCTTACTCAGTAGATGCACAGTAGTCTTGTATTTTCTGTCCTTTATTGTCTATGAGTAAACATTGAAATAGAAAATAAATGCCTTATGTGCAAGTAGAGAATCTATGTATTAGAGACCAATGATCAATCAACCAGTTGTGGCTGATTGAGGAATCTGAAGCATGTTTTAAAAATCAATACCTCTGCAGGTTCCTGTGTTTATAAATAGGGTTTATTAGAGACAAGAGCTAGATCTCTGATCCTAACCCTGAGAGTCTGAGATTCAGAATTCTCAGTCTTGTGCTTCACAGAGTGTCAGTGATTAAAAATTTTTAATGTGTAATTTTTTTTGTTTATTTTCTGGGCAACTGTTTCATTTATGTTGTCCCGTTATGAAAACCAAATGTAGATCCTGCTGTAATATGCAGAACATAATTACTCTCTCATTGAATTCTTTCCATTCATCAACAATGACATAGATTCATACATGGATATACAACATATAGAAGAATTTTCCCTTGTTTCTCAAATGTCAATTATTTTAAAGCCTTGTTTTAAAAATAACCCCAGACATGAAATTTGCTTTTTTATTTGAAGTTCTCTACAGGATGGAGGTGGAATCAGTAATGAAGATGAAAGCTATTTTCACATGAAAAAAAGGAATTGTTCATTTCAGAAATTGCTAACGAACTCTTAGTGCATACTGTATGCCTTCCATACAGAGGAGTAGTGAATAGCAGCATAAGAAAAAAAAATCAAGCAGCCATTATTGTTACTGTCATCATCATCAGTCATCAGCTCCATCACACAGGTTTGTGCATATGCTGTAATGAAAGAAAAAAAAAATGAAAAAGATAAAATGCTCCTGGTAATTCTATATTGCTGAATAATTTTATCTAAGAAGTACACTAGCCCTCTGAATGACCTCTGAAAGGAGGTTGCAACTCATCAGCTCTGTCATTAGCCTAATCAATATAATCCCATTATATTTGCTTTTCTTTTTTTTTTTTTTTATAATAGAGACACTCTGAGGAAAGGTTATCAGCAACTCCTGTGTGAGAATTCTTCTGTCCCCATGGATGCACAATATGTCACCCACTGTCAGTCAGATCATCACCGACACGGACAAGAAGCAGTGGCTGTGTGATTGGCCTATGCAACATACTATATTCTTCCAGAAGAATGAACTTGAGTCCAAAGGGACCATCGTGGATGTTGTCAAGCATGGAGATTTGGTGAGAATTCCCTGCTAAGTCAGTCAGACCAAATTATTTTTTATGATGTGTTCCTAAGGAGGCCCATGCCAAAGATAGTGTATTTTCTGCTTTTGTTTTCTACTGGTCTTGTTTCTACTTGTCAGGAGGCTCAAAAGGACCTTTTTATAAATTTCCCATAACCTTTGCAGGAGTAAAAATGGGAGTTTTGAGTCACTGAAATTTTGGGGGAAATGTGCTGGGCTGAGCACTAGCATTGCAATTTTCAACATAAAATGCTAATAAATAAGAACTTTATTTTCCTGTAATGACAGTTCTTTAATATTTCTCACCAACCACAGTAAGCAGCAGAAGTAAAAATGTCAGTGTAGATGGCTTTAAATTTGATTAGAGGCCATGTGACTTTTGGGCCAACTACAGGTAAGAAAATTCATACCTAAATTTGGGAAATGATATTTAAATTGAGAAGTTTGTGTTCTGTTGTTTTGCTACTTTTTTTTTTAAGTACTGTTGAAAATCACAATGTTTCTGTGTTCACTGAGGGAGAATAATTGTGCAGAATTAGGCTATTTTAGAGTTCCAGGACCAGAGCTATATGAAGTTTATAAGATACCCATATACAGAGGTCCAGGAAAAAATAATTTAAGGCTTTATTTTAAAGCTGGTGCAACCTTTAAGTTCCCTAGATAAGTTGGGAACAAAATTTTATTAATGATGTCTAGCCTTTTAAACTTGCGCCAAAATGAGATAGGAAAAAATTGCTTTCTAACATCTAAATAAACACATTAAAAAATATTATCTATCATTGCCACTGCACTATAATCCATTATCTTAGACATCTGAATGTGCTTCAGAATTAGACACTGATATTTGTTGATGACTTTATGGTCATGCCATCAGTTAAAGATGATCAATACCTTCTTCTGACTTGCATGAAATATTTAAAAAATAATTAAATGCAAACTACCCTGGTATGAAAATGAAAAGCGAAGTGTAACAGGCTGTTTTGCACTTTCTCAAGCCTCAGCTGTCAAAACATCTCTGCAGGGTTTGATGGATTTTTGCTTTTGTTTTATTTTCAACCTAGGTATGAGAAGCCACTCTGTGTAATTTTGCTCTAAACGCATTTTTTTTGTGGTTGGTTGGCCTTGCTTGGATACCTGATGCCCACAGAGCCTTTCTATGACTCCCATCTTAAGCATGGCAGGGGTGGGAGGGCAAAGACAGTTAGATAGAAAAACCCTCATGGATCAAAACAAAAGCAAAAGCCAAGGCAGCATGAGGAAGAAAAGTAAAACAAAACCATTTGAAGCCCAGCTCAGAAGGTCTCTATTTGTAGTGGTTGCTCTGTAAGAAAAACACCATAACAACAAATGCCAAGACTCCTCATTTCTCTTAGTTTGTGTTGAAGGGTAGGCATCATATGGAATATCCCTCTGATCAGTTTGGGTCTGCTATCCTGGCTATGTCCCCTGCCAAGATTTTGCCCAGCCCCAGTTTACTGGTGAGGGCGGAATGTTGGGGGGACAGCGCTGGTGTTGCACCAGCCCTGATCAGCACTAGATCAACACCTTTCCAGCTACCAATGCAGAGTACAGGACTATAAGGACAGCTATGAGGAAAACTAAATCCTTTTCAGCCAGGGACAAAATACTTTTCTATGATCTAAAACAAAACAAAAAAAAAATATTATAAGACTTTCAAAATACCTAATTCCTTGAAGTATATGCTGGGAAGGCTTATATAGGTATTTTGGACTTTTTATTTATTTTTCCCTAGAAAAGAACTGGTCACAAGAAGTTCTTGTTCTAATTTATCTCACTTCAGTGGGAGGAAATAACTGTTATACCTATAGAGCCAGGCTCTTCCTATGGATAAAGCATACCTTAAATAATGAAAAAACAGAGATAGAAAACTGGATGATGACTGACTTCTCCAAGTAAGTCTAGACTACATATGATAAAGAACTCAGATGCAAGTTCAGTTTTAAAATGGTGCCAGATGGCAATTTCTAGAATGTGTTAGACAACAATTTTCATATCTTGGACAAGCTTTGCTACAGATTCATCACTTCAATGTCCCTAATAAGATGGTTTATTATAAACTAATCTTAAAAGTATTTAATCCAGAAAATTATTCCCTATTATCAGTTCAAAAATTTCTCATGACAGCTTTGAGTCAACTTCTCAGAGAAAGTAGAAAAAATAGAGGAATTTAAGGCAAAATATTTTAAAATATTGTTTTAAATGCCAATTATTATATACAGTTTTCTCAAGAAAAAATCAAGAAACTAAATCAACCTTTCAGAAAAGGAATAGATTTCTTTCCTATGTGCCAGTAAGAATTGAGTCTTCATAACTCCCCTTAGTGAATTAGGTGAATGGTAGCAATGGGTCAAAACACAACTTTTTGACAAACATTCACTGTCAAATATTAGAGCAAAATTTTAAAATTAGTAGTATTTTATCAATACTTAAATATTTATGTATTTATGTATTATTTGTCAGTGATTTTAAAAGTTTCTTAGGCCTTCATTTTAAAAATATAAACTCTTTTTTGAGTCTTGGAGACAAAATATAAGTTTTATTTAAATTTTTATATTTTCAGAGATACACTGACAGATTTATAATAAGAATCTATTACATTCTTAAAAGTTTTTCTCAAGTAGTAGACAACAACACAACAGTTAAAAAAAAAAACCCAGAACACAAAACTTAAAACCAAACCAGAACAATACAAAATATTTTAAGGCAATTTTTCATTTTCTTTAGGTTCCTCTCATTTATACCCACTACGCACTACCATTTGATTAAATGAAGATTCACACTTTACTCCTCCTGTACAACCACACACAAATACTCAGAGTCAACCGCATACAAAGACTCGGACAGTCTTACCATGGCACCTCCTTGCAGACAAACATTGGAAAAAAATTTCTGTATGAACCAAATCCCTTTTCAAAATGATACTACCATGAACTTTGGCTTGACCTTTGCTTTATATATTATGTTTATAACAACATGAATTATCAAGACTCTGTATAATAAAGCCAGATAAAAACTGAGTAGAGAGTTGAATTATTATTATCTTTTCATATGCTTATATAGAAAACAAATCTTCCTCCTCTCTTTCATTATATGAACTTAAAACACACTCTTGAGAACTTCCAAATGAATTAGCAGTACTGTTGACCCATGGATGATATTTACCTAATTTTCATTAACAGGGGAAAAGAACACAGAAACATAAAACATAGAAAACATTATCTCTCTAGAGATAAATTTCCCATGTTTGTATTAACTATTTACAGAAAAAGAAAACTTAGACCTGTTCCTGAAATTGGAGCAACCTCTGAATACACTGCATACATACACTGAGGGCTATGGCATCAGCTGTTTCCAGTATATTCAAGTAATGTTTGATTTCATTACTCAGAAAAGGAAATTAACTTTTCCTAAGCTAGAACAACGTATAACTATTCAGTACTGGCAGAATAATAAGCCCGAATTGCATTCACACCAACCACCATGTTCCACCTGGCTAAGGCATTTATTGCATCTCTTCTGTAACATGTGCTTTGCAGACTTAGAGGAGATAGTACTCATACTCACTTAATATCAGGGAAGAAACTAAGTGTAAACAGAAATGAGCAAATTTTAGCAATTCAGTATTCAAAAGAAGTCTGTTCCACAGTTTCAGAAAGATCACTTAGTCCAGACCTCAACAGCGCTGGTAGGCAGTTTTGCCTGGGCCTAAATAATGCTCTTTGGAGCTTAATAGCAGCAAACATAACATTATCAGAATCATGTTGTTAGCCAAAATAAGGAATGCAATTAAAAACCTTTTAAAGTCTCTTTAATGAAAGCAACAAAATACTCATTGGAAACAAGGAAATCTGCTTTAGAGATGACCCCAGTTGTCTTTTGATGTTTGTGAGTTATAAGTTTTCTAAATAAGTTTTGCAGATCATTGTTACCCATACTTTTTCATTATAATGAAGATTGCAACAAATTGGCATGTAAAATGGGTTCGCAGGAGAACGGCCTCCTGTAAATGCATTTGTAAACATCACAGAGTGCTGCAATTGTTCAGTGCTATTTCATTTCTTCACTGATTGTCGGAGTTTAAACGAATTAAGTACATCTGAAAGTTTCAAAACTGACATTCAAGAAAGTTGCAGAATCTTAAATATAGGGGAGGAAAAAAAAAAGAAATGGGATATTATCCACTCTGTTATCCTCTGACTTTTTTGTTGGATGATTGTCTGATAGGTCCATTCTAGACAACATTCATTCCACTACTTGGTTTATTTATTTCTTGTGCATAATTCAAAATCATTTAAAAATTTTGAAAAGGTTTGGGCGCAGGATTGTTTTTATGCATAGAAACAGGCTTTTGAGGAATATGATAAGATGTTGATCTGTATATATGAATGTTATTTTTAACTATGCACAACCGGCTAATATGAGAACTAAGCCAAACCCCTTTGTCATGCATAATTTAATTGGAGTTTGTATATGCCAACAATTTCCACTCAGATGACAGATTCTAATTGGAGAAGTAAAATTAATCTTTTAGCATAAGAAAAAATTATCTCTTTTAGAGATGATGATTATGTCCTAAAATTCTATTAACAACGGTTTTGAAAATTGAGGTTTGCCAAAAATTCATTGCAAGAAAAGAACTGAATAACATATGGTGTGGCTTAACCCCAGCCAGCAACCAATCACCACACAGCCACTCACTCACTCCCCCACCAGTGGGATCAGGGAGAAAACAGGAAGGTCAAAAGCTAGAAAAACTGTAGGTTGAGATAAAGATATTTTTATGGGGAAAGAAAAAGTTGCACGCACAAGCAGAGCAAACAAAGGAATTAATTCACTGCTTCCCATGGGCAGGAAGGTGTTCAGCCATCTCTGGGAGAGCAGGGCCCCATAACATGTAATGATTACTTGGGAAGACAAACACCATCACTACAAATGTCCTCCCCTTCATCCTTCTTCCCTCACTTTATATACTGAGCATGACAGTCTGAAATATCCCTTTGGTCAGTCGGAGTCAACTGTCCTGCCTGTGTCTCCTCCCAGCCTCCAACACACCCTGAACTTCTTGGCAGCCTGGCGTCCAAAAAGCAGAAAAGGCCTTGGGTCTGTGAAAGCACTGCTCAATAAAAATATCTCTGTATTATCAACCCTCTGTTCAAATCCAAACAGAACCCCATGCCAGCCACTGGTAAGAGCACTAACCCTACCCCCAGCTGAAACCAGCAGATTTCTCAGAAACTGAAGTGGAGGAATTTGTAGCATACTGACTTGAAAGACACAATTTGTCTTTCAAGTGGTCATCATGCATTAAAAGGTGAAAAAATATTTTATTATAATCAGGTAATAAAGTTATTTCTTCCTTTAATTGTTTACTATTCTTTTGATAGCATTTTTAACCTAGATTTTCCCTTCCTTTCAGTTTTGTAATACTTACTGCCCAGAGCCAAACCCAGTTGCTTCACTGCTTTACAGCCAAGCAAATTTCACCACATTCTATCTATATTATGCAGAATGAATCCCACAGTTGTGACTGATGGTGGTTCATGAGCCATCAAAAACTTTCCCCTAGGAATTGAAAGGAACACTCCACCCAAGCACAGGCCTGGCACAGTAATAATTTTTGTATGAGTACTGTTTTTCAGACTTAATGCAGCACACACTGAACACCAGGTCTGAGTCTGTGTACAGTTTAAATAGTGCCATGCAAAATTAAAGTGTTCTAGACTGGTTTTTTATTGTCTAGCTTATTTCCTATAATGTTATGACTGCTTGTATTTTTTCTTCTGGGCTTAATTTTCTTTTGATTTTCTTTAAATCAGTGGGGGGAATTGTCTACTACATCTGATTTTCTGTATAACTCATAGAAGCCCAATCAGAAATTTTTGGTGATGATAACTTATTGACAAAGTATCACTTTCTCATTCTTCATTTGTAACTAAAATGGCCACCAGAAAGATTCTCTGAGTTTAGATGATGATTTAATAATATGACCAAAAATATTAACAGTATATGATTATTTTGATATGCATGGGTAATATTTAATTAATGATATATATACAGTTAATCACAAATTAACTGGGTCAATTCTATTGACTTAGTATAAGCAAACTGTTGGCAGTAACCTTTCTAATGAGTTAGAGATAATAGGAAATTTAACAGCTACTTCAAAAAAAGAAAATAAAAGAGGGAAGTCAAGCAACTAAAGCAAAGAAATTTATTATGCATAGGTAATCTACCCTAACTTTTACTTTCTGAAAATTTCATCAGCAATTTATAAAACAACCTATTTGCAAGTACATAGGAGACAAGAATGGAGCACACAGCAAGCAAAATGCAGCTCTATGAAGAAAAGGCAGGGTAAATCCAGCCTAAACCACCTAATCTTTCTACACAAAGACAAATAGAAAGGGAATTATGTGTCATATAGTTTCATTTTTTGTGACATATTTATTGCTCTTTGCATGTGACATTGTCTTCAGAAAATAAGGGAAATGTAGTTAAATTACATTGTGGGGAGTTACGCCAGATTGGATACCCATAGCCACAGAAAAGGATGTGAAACTATCCTCTGTAATCTTGATGTATCTTGATGTAGAGAAGAATTAATGAGCTTTAAAATCAACACAGAAAATTCAGTATAGGCACTGGGGAAACATGAAAACGTAAGGTAGAGAATTACAGTCACAGGCTGCTGTGGGAATCTCTGTCATAGAAGTCTTTAAAAGAAGTGGAAAAATGTCTGTGAAGAATCACAGAGAGAACTGATTCTGCCTTAGGGCAGGGAAAAGGACCAGATGACCTCTCAATGCCTTCTTACTCCTGGTTTTCTGAGATTTATTATGCAGATATCTAAATTTAAATACATTTTTTAAAATATTGTAATACTTCAAGCAATATTTTCAAATAATACTAAAATAGTTAATACCATCCAACAAATATTGATAGTGACAACAGTATTATTTGCTTATATGTTAAATTATTATTGGTATTTGAATGAATATTACTGAAAAGAAGTGTTATCCATTACCTAAGATTTAATTTGTGAATCAATATTCAAAGAAAACACTCAAGGTCACTACTTTTTATTATTATTATTTCACAGCTATAAATTTTATTTCCTGATAGACCCATTTGGATTGGTACAAAATTTTTATGAAAAAAAGAATCAGTGGAATAGTTCCAAGGATACATGTGCCCTGCTCTCTTTAATCTCAATGACATGAATTCTATTCATCCATTTAGTGCGGCAGAATAGCAAGCTTGAATTTCAGTAATGAAGATAAGAATGTAATTCAGCTTTTTTTCAAGACACTGATAGGCAGGATCCCTATCAGGGACTGGTGAGATCAGGTTTTCTTCTTGAAAAGACTCTTTAAAACACAAGGAGGTCAATCCCAATATGAACAAGAATGTGTAGCAGAGGGCCAGGTAACTCAATACAGAAATCCAGGCTGAGCTCAAGCCAAAAAAGAAATACAGAGTGGAGCTGGGAACACTCCAGTAAGGAGAAATACAGAAACAGTGCCTGGGTGTGCAGAGCAAGAATTAACAAAACTGAAGTTCAGCTGATACTGAAAATGGCAGGAGGTGTGAAAGGGAACAAGAAACAATTTTATAGGTAATTAAAGAAGTAGAAGTGGCATAGAGCAAAATATGCAGCTGCTGCTGAATGTGAAAGAAAACTGCTGAATGTGAAAGATATCTAGATATATAGTATATTACAAAACTTGAAATACTCAGCATCTTATCTACTCAGCACTTTCTCTACCTCAAGCTATCCAAGTCCTTCTCCCTAGAGGCAGAGAACAGGGTGAATAAGTGCTTCAGAAGGTACCAGAAGACAATTAGATGGACCATGTCTTAGTGATTGCTATAGCAAGTTTTACATAAACAAGTCCATGGGACCAGACCACGTGGGACCAAAATGCATTAACATGAACAGGAGAAAAGAGGAGGATGTACTGAAGGGTAGGACTGACATTTTGCAAACCTTGAGTAACCCAGTGAAGCTCAGTGAAAACAAACGTAAAATTGTGCACCTGGAATGGAGTCAACCCATGCAACAGGACAGGCTAGGAATGTGATGTGCAAAGGAGACATGATGAGCAGAGATTAAACAAAGACTGAAAAAACAGAGTACCCATGCTGACTGGAGATAGGACGTACAGATTCTAGATATGCTCAGTAACAGATACAACAGACAGAAAAAAGCTATGGCAAGTAAAATTCTGATTAAATATATTGAAGAAAATATTCTTCATGGTGATGGTGGTCAAGCACTGGAATCATGGAATACATGAAATATCCATCCCTCCTAGAAATTCTCAAATCTAATACATCTAATAGAAGAGTATAAATTCAAAGCCATTCCAGCTTTAATGAGAAGCTTGGGTAGATGTCCTACTGTGTCTTTTGTACCCTCATAATTTTTATGGTATCTTTCTTATATTTTTTTCAAAATTATAGGAAACATATGTATAATATCATATTTGTTGATTTAACATTAGCTTCTTCTTCCAGGAGTACGTGCTATTTCCTCAAGTTTCTTTTTATCTCATACCATTTTTAAAAGCTCCTGTTGGCACTACTTTCCTTTACATGTCATACTCATTTTTATATTAGCCACTACTTGGCCATGTTGTGATTATTTCCTTACATTTCATTCCTTTTGAACAAATAATCATTTTTTGGTTGCACTTTTCTGAACTCCCTGTAATTTGTAATACATGTGTGATATTGTGGTTCCCAGAATAGAACCTATTCTTGCAGATACAATCACACTGGTATCATATAAAATGGAACTATTGTCTGCCTGCTGTGTGACATCAATGTGACAGATTCCTTGGCCTCTAACAATAAATCTTGTTTTGTTTTAAATAGGAAGAGGAATGATCATTCCTGTATCTTTGAGAATCTGGAGCACAAACATGCTCAAATGTGCACAAACACTCAGACATGCATAGGCATACACAGATAAACAGAGTTGAGAGAGATAGAGCTAACTTCTGTCTAACATCTCATGTGCAAAATGATTACTACAGGAGGAAAAAAAAAAACAACAAAAAAACCCCAACAGAAATAGGAAACTAACAATGTCATGGACTTTTTACATAAGGAAAAATAGGGAAAATGGCTAGAAATAACAGTAATTAACAAAACATATCAGAAAAGATGCAGAAGTATATTAGTCATTGATTCATTTCCCTTGAATGGTGCACCTTTTCATACAGTGATATGGTGAGATGCTTTCATAAAATCTTTAGATATGACAGTGAATTATGACACTTTTTGATTAAATAAATCACAAAGTATAACTGAGCATGACCTGGAGGAAAATATCTTTGACTACAGGGAGCAGAAATGTTCTCCAAAGCTGTCTGCACTTAAAGCTCAACTCTGCCTCATTGGCAGACTATCATCTGATTTCAAACTAGCAATGTCAGTTAAGCTATTCCTTCTGTTTTAACACAGTTTTCTTCCTCTGGTCTTGATAGTTTGAGATTTTCTCTCAGACTGTCTCAAGAGAATCATCTTCAATGCAAAAGCTTCTGACTCCACTTCACACCTGACTCAGTGAGATGAAGCATAGACTAAAGGATCTTGCTCCCCCTTGATTGTATTCCTAGATGAAATGTATTTCAGACAGGTCCACAGGAGAAGGGTATGAACTACAAGCAAAAAATGAGTTCAGAGGGTAAAAGTGACAATTATTTTTCTACCTGAACAAAAATGTGAAAATTGTTGGCCTTTTCCTTAAAAACGTATCAGAGTTTCTGATGCTTTTGCATGCCAGTTCTGATGCTTTTGTAGTCTTCACATGAGCATCCCAAAACCTGTAAAGAAGATCTGACAAGCACCAGTGTTTTATTTGATCACCTGACTGCTGTTTCTTAAAAGGAAATGTCTAGAAAGCATGTATTGCAAATATTTCTTTAAAAAAGAAACAAAACTTGGTAATTTATATGGTGGAACTTACCCAAAACCTCTTATTTACCCATTGAAAAATTACAATTTGTGTCTCAAAGAAATTCAATTAGAACATAACCTGCTTAAAACCAGATCTGGACTGCATTTGATGTCATTATTTTACAATCCTTAAAACTAAAAGGAGTTCAAAAAGAGGATTTTGAAGGGATTTTGGCATTCATTTTATCTGCTGACACATTTGTGTTCATCAGCTAAGTCTAAAGGGGTACACAGTGAAATTAATTTCTGCAACCAGAGCTAGTATGGCTTAAAGGTTGATCAAGGAGCTGACCTGGTGAAGTGAGGGACTAGTATGTCTCTTTCCAAGAGTCTCCACCCATGAAAGACAGTTCTCAAGCTAAAGTCATCTTGCCTTGCTGAAGAGAGATTTTAATTCAAAAGAAATTATTCAGATGTAGCTGAGCATCTTCAGATGGGATCTAGCAGGGAGGTGATGAATGTCCATTTGACCTATTCTGCTCATATTCTGGGGTAGTAGTCTTCTTGTGCATTTTTTTTTCCCAAGTTGCCAAATATATTTCTTTGGCTATTTATCATCCCCATGCTTGCAATTTTAACTTCATGCTTAAGCACATGAACTTCACGGTTAACTTGTGCTAAAGTTCTTCCGGATAATTGTTGAAGAAGAGTATCATAGAAGAACAGCATGTAGAAGAACAATATCTCCTCTAGTACTTTGTGTTTCAGTTATTCCACGAGGAATTTTGGCCATAGAAATGTATCTGTAGCCTAACTTACCTGCATAAACTTTTGATTTTATTCATTTATATAGTCAATTTCAGCTTTCTGTTTAGTGCAATCACTTAACTCGATTTTTTAAAAAGCAATCTCTGCTTTTCTTATGGTTTTTGGTTTGGTTTGGTTTGGGTTTGTTTGGGTTGTTTCTTTCCTCTTTGTTTTAGTTTGGTTTTTTTTTTTTGTTTTTTCTGGGTACATTTGTTCTATAAAAACCCTAAGGGATTAAAAGTCCTCTTACTTGAAACATGCATTTTTGCTGACCAGTTTCACCTATTTTCTGTTAGGAACAGAAGAAAGTTCCATCAGAACTTCCACTCATTTGGATTACATGACACCTGACAGAAAATTTTGGTCTTGTTTTGTAGTATGTGTATGCATACTTTCTTGCATGTTATATCACTGATATTTCCATAAATGTAATTTTCCAAAATACATATGCGTTTATTTTCTCATATTATAAATTAATATATTAATAACAGGGCATGTTTAGTGATCACAACATGTATGACAGCATTCTCAAAAATGCCTGTGGAATAAGAAACTACCATATTTTGCTTATTAAAATGCTAGTGCTACTGAGATTAAACATATCAGCATCAGTTTTGATACTGAATGTCATGATTGTGTATTTTTTCAAAAAACTTTATTTGCCCTGTTTTCCTGCTCTAAACACAGAGGTTTTAGTGGGTGCTATTTATGCTTTGTGACGAAAGATAGGTGTCTCTTTGAACTTGAGTTGTCTTTACATGTACTGGCAGATAATAATATACAGGGCAAATAGAATTAATTATAATGCTACATATGAATATTAATGCATGAACAAAATCTTACATTTTTTTGATAAGTATTCTTATTCAATGCTAATAATCAGTATATTTTTTTCTAATGATGGGACTCCCTAATCTCTTTTCAACAGCACTCTTGCTAATCAACATGAAACAAGCCACCAGTTTATTCAGAGAACAACTGTGTCTCTGTGGTCTGAACAATAATGGAGTCTGCCAGCAGGTTATAAACAAAATTTTATTGAGGCACTAGGAAAGATGAGCAGCAATGCAGCCAAATGGTGGTTCACCTGATCCCTGAAAGCGAACACAGGGTCAGAAGCTACGCCATGGCTCTGGTGGACTATCAGGAGCTCAATGTCAAGTCAATCGTGCAAATGAATTTTGAATGCGGATGAGAGTGGCGTCACTCCTTGGCTCCACCAACATGAGTGTGAGTTGAGAGAATTACACCTTACATGGCAGAAGCACGGACTACGTGTCATCTTAGATGATGAGGGTGACATCCTGCCTACATGACAATGGGGGCAGGCTGCAAGAAAAGAGAGAGTTGCACAAATAGAACAAGCTTGCAAAAAAGACAATCCTATAGAATTTCCAACAGCTTTCTGCTTCTTCTGTATTGTCAAGATTAGATCTGAAGGCACATTGTCTAAAGCTCCAATAGATATTTACCTAGAAACTTCAGATGAGTTCTGTTCATTTTTCCAAATAATATCCCCTGGTTCATTCATTGTTCTTTAATAGAAACTCTTTGTGAAATGAAAGTGCCTCTTGCCAAGACTCATCGGACGTCTAGACAAAATACCCATGAAGAACAAAATTGGATATGGGCATAAAATTTACTGAAAAGCGTTTTCTGAGCACAATGTTTATGAGAATTAATAAATAATATTTTTCCCCATTTAATTTCAAACTAAGTGTTGTATGTAGAAAAGGTATTCTAATTATCTACTGGTGTACTTTTATTTTGCTGGTAGTGAGAATGTTATTCTTCAATAAAAGCAAATAAATCTGTAGTTTGTGAGTATGCCTGCTCAAAGAGTCATAATCTATTTTTCTGTTTGTTGCTCTCTGACTGAACAAAACAATACACAGCAGCTATTTATACTTTGAAAGCCCATTCTCATTACACTGTGCTGGACTTGAGGCACTCTGTTCATCAGATTTACCTTCACCTTTAGTCAGGGTGCAGAACTGGACCAGAACTCTAGTTGCAGTCTTATTAGAGCCAAGCAGTGCAGAAAGATTAACTTACATACCTTATGCACAGAACTTCTGTTTCTACAACTCAGGACAGAAGAGCATCATGACATACTCAGTATGCAACCTACAGAAGGTTGCACAGGCTTGCATCCAGGTGGGTTTTCAGCATCTCCAGGGAAGGTGAGTCCACAGCCTTTATGGGCAGCCTGGTTCAGTGCCCTGTCACTTTTGCAATGAAAAAATTTTCCCTCATATTCAGATGGAACTTCAAGTGTTTCCATTTGTACCCATTGTACCTTGTCCTAAACTTCTAAATTTTCTTTGTTAACTATCATCTGTTTGTCTGTTTTCTGATAATTTCCCCAGTTTGTATTTCAGCATTTAAATCTTTCATGAAAAACCATAAATGTACAAGACATGAGAAAACTTCTGCAGAACCTGCCTAACTACTACCTTCTGATTTGATAGCAAATCACTGTTTAAGACTTTTTGGGCACATCTGATAATTTTGCACATCTTTAATACTAATCATCTTAATCTTATCTTTTGCTTATAAGTGTCACATAAAGCAGCTTCAAAAGATTTTGTAAATTCAAAATATCTAACATATACATTTCTTCTCCTTTATCTGTAAGACTGTTTTCCTCTCACAGAAAGGAAATTAGATTATTCTGACAAGCTTTGTTCCCAAGGAAATTGTGCTTGCAGTTAGTCTACTCTTACGTTATCTCTAGGTGCTTATAAATTGTTTGAATATTTGTTCCAGCTTTTTACAAAAGGAACTAAAGCTAACTCACACATAATTCGCAATTCCTAGTTTTTCACCTTTTTGAAGATGAGAACCGTGATTTTCCTTTTTTCCCAGCTCTCCAAAACTTCATAACCTTTCATAAAGTCTATATGGTTTCAGCAAGTCTTTAAAGTTTTCTGAGTAAAATTGAATTGGACTATCCAACATAAAACTTCTAACTTACATTAGAGCTCTTTAATGTACTTTTCCTTTCTACAGACTGAATCTTTACCCCTTTCTTGTTGATTATGTGTCAGCTCAGACAATCCTTTTAGCAATATCTGAAGCTCAAAAGAACATTAAACACTTCAGCTTTTTTGGTATCATAATCAGTTCTTCCTTCTTCTGTTCAGCATTTCCCTTTATCTTCATCTTGATACTAACCTGCTTACTGAATGTCTTTCTGTTGTTCTTTATAACTCTTGCCAGTAGAGTCTTATTTTACATCTTGGTCTTTTACAAATGTTTTTCCACACGTTTTGTCCTTAACAACTTGACCTCTTTTTCTGTGTTCCATATACTCCCTTCATGCAATTAAAATCCTTGAAGAGTCAATACTTTACCCAAGCCGTTTTATTTTTTTTCTAAACTTCCTATCCTTTCAGTGTTAGTGGTCTGTGATTATGCTTTTAATATAGTTTCCTCATTAAGCTGCCAAATTTCTCATTCTTTAGACTTGTTTCTCACAGAATGTAAGTTCCCAAAACTCTTAATTATTGCTCTAATAAATTTGCATGCTCAAGGTTTATTTAATCTAGCGTCTGAGAGTCAGGAGATTTCCCCAAGGGAAATCTATAAAAGCAGTTGAAAGCATTTTAGCTTTCCCTGTTCTGTGGGTTTTGACCTATTTCCCACAACTACCCAGGCATTTTCATATAACAAATCCCCTGCTATTGAACGACATACCCTGGATCTCTCCTGCTCTCTTGCTGTGACACATTGTAATTTGTTATTACCATTGTTACTGGTCTTTTATTTTTTTTTTTTCCCTAAGGGACTTAAAATAATCTTGGGGGTTGGAGTTATGAAGAAATATGTGAAGGAAATGCTTAGAGAAACTTACCAATTATGTACTTAGTTGTAATTCTCCAGGGATATTGACATTAGGGCCAATAAATCTTCATTAGTTGCTGTATCTTCAATATTAAATAAATGTGTGTAGTTGCTAATTTTCTTTGTATCTTTCATTAAAATTACCATTCAAATTTTTACCTTAGTATCAAATACCTGTACAAAGTGGTCTACTATCTAATGAGTTCTTCAGTATTTGTTAACCAATTATTTGTGCTAAACCAGAGAACCATAATTTGTTCCTTTTATAAGTTTCCTTTATACTCTCTCTCAGAAGATAACTAGAAAATAAAAAGAAACTCAGGAAAACAAAACTTTCTGATGAAATGATAAAAATGTAAATTCTGTGTAGCTGATATCAGGGGTAGCTGCTACCTGTACTTTTGCTGCAGTTGGATTCATACTGTGTCTTTCTTGACTGAGAGACAGAGAAAAGGAAAAACCAAATATATTAAATATAGCTTCAATAAAATGAAAAAAACAGTTGAAGGTCTTCTTACCCAATTCAGAAACACCCAACCCAAAATGTAACAAATACTTAATGGAGAAATTGTACTCATTATCAGATAGGCATATGGCTTATTTCAAATCTGTTTGCAGAGAAGGGATACTGCCACAGAGAGTTAATCACATATGATGCTCATAATGTAATATGAATCACAATAACAATCCTAAATAGCCATTATGGTAAGAGCAGTGAAATGGAACTTGAAATAAACAGTGCAATGAGTGCATATCAGTTAGCTTGAAAGGATAGGAGCTTTCCGGTAGAGGAAAGCATCAAACACAGTATCTATTAAAGGACTATTAAACGGGAATATAAAGTGTCTCCCTAAAGCCAAGTGCAACTATTTGCCATATGAGTGGGAAAAAACAAATTCATAGCTTTGTTGCCATAGGCAAAGTTCCTATTAATTTCCTAAGTCTCTCCTCTGTAGGATTCTTAGGCATCTAATAACATTGTTGAACTCAAATTGCAAACTTTACTACAATGCAGAGACTCCTCTATCCCTATTCTGCGCATATTGTCAGCAAACTTTTTCATTATGCCTTCCCACTGTGAAATCTGTTCACATTTTGGAGGTGGTCTAAGTATTCCAGTGTTACTGGGGATGAGGGATAGTCTGTCAGAAAGAAATACAGACGAGACAGTGAGAATCCATCATCACCACTTGAAAAAGTTTTTTTTAAAGAGTGTATCTTTTCATCAGGGAAGGTAGGGTAGACGTAGAACGGCTTTCTTATTGCTGCCAACACAATACGTACAAGCACAAAACCTCGAGGGCACTTGGGGGTACTTGAGGGCACTCAAATTCATGCTTTCCATTTAAATGAATGTCTTATATTTCAGCTGGTTCTCCACCCAAGCAAATGAATTTGACGTTGCAGCACAGGGACATTTCCACAGAGATATCTTAAAGTGAGTGAGAAAGGGAACCAAGGGAACACATTTGTGAAGAATACCTGACACTGAACATGGGTTACTTAGTAGAAGAATACTGTCTGTCTGCTGCATTCATGCTTCTATCTTCACAGATATTTTATACAAGTAGCTTGATTAAAACTGTTGCACAGTAAACTGATTCATATTAGTCCTGTTAGAAAATAAAGGCAAGTAAATTTATTTTCAGAATATTCATTCTTACAGAGGACATTAGGGAGTCATCAGTCTGCAATCAGCGCCACTGTGATCTGATTTGTTATATTGTATTGTGACCCTGTATCTTCTTTTGGTGAACTTTCACAGGACCTTTTGGTACAAAATAGGAACAAATTGCTTATACACAAAGCTGTATTTAAGTGAAACCTTTTAAGTATGGTTTCTTTGAATAATTGAATAGTCATGATAAAAAAGGAAGTTTCTTTAACAAAAGTGATTTCTTATTAAAATGTCAGTTTTATGAAATTTTTTACCTTGAAGAATAAAATAAAAAATAAACATTTCTTTTCTGACTCTCACTCCATGACTGCAGTACATAGTATGGAGATAATATTAAGATATGCCTCGTTGGCTGACCAAATTATACAGGATTTTAAAGGGATATTAAAAAGCTATATTTATCCACATTTTCACTTAGCCTCTGAAAACACTCAAAGCAGACTTCAGGTAAAATACTGAAACATGTAAGTTCTTCACAGCAACAGATATAAAGAACAGGAGAATAAATAACATGCAAAATTGTGACTATATATATGACATACTTTGACTCAGGAAAATAGACCTGCCTAAAATATACAGCTCAATTTTGAGATCCAGCTGTGAAAATATTTCACCCATGTCCAACATTGGTTCGGTTTCCAAGGTGCTCTCCCTCTCTCAGATCAGACATATGTGTATAGGTAGCATGCAGTATGTAAGCATGGACAAAAGAGAAAACTATTGTAATTTATATTTAAGATTGATGCAAACTATGTGATGATAATTCACCTCTTTAGTGAAAGTTCACTTCTTTATCTTCAAAAGGGATTTCATTCAGAAAGGAGCCAAAATTCTGACTTTAACCACATGTTATCCAAATCATTGTTGTCTGAATGCAAGAAAATGTCTAATGAAAATGAGGCTTCTTAGAAATTGTCATACCTAAAAGACCCATAAATATTACCAGTCTGTGGAAACACTTTCAGCTAGGTTTATCTGACTTATTATCTGTGTCTACATTGGGAAAACATAATTCACTTGCCGTGTTTCCATTGACTATAAAAGCAGCTAAGGATTAGACATTTATGTTGCCCTAATCTAGATTAAATAAATTTTGTTTAGAGTACAAATAAATTACTCGGAGTTAATATCAGTTAACCATCTATGTAAACAAAAGAAAACTTCTGTGTATGTATTGTAAAGAGTGAGAATCAATTAAAAAGTAAAATATGTGACTCAAGTAAGATTTAAGCTCTGAGGCCCTTCCCAGGACCACACACTCAGCCCCATGAAGACAAAACTGTAGCCTACAAAGACACCAAGAGAACAATCCGTAGATTTTGTACTGGAACTAGCTTGTGGAATGGTGGAGCCATTTTTTATAACACATTAGCAGTTCAGGTATATTAGCAGCCAAGTTGTCCACAAAAGCCATTCACATAACACCTGCCAGCCCCTTGGAGTTTGGGATGTAACTGGATTATGGAGTTTCTAGTGTTTTCTTTCATTTGGGGACTGTATTTTGAGATGTTTAATTCCTAATTCCGTTTTCTCCTGGGGAAGGTAAAACATTAAAACCATTTTTACGCCAGTATTTCCAGCAAGGTGTACTCAGAACTCAGCTTCCTTCACATAATTCTATGGTAACTCCACTGTTCTTCGCAGCTTTATTATGTACCTAATCAAATTGTCTATGAACTAAATGAAATGAAACAATGAGCCCAAATCTCCTCTATATTCCCTGTACTTCCATGCAACCATAATACATAATAATTGTTATTATATTTGATGAAACAGCCTAAAATGATTCATATAGCATATATCATTGTGGAAACCAGAGCACTTTCTTTACAGCTTAGTGCCAAAGGGACAGGGAGAGTTGCTCTGGCAAGCTGCACAGCAGTGAGGGGTTTGAGACTTAAAGGTCTGCACAAGGGTGGAAAGGGTTTAAGGAACCTAAGGAACACCACCTAGAACCCCTGCAGCTGGACCTTATTTTCATCTCAGAGAAGTTTTTGTGGCTCTCTAAAAAAATAGGCACTTCATCTGCAGCATGGAATGGAAGTATGGGCCTGGAAACAAACCGAGCCACAAAAATATATGACACAGAAAATTAATTTTATGTTATTGATTCCTAAACATCATGTAGTCATTTCACATCACTTAAAAGCTAAACATGCAATTTAAGATTCTTATATTGATGGTTGACAAAACCAGTCAACAAAGACACATGAAACAGTGTCTCCAGAAAACAGTAGAAAGCAATTTATTTTATCTGGCTTCATATCTATGTTCAAAACAGATGTACTGGAATGGATGTAGCTCTTAGACTTGGTTGCCAATTAAATAAGCTTAGATGAATACTTTCCTTCTTTATTGGTTTAGGTGAGCTAAAGACAAATGAGATAAGTCCCAGCACACAGTTGAAGTGTAACGGGAACTGGAGCAATTTTTTTTTTCAAAACTTACCCTTGTCCTTATCCTTACACCATGATGTTCTTTAAAAGCTACATCATTCTAGGTAAATTTGATTCTCCGTTTTTCCTAAGCTAATCACCTACTCAAAATACAAGGAGAACCCTCCATCTTTTCTACAGTCCAGGAATTCACTAAAGGGAGGGTGGTAGACCACAGCATAACAAGTCATCTTCCAGATTTTCAACACAGGCTACTGTGTTGGAAAAGAAGCAGCCCCTTCCAAAATGTCAAAAATAGACAAGGCAGAAGAGCAGCTTGTCTGAACAGGGATCTTTTAAAACTTAGGCAAAAAAATAGAAGGTATATGGCCAATGGAGGCAGGGTCGAGTGACATGGGGGGAATACAGAGATGCTGCCCATCACTGTAGGGAGATTTGGAGATTTGTGTGGCCAAAGCTCAACTGGTGTGGAAGCTGCCTAGAAATTTGTGGGACAATAAAAAGATTTAAGATAAAGTCTCCTGGATGATCTGATATATGTTTGAATGTGCTACAAGTTTATCACAGAGGAATGAAAAACAGAAAGTAACTTTTTAGATCATACAGTCCACACCTTGCTATTATAGCATTTCAAATTTACAGGATTGGGGTGTTTTCTGTGAGTTTTGCTAACTCCAAAATCCCTGGTGTTGATCTCATGTTGCTTATTTAATATATTTAAATATACAGTGTATATACAAACACATTTAAACAAACATATGGGGGATTTCAGCATGATGAATTCCTGCTAGTCTATTTGGCAGATCTCTTCTCCTCCTACATTCAGGCTGTTCTATATAAGGGCTTTAAATCTCTTCTCAATACTGTATTGAGAAGTTATACCAACATCATATTGCATTACTGAAATTTTAGTTCCTCTTTCAGTTTCTCCTTCAGGTGAGAACAGATTTTTCAGTTGCCTGAGATTCTTCAAAGCTCTGTTGCCACAGAAATGCTCCTTCATTCACCCCAAGTTTTGTGGGTTAATTTAGTACCAGCTGAACCTACTTTTCATCTAAAGAAATGGTCAGAAACTGAGGTGCCTAGACATTAAGTGGGTAGTCAGGGAAACCTCTGAGAGGAAGGAAAAGAAATGGAGTGGACTCACTGAAGAGCCAAAAAAATGTTTTTGGATATTGACTGTGAGTTTTCCTCATAGCCATTAGTTCCAAATTAGGAGTAGCATCAAGATATTGTTTCCCTCACAAAATTTGCAAGAAATCTCTAGATGTCATATTAAACTAATATTTTCAAGTTCTCTTTAAAACAGTGTTGCAATTCAGACACAAAATTCTGAAGGGAGCAGATACTTGGATCAGCTGATCATCATGAAGGACAATTCATGAGCAAACAGAGCAAGTCCTGTGAGACATCTTCCTCTGGTATTTATATCAATACACAGAAAAAATCGTGACAGTCACTCTACAGTCTTATAATTAAAAAAAGAAAAAAAGACCGTATGTTCATCTTTGGTTATTTAAATTGCCTTAGTCAAAGTCAATATGATAAGCAAATGCATTCCATGATGAGTAAGGGTTGCACATTCTGAATTGTGATCAGATAAGAGCATCAACAATTTCTGAAGTACTAAGAAAATACATTTAATAAAACATGCTGTGTTGCCAAACTAAAGCATGAAGAGGGACAGAAACCAAGATTATAAAGGTTAACAGTTAGAATTATTTACACATTTATAACATTCATTAAAAAATACACTAAATTCAATTGGTGTTAGGACATAACTGCTTCATGGATTCCAGTTTGGGCCTGACAATACTCGACAATTATATTTTATTGTTCATAGTGCCCATCAGTTAAAGTGTATACCTGTTCCCTAGTTGGATTTCAAATACTTTAATCTTATGAAAAGAGCATACCAATTTTTTTTCACAGTTTAATGTAAGTCATACATAACTGATTAGCAAAAATTTGTCCTGAATTATAGTTGTGGGCCAGGAAATATAGTTTCTAATAATTTAATTCACCGAAAATATAAGCACTCAGGTAAAATTAGACCCCCTTTAAATTTTCCTATTGCATTACTTGGGACGAAAAAGTGGTTTTCTACCTTTTCTTATTCAAACAAATATTGCAATCATTGTTTCTATTTAAATACAGATGCAAACTGTAAAATATGTAAAACCCAATTTTTTTCTTATTGTAATACCACAGACTGAGAGTTAAGTTTAAAATATCTTTATATGTATTCACATGAATATGTGTTCTTGAATATATATGTATATGTGTGTGTATATTGTGCAAAATTACAAACTGAATAAATGAGAAACTGAAAATTGCAAATATTATATTCAGTTGCTGCCTGCTTCCTGAAGATAGTCACCTTGCAATAGAAGGCTAACCAGGCTCCTCTGCTGTAAACATCTGCTTTTATTAGTTAAGCTCATCAACAGAAGTTAGGTGCAATTAATGTATGCAGCTTTAATGAAACATACAAAACAGCAATTATAGCCATAATTATAATATAATTAAATTGCAATCATATAATCAAAGTTAGCTACATAAAAACTTTGCCTTTGAAACAACTCAAAAGAACATTGTACCTTTTTTACAGTCTTGTATCTAGATCTTTGTACCTTTTTCTCCCAAGTATATAGACAGACAATAGTATAAATTTAATAGGAAAGAACAACAACATACAAAACTTACGTATTTTACTTGACAGTTTTGCATGGGTTTTCAGTGCATTTAATTTTTACTGAGCAAAAACCTACCCAAGTGCAGATACATTTATATCTGTGGCCTTGTCAAATTTCATTAGGAAAGCAAGTTTGGGTCTGGTCAACACCGAGGCAGCAGAGCTCCAAGGATACATCATGTGTTGCAGGAAATGGTATTGGAGGTTCCATACACACTGTCTTCTAAGTAGATCTCCCAACAATGTTAAGTTACACTGTGGTATCTAGATGCTTTCATTGGAGGATATGATGGGATATCTACTGTCAATTATGGATACCAAACAAGATGTAACAGTACTTTATAAAAGACAAGGAAGAAAAACACCTAAAACTCAAAGGTCAGTATGCCTATAAGGAAAACTGGTTTTTTATTCCAAGTGTTTGGGTGACAATCTATTCTCCTTCCTGCCTAGTGACCTGTCCACCCATGTGTGTTTTCTCTGTTCCTGAAGATGAAAACAAATATGATAACAATATGACCCATTCCTCTCAAGAACAAAAATGTGCATTTTTTTTTTGTTTTGGTTTTAATTTCCTCCCACCCTGTACAAGGAAAAAAATATTAAAATGGCAATGTCATCTTGTGAGTATCTCTCTCATGTACACTGTCTTGGGTCTTTTTATTTTGCTAACTAGATGCAGTTAGAAAATGCCTGACAAACTTTTTACTTCTTCAGATCATGAAGTTTTTTTAAAAACAAGACTCAATAAAGTTAGACATCTTTGATTCCAGGACTGTTTGGTTATTACTAAGTAATATATTTTTTCTATAGGTATGCTTTGGATATAGAGTGGAAATAAAATCTCATCTATTTTGTCTGGTTTATTTACCTTTTGAATCTTTTCTTTTCTTCTTTTTTTTTTTTTTTGTTCTCTCAACTTACTGCTGAGAGTCACAGAGTCTAGATTTGAAGGCAATTTTTATTTTAGTTAAACAAGAAAACAAAATAAATATCAGATTTTTTTATGGCTTTGTACTTTTATTTGAATGAAAGCTATGAGCTGAAACAGGAAGAAAAGCAAGCTTTGCATAATAAATGTGTGGTTTATATCAGGTTTGAAAGCCAGAAAATCACCAAGTCTTCTTTTACTGTCAAGAATTTAAGTAAGAAGACATTTGCAGAAAGTTATAATCCAAGAGCAAATTTCAGGAAAATGTGGTCTCACAGAACTCTTCAAACTTTTTTTCTCAAGTATTCATGTCATAGAGAGCTTTGGTGAAAATACAAGACTAGTAACAGACCTAAAACATCAGGATGGGATTCATGACCCCCATCTTCTACATTTATTTTTTCACCCTATCCCTTTTAACTTTAAAACTACACTCATAAAACTTCTAGTTCTGGAAGTTCCTTGCATGCATTAGATTTATATGTGTACAATTTATAAACCAGGACCAGCTGCAAATCATTTCCAATTAAACATGCTGAAGATGAGTGTAGAAGTGAGACAGTGAATTAATTTGCAGGTTAAAGATCCTTATGTTTTTTGTTTTGGATATGCCAAAGCCAAAAGCCTGGGGGGATACCCATGCTGGAAGAGTCTGTTCCTGAAGGACTGTGGCCTTTTGAAGGGACCCACGCTGCAGCAGTTGACTAGGAACTGCAACCATGGGAAGGACTCACACTGGAGAAGCTCATAGAGTGTTGCCTCCTGTGGGAGAAACCCCACACTGGAGCAGGTGGAGAGTGGGAGAACACGTCCCCCTGAGGAGGAAGGAGCAGCAGAGAAAAGTGTGATGAAATGACCTGAGTCCTTAGTACCCATCCCCCTGTACCACTGTGCAGGAAAGAGGTTGAGAAAATCCTGAGTGATGTTCAGCCTGGGAATGAGGAAGAGTTGGGTGGAAGATGTTGTAGGATTTGTTTTTATTTCTCACTATCCTACTCTGATTTGATTGGCAATAAATTAAACTAGTTTTCCCAAGTCAATACTCTTCTGCCTGTGATGGTAATTGTTGAGTGATCTCTCCTGGTCCTTTTCCCGTGAGACTCTTGGGATTTTTTCTTCCCCTGTCAGGTTGAGGAGGAGAGCAGCTTTAATGGGCACTTGGCAAATAGCCACGATCATCTCACAGCTATAGTTTTCATTATTCCCTGTAACTTTTTTTTTTTTTGGTCTCTTTGCATGCAAATCTGTATTACTGACAAAAAAACTTGTTATTCTGACCGAAACTTGTTATTCTGATACAAATCTCTGTGTAGTGAACATTTTCTCTGTGACACATCAAAATTGTAAAGGTATTCTCCTTGTAAATGGATCGTCTAAATACTACACTGAAGCATTAAAGAAGCATGAAGCAATGAGCTTACGATGATTTGCTGATTTTTCCCTGAACAGCATCTTACTATTGTAGTTCCATTTTGCCTTTTTATTTATTCATAACTGAGTTACCAAAGATATTAAACTAAAGTGAGAAGTAAAATGAATATCTAGTCACATGAGGCATCATCTCTAACTACCAGTGACCCCTGTGATTTTGGCATCTTTGATTCATAGATCTTACTTACCTGTGAAAATTATGAGTTACCCTCATCCCAAAGCTGTCCTTTAAATAATGCAGAAAATATTTTCAAGCTCATAGTTTCTTTGACTTAAGAATATTCTGTATTTGGAGTACTAAGCAGATGCTCTGTAAACAAACAAAAACGTCATGTTCTCCTTCAGTCTACAAATGGGAAACTAAAGCAATGGGGTTTTGACTGTTTTTTTTCAAAGTAGTACATACCCACCCATGTACATGTCATGTCTTGACACCCCATATGATCTGCTAGGTCTCTTGTTCTCTTAGTGCTGGCAGATTGTAGGAAAAAAATCAGATTTTTGAGGTTGCCTATATGTAATACCTAATTCATTTGAAGACAAATTATTATAAAATGAAACTGAAAATGAGTAGTTTTAGATTAGACGTTAGAAATAAATTCTGTACTGTGAAGATAGTGATGCACTGGAACAGGTTGCTCAGAGCTGTGGATGCCCCATCCCTGGAAGTGCTTGAGGCCAGGTTGGATGGTCTAGTGAAAGGTGTCCCTGAACATGTCAGGAAGGTTAGAACTAGATTATCTTTAACATTGTTTCCAACTTAAGTCATTCTATGATTCTATCATTCTACAATCCTATTAAATTTATTTACAAGAAGAAATGTGATTATGTGTGATGCACAGTTTGCACTAGCATGACTTTTGCAAAACAGTGATAAATGATCCTTACAAATGCTTTGTATGTGAAGGCAAAAGGAATAATTTCAAAAGGCACAGCAGTGAGTTTGTGCATGCCATTTCTTACAGGACCTGATATGTGAAGAGTTTTTTGGGAAAGGGCCTTTCTGTTATCATCTGCTGATATAACCAACTATTAATAGAGACCAACTACAAAAGCAAAAATTCATAAATGTGCACAGGATGTTGCTGACTGTCCAATAAAATCAACATTTCATATGTGGTGCTTGTATAATTCACTGCTAATCCAAAATGTTTTGTGAAGCAATCACTTTTAAAGCAGAGTATAAATACCAATGAAGTCACAAAAGCAAATGCTGAATAATTCTGGTCTCAGACTAAAAGAAATCAGCAGAAGAAAGTGGTGTTAGAGTAAAATTGCATTAAGTTTATTTTCTGCTTAGTTTCATAGTTTTCATAGGCTAGACAGTTCTAATGATACCTTTTAATTCTTTAAACATACTGCAACAATGCAAGATTCCTTGCCAATTTCAGGATACTAGTTCATAAAGAAAGTCTGATATCCTAAAACTTTTCTGCTAGGAGTCAATGAGTAAGTCTACACTTGTTCTGGAAGACAATAATATGAACTGTTCCCAAAAATAGGAACATAGAAGGAGAAAAAAGGCATTAAAATGAATGCCATAAAAAAGAAACAGCAGAAAACAAATGATGAAACAAAAATTTGCACTGTTATATGCCTAATTAGATTAAAAATATTTTTTTCTGCATACAGTGTATAAAGGCACAGCGATCACGTTTGATATTGATTTCTGCTCTTGAAAATATGATGTACTCCTAAAATAGACTTTGGGGATGACTTTTACAAAATAAACTTTTCTCAAATCTTGCAAAATTCTTATTTGATGGTTTTCCCCTCAGATTTCCAGCTGCTGAACCTATATTCAATCAACCCAAACGACCACTCATTTTCCTGAACATTAATATGTAGTGCTATCCAGTGTGCCCTAGAGTATCCCTTGTGGTTTCTTCTGTGACTAAAGAAGGACACAGCAGTACCAATGTCTCACCTAGCAGATCCATGTGAATTCTTTCCATATCCTTGGGCATCTCATGCAGCACTAGATGCCTGCATCTGGAGAAGTGCATCCCCTTTTAATGTCTTTCACAGTTTTCTTTCAGTGACAATACAAATAACAGAGTTCTGGAGCAATATTTGCTCTTCCAGGCAATATTAGCAGTCAGATGTTCCAGCATGGGGTGAAATTTCCCCAGTATGTTTCACCTAGCTTTCTGTGCTTTCTGAACACCCTTTTGCTACCTAATGTTCAATTTTAATGCAATATTTTCCTTTAAATATAAAGGAAATTATAAGAAAAAACAGGCTCAAATGAATCCATCTGAGGGGTGTAATAGCCTCACAGCAGATTCTGACCTCTCTTCCCTGCAAGGCCTAGGTCAGGTAAGTATCTGGTGTTAGGTAAAATTTATTTAGGACCCAGGGTTCCTTTCACTGTTGCCTAAAATTTCATACCCTTGTATGTGAAACTTCTCATTTTTTCTGCACAAGGGCAAAGCTCTGAAAAATCAAATAAAATGGAATAGAATACAGAAAAAAATACAGGGCTATTTTTCCTAAAATTTGAAATCTGCATTGTCCAGATTTTTAACTCAAATTCTTTAATTGAAAAGGTATAAATAAGCCTCTGTCTTCAAATTTAAAGCATGCTGGTGGAAAGAAGCACTCAGAAATCTACTAAATTTATAGACACATGTGGCAATGATTTAGTTTTCACTGTGGTGTATTGGTAGAAAAGTAATAAAATGACATATCCTTAATCTCTACCACAACACACAAATTCAATAAGAAAGAAATTAAGTTTACAATGTTGTTTTTCAAGTGTTGCATAGTCTTTATAGCTAATAAGCAGCAATCTTTTTCCTCATGCAAGAAACTCCAGTATTTGTATAACATATGTGTTCACCTAGAAAAATTATAATAATTTTTAGAAATATAAGAAAGAGGTGAGGAAGTATTCCAGCTACCAGAGCAGAAAGTCTCTTTGCAGTTTTTTGACAAGACCATGTTAAAGAAGGTTTTTGCTTTTGCAGTACGAGAACTGTGATGGAGCAGACTGCAACTTGTTGAGGACCCCGTGTCAGAGCTGGTGAATAGGTCCTGGAGGAAGATAAAGCCCATGGAGACCCCACATCAGACCAGAGAGAAAGTCTGAGGAAGAGGGAGCTGCAGAGAGGAGCTGCTATGGAGTAATCACAAACCCCATTCCCTATCTGCCTGCACTGCTCTCTGTGGGGGTGAAGGGGTAAAGCTGAGCTTCAGTAAAAGTACAAGTAGCGCTTTTCTTTTTATTTTATCTTTGTTTTTCACCATAATACTGTGTTGTATGGCAATGAATTAATTGTCATAGGATGATGGAATTATAAAATAGCTTTGGTTGAAAGATACCTTAACATCATCTATGCTCTGGGCAGGGCACCTTCCTCTAAAGCTGCTCAGAGGCCCATCCAAACTGGCATTGAACACTTCCAGGGAGCAACTCCTCTTGGCAATCTGTTCCACTGCCCCACCATCCTCAAAGTAATGAATTTCCTCCTAATATCTCATCTAAACCTATTCTCTTTCAGTTTATGCCATTCCCCCTAGTCCTACCGCTGCATGCTCTTGTAAAAAGTCCCTCTCCAGTGCCTTGTAGGCCCCCTTTAGGAGTGGAAGGCTGCTCAAAGGTCTCTCTGGAGACTCATCCTCCTCCCCAGGCTGAACTCCAGCTCTCTTTACAGAGGTGCTCCAGCCTTCTGATCATCTTAGTGATTATCCTCTGGATGTGCTCCAGCGGATCCACGCCCTTCTTATATCAGGAGCACCAGGGATGGATGCAACATTCCAGGTGGGGTCACACAAAGGCAGAGCAGAGGGGCAAAATCACCTCCCTCCACCTGTTGGCCAGACTGCTTTTGATGCAGATTTTTGGTTGTTGGCTTTCTGGGCTGTGAGCACACATTGCTGGGTGATACAAAGCTTATTCAGTCAAGTCTGTTTTGCCTGCAATGATAACTGGTGAATGATATCTCTCTCTTTAGGTTTCTTTATGTTCACAAAATTATTCCTATTATTTTCTCCCCCTGTCTGGGAGGGGCAGTGAGAGAAAAGTTCTGTGTGCCTGGCAGCCAGCCAAGGTCGACCTACCACACAGATGGTGAGAACTGGATGAGGATGTTAAGGATTTTAAGAACAGCCACCTCCTCCAGCAGGACTCCTGCCCAGTGCCCTGTGGTCTGTGCTCAGGCAGAGGGATGCAGCTGCCACTTTGCTGTTAGCAGCTTCAACCAGTGGCAAAACTGAGCACAGAGAGACAGAGAAACAGACACACAGAGGGCACGGACACAGACAAGAGCAGAGAAGGTGCTGCTCCAGCAGCCCCCCCAGTCAGGACTCACAGCAGGCACTGGCACACAGGGACACGTCCCCTGCTCCTCTGGCACTGCAGAGGCAGAAGGTGACAAGGGCAGCTCCCTGGGTTCACAAGCACACACACACACACACTGCAGAGGCAGAAGGTGACAAGAGCAGCTCCCTGGGTTCACAAGCACACACACACACACACTGCAGAGGCAGAAGGTGACAAGAGCAGCTCCCTGGGTTCACAAGCACACACACACACACACTGCAGAGGCAGAAGGTGACCAGTGCAGCTCCCTGGGTTCACAAGCACACACACACACACTGGCTGATCCCCTGAGCACCAGCACGGTCCCTCTGCCCAGCCCTCAACCTTGCTTGGATCCTGTCATCTTGAAATGATATGCTGCTATTTTGAAATGTCCTTTTTTGTACATACTTATTTTATCTTTGTTCCTTGACATGTAGCCTTAATTCTCAAACTGTCTAAAATGGCTGTTTGGTCTAAAGTTGCCTACTGATCCCCCATTAGCTTTATCTTCATTATTACTATGGACATAGCTCTCCAGATGAGTGCTAATTATGTTTGAGGACCTAATCCTGGTTTTGTTATTAACAGGAATGATAAGTGTGAGATAGAGAGATATTTCTGGCCCCTTGATGTATAAAATCTTAAACATTTCTTGCACCACAATGGTCTATTTGTATGACTCAGACATGAATAACTTCTATTATTCAGTTATCACATTTTCAATGCTATAAATAATTCCAAAAATTAATTTTAAATCCAAATTATTTTCTTCTGAACTTCAAGGAATTTGGGTTCCTTCAGTAATTTGGGTTCCTACAAGACAGTGTAGGCCCAAAAACACATTCATGACTTATAGGTCACGTGATAAATTTCATTGAAAATTGCTGTTTGACACTCTCACTTCATCCAGTTTTAATAGTTTTGATATAGTCTTTATTGCTCATAAATCCATGATCACAAAGACTCGCTTTAAAACATTACTCAGCCTTAACCTCAGTCATGCAAGTACAGTTATCCATGTGTAAAGAGCAGTCCAAATCTCATAAATCTGTACCTCTCATCATACTGCTATCAGCTGCAGCCATTTGTGCTGGGGTGCAAAAGAAATTCAAACATAGAAAGCTTCAGGTCTTTGTTGAAAAATGGTGACAATAATATATTTAATTAAAATTAAATTTGAATAACACACAAAGAAACTTTGATACTTTTAAGCCTTAGGTAGGAAGTCTATCACATAATAGACAAAATTGACGTCATTTTCAATGAACTGTAGAGAACAAGTTAATGGAGACAAACAGAGCAACATTGCAATGAACCCTCAACTCTCCAGTTCCATCCACAGAATAAAAAATTTGGCTTCCATTTTTCCTTAAACTGACAAGAACTCTGACATTCATTTCAAATAGCCACAGTGCTGAGAGGTTAAATGTATATAAAAGCTTCTCTGGTCTTGGGATTTCCCCCTCTTAGCTCTACATGATTATAATCTTCTTCATTACTTAATCATAAACCTATAACATTATACTTCTTGTGCACTCCATGAACTATCTGTGGCAATTTTCTTTTCCTGCCTGATAGTGAATTCCCATCATACTTAAGTGTGCAGTTAAGAGTCACAAGCTAAAAATGAAATATTTATTGAATTGCAGTAAATATCTCACCATGCTCTTATAGCCTAGGAATAAAACAAAAATATTGCAACTTGTTAAAATATAATATAGCAATAAATATTTCTTTTAAAATATTTACAACTATATGCAACTTTCTGCATCACAGAAGTAAGGCAGGCTCCGTAGACTGTACAATCTATTTAGTAATATTTTCAGCTTTTCCTAATAAAATAACAGAATTTATTCTCATTTTAAATTTGAAGTCTAAACCCAGGTCTCATTTAATAAGATACAGTATAGTTATATTTATGTCAACCACTGTAGAACATTAATATGCAAGATCAATATATTTTTCCATTTTCTACTCCTGATGGAATTTTAACTGAAGACTTAATTTTCCTCTGAAAAAATGATTTGATCAAATGGAGTTGGAAATGTATGAAAAAATATACCTTTTGCAATTAAATGAATAGAATACTATTGAAAAAAAAAACACCTAAATTTAAAAAGCAAGCAAAAAAAAAAAAAGATTACAATTATTTCTTAGCAAAGAAAATAATAAAAGAAATTTCCTGAATGAAGAATTTTGGGATAGCTTCTGAGGCCTTAGGAAGTCAGATTCTGAAAAGAATGTAAAAGGAGCAAGACAGACTCTATTTCAAAGGGGTTTTTTTTATTTCTGAGCTATTAAAAATAACCATAAATATGCAGATAAATAAAACCTGGCAAATGTCACTTTCACCTTGACATTGATTTTGATATTTAGAATTATTTCTGAGACAGGAAGGAGATTTGGTAATAGTCTTGCAACAATGCTGCTTAACCCCTAGTTTGTAATGCTAATCAGGATAGATTAATATTAAATGAAGCAAACACCTAAATTCCTTTGAAGGCACTGTCTCTCTGTAAATCAAAAAAGGAAAACAATAAAAGAGGAAGAAGTAGGAATGTGACTAAAATTACTATTAAGTGATGACCTAAAGCATGATCTCATTGTTCTGCCAGCAGCAGTGGAATTGAAAAGACTTTGTCACATTCTCTAGACACATTGACTGTGAATAAAGCACATACCTTAGATAACTGAGGACCTGGTCAAGGATTAGTCCTGACATGATATAATTGACTTTGAAGGCTTGAAGAGGAATTTAGATCATTGTAGCTTAACAGGAAAAATGTCTAAGGAAATCAGATTAATAAAAGCCAGCCTTAAATGAAAGCTCACTGTTGATAAAGGATAAGTTCACAACTATTATATTAACATTAATCATGGTAAGTGAATCCATAAACTATCAAAACTCTTAAAAAATATGTAAACAGTTGAATTTGAGTTTATTGGAGAAACAAAAACCCCAAGGCTTTGTAGTCTGTTCAGAAATTCTGAATGGTCTAAAAAGGTATTATGGACTATGTAGTGCTTGGAATTTTTTGGAGGACTAAAAATACAATTGTGCTGAAGGAGATATTTTATTCTTTGACAGTGCCAGTTTCTGTGCGATGACTGTACAAATATTGCAAAAAATAATTTTAGACAGACTTCTCACTCCAAATGCTTTCTAGAAGTAGATTTTAAATAGTCTTGGGGTAGATGTATAAACAATAGCAAAGTATGGCTTCCAAGTTTTCTGTTTTCTACAGTTGACCATGCAAATCTTTTTGTTGTTTATTTGTTTGGGGGTTTTTGTTTCCAGCTGCCTTTTCAGAAGCCTAATACCTTCCCTTAAATATTGCAATAGTTAATCTGAAAGGTCCTTGGATTTCACTGGAAACAAATCTACAGACACTGAAAACTTGAAATGAGGTGACCTCCTGGACAGAAGACACAACCCCTGATGCATCTGCAACACTGACAAACAACCATGAAGACATGTTTACTGCCTCATGCACATCCAGTGAATGAAAGGGCTGGAAGCTGTCTTGATTCATATTCCTGTACAAGGGAATAATTTCAGAACTTTAGTGCACTAATATTAATGGAGGAAAATACAGCATTAAGCAGGATGAAAAAGATGGTATAAGAATCAAGGTGAAATTTCATAAAAACACCTTGGAGTTAAATAGATTTTGATTTTCTAGGTCTGAAAAAACCCATTATTTTATTTTATTGCTGTCCAGAACAAATATTGGTCTAGGCCATCAGTGTTTGCAGAAATATTCCAAGAGGAGGATAAAAAAAAACAAGACAAAATTAATCAGACTTTCCTCATAATTTCCCTAAAACTTCAAAACTTAGTTCTGAAGGTGTGTGAATATCCTTTTCCCTCATGAACAATTCTTTACATAGAAAGCAATATTAATCTAACTCCTAGGAAGGAGTGAGACTGGATTGATGCACCAAAGTTCTTTGCTATAGCTGTCTTGTTGCTTCATAAGGGTCCTTTAGCTCTTCTTGCTTCTCTCTATTTTTCCTTTATGTATCTCATTTTTCTTTTTTTCACAGTATGATGCCTTTCTTTGGTGTTATAGCACAATGGTTAGAGCACTCAGGATGTGGGAGAACAGGTAAAGAACAAAATGTATTATGTGGCTCTGCTACATGATAATTTATTTGAATGACGCTTGCCAGAGAAGATTTTTATTTAGCTTAAAAGCAGTTCCTGTGTCATGAATTAAAACAAAAATAAGATTGTCTTTATTGAAAGAAAGAATGTATTTCAGGAATGGAACTAACAGGAAATATGACTTGGAATCAAATATATTACTTGGAGACTGTCTGTTTTGCAAATCTGTTAGGAGTCAGATCTTTATTGAATTTGCTTTGAAAGCTGCCTCAGAAGTCATTAATCCTTAAACATTAACATGGTCTAAAAATGCTAAGGTCAAGTCCAAGCAGGTAGGAACTCATTTCTAGCCTCTTGCAGTCATATTGTAAGGGTTAAAAAAAATCCCACCATTTTCTTAAATTTTTAGCGATGTTGAGTTACATAAATTATCCACATCATCCTAAGAAGAGATTGCTTTTTAAATGCAATAAATGCACCACAGCATTTTCCAAATAATCAGCAATTTTCCCTCTTGAGTTGTCTGAAAACGACTGTGAATTCAGAGACCATCTAGCAAAATCTTGCTTAGCTGTGAAAATAAGCCTGAGGATGCTCTGCCAAGCATTGCAACAAACTAGCTAAATCATTGACTACAGCCCACAACAGAAAGGCTTCTAAATGGAAGATGATATGTGTTAGAAACCTTTCCCTGAGTATCAAAAATAGGAGCAAGACAGGGACAAATATATAAAAGAAAAGATTTTCAAGAGCCATACACCATCCCACAGAACAACGAGGGCATCGTGTTATTCACTATCTAGTGACATTTTTCAACACACCACTTGAGTTTTATTTCTGAATATTTAACTTCTATTGAAATCTTGCTTGAAAATAAAGAAATATGTTCTAAAATACTTCTGCTATTTTTCAATCCAATTAAATGAATTAATAAGTAATAAAAATCAGATATTTAGGTATTTAGGGTTATGAAGTCACTGTTTTTGGAAGACAAAAGCTATCACATATTTGAGGTTTTATGTTTTAGACCTGGCATGTGTTTTGGATTAATCTATAATATAATGCATAACAACAGAAGCGGGTAGGAATCTTTAAATTGGCTTTTTTTTTTATTCATCACAGCAGTCAAATGGCTTCCCATGAGCATCTTTATCCTGTTCCTGTTGCTCTGAAAAAAAAAATTAGATATGACTGAAAAAAGAGAAAATGCAGGTGGACATGCTTTCTTTTTTGTCTGATTCTTCTTTCTCTTCCTTGCTAAAATTTCAGAAGAACATTGACAGACAGTTTACAGAGCGATGAAATCTTTAGTTGTGTATTTATCAGTATTATTTTTGTATATAGAGCTATACAAAATAACCTGTGGATGAAAAAACATCTAATCTCTAAACTCAAAAAATCTAATAATCATGCTTAGTTTTAAATATTTTTAACAGTTTTTTAATTTAATTATACTACATAATGCATCTAAATGTAAGCCTTATGATTGTAGGCTCTTGATAAAACACCTAAAAATACATAAATGTTCCTCAATTCTAATATTCAGTTTTAGGACTTATGTAAGAGAATATAAATAATAATTAAAAATAGTTTGCTAATATGTGTATTGTATAATGCTGTATGAAGTTTTAAAAAATATCAATGAAAACCAGTAAGTTCATTTTAACGTCTGGTCCTATTAGTCATACGGAGATTTGAGAGAAATCATGATGCAGCCAAAATGATATGTCTCCTTCCAGGACATTCTGTTGTAAAGGGAAGAATATCAGTGTTCTTAGCAGATCAGAAGCAATTGCATTGAAATCTCTAAAGTAAAATGATGAGAGGGTAGGGAATGAGACAATACTTAAGATGCAGCATGCTTCATGACATTTACAGCCACTTCCCAATTAGCAGTAGGACCATAACCCTTCTCCTACCCTCTTTTCTCCCCAGAGATGAAATCTGAACATGCCACCTCCACATTTGTGTTTCTGCCTGTATTTGAGGAAACAAGCATAGCTTATCAAGTCTTTCTTTTTCCTCTTTCTTTCTTTCTTTCTTTCTTTCTTTCTTTCTTTCTTTCTTTCTTTCTTTCTTTCTTTCTTTCTTTCTTTCTTTCTTTCTTTCTTTCTTTCTTTCTTTCTTTCTTTCTTTCTTTCTTTCTTTCTTTCTTTCTTTCTTTCTTTCTTTCTTTCTTTCTTTCTTTCTTTCTTTCTTTCTTTCTTTCTTTCTTTCTTTCTTTCTTTCTTTCTTTCTTTCTTTCTTTTTCTTTCTTTCTTTCTTTCTTTCTTTCTTTCTTTCTTTCTTTCTTTCTTTCTTTCTTTCTTTCTTTCTTTCTTTCTTTCTTTCTTTCTTTCTTTCTTTCTTCCTTCCTTCCTTCCTTCCTTCCTTCCTTCCTTCCTTCCTTCCTTCCTTCCTTCCTTCCTTCCTTCCTTCCTTCCTTCCTTCCTTCCTTCCTTCCTTCCTTCCTTCCTTCCTTCCTTCCTTCCTCTCTCATGGAAAATATTAACATATTAACTGGCTTAGTCTTGGAAAACTGTTTGAAGTTCATGTTGCGTGTGTTTGGTGTTTTCTTCCTTTTTAAACTCTCCTAATTATTAAAGATACCTGTAAAAATCTTATGCCAACCTCAGAGAAATGAAAGAAATTTTTAATGTCTATCATTAATTTTGGAGCTGGAATTTGTTATTCTTCTATTTTTTTCTGATTGCTGCTTTTTCTAGATTAAAAAAAATTAAAGCAAATAAACAGCAATGCAATAAAACTCTTGATAAAATTGTACATGAAAAGAAATTATAAGACTGAATTATATAATAAATACCTACAATAAACTCAACTATTATCTCAAACTTGTAACAGCATCATTGGGACTGACAGAATCAGCATACTAAAGAGGTTTGTTTGTATGTCTTGGATTCTTGCAAAAAACATTTAAAGTATTTTTCTTATTTTTACAGATTTAGTATATAATTTTTTACAAATGACACTTCTTTTTCTGACTATAATATAGAAGTGGCACAGAGGTGCCTTGTATTAAAGGAAAAATGTATTTGAGCAGGATTAACAATCCTATGGGCAGTGTGACACCAGCTGCTAACAACCTAGGAAGGAAATCAACAAATAAAAGAAAGAAAACCAAGAAAGTTCAGGCAGCAACGCAGCATACTTGTAACATTATTTGGGACAGAAAGAGAGGAGAAAATCATTCCTGCATTGCATTATGCTAGAGATCCCTGGTGGCAAAGACCTTGGAAAGGTACCATATGAAAATCTGTAAGGTGAGAACAAATTTCATCCCTACTATTTCATAAACTGTTTCTTGCAGGGAATTACACTGTGTCCCCCTGCACAGAGGGAGGATTGGCAACACATGAGTAAAAACAACTGTCATCAAGCAAATGAGTGATGCAATATGGGAGGATGTTATTAGTGTTCCAGCAAGAAGTATGCCCATGATTTCACCATTTCCCCTGAGTCGCCCACTGTTTCTTGCTGCAGGGTAAAAGAAAGGAACATTGTGTCTCTGCCTATGAAGCTACTTTCCCTCACTGGGAAATGTATCTCTCCTATTCAATCTTTCCAACCACAAATTTTTTATTGAGTGACTCCGGAAAAAACAAAACTATACAAACAATTCCAGAAGGGCAGGAACTTCTCTTGAGTGTAAATTTAATGCATACTACTGCAAAAGTATCCCACTACACCACTGCACACATGCACCAAATAAATGCATTCAGCACAGAAAACAGGCGCTATCAGTAGGAATTTCATGGAGAAAAAAAAAAGAGCAAGATCTCATTTTCTTTCTTTGTTGTGATACGATGATGCTACATGCTGCCAGATCCTTCTCTTAAATTGCTCTCTAACAGCTAGATGCCCTCCACAAAGCTGTCACCAGAGAAGAATAGCACACACCAAGGTTGTTTTCATTTGTTTAAGCTCCTGCTGTGCTGCTTGTCTCCAGTATCAAAGCATTCTTTTTTCAGAACAAATTTCTTTTAACATATTGTTCTCCCTTTTTAAGATTCTGCTTGGTTCGCATAACAAAATCTCCACCAAACACTCATTGATTTATCGAGAGAAGTTACTTTTTCCAAAAGTAAAAAAAAAAAGCTGCTGAGATATAGATTTTCACATATTTAATCAGAAAACATCTGCTGATGTATTGCTAACATATGATCCAAAATCCCAAAATCATTATTAGCTTTGCTGGACCTCGCTGCCATGAAATTATATTGTCATCTATTTCTGTTGCTTTCATAGCAGAATTGTAACTTTAAGTCTTCTGGTACCATACCTTGAAGCATGTCCTTTTTGTCACCTACACAGCTTAACATGATAAGGATCAACCTCTGCAGGTATTTCTGTGAACATATATACATATATATATATATATATATATATACTGTTTATAGACATATATATGTGTATATATAAAAGGTAATGTCAGTATTTAAAAGCAGGAAATATCTTGCAAGCATTCATGGTCTGAGTTAGTGGCATTCAATGCGTCAATCCCTATGGATCTTCTGGTTTTTTTAACTTTTCTATTTTATGGAATATTAATAAGAATCTAATGCATAAATAAACTGAAGTTACTAGTAAAGACTGAGAGAAACATTGTCAAAAAACCTAAGAAAGAATAGGCAATTATTTAATAAATATTTAATTTTTATGTTTATTAATGTACACTTTTGAATATCAGATATATTAATAAAATAAATTGAACCACAAGGAGAGATATTCCAGAAAGGAAACATCATCCCACCTGCAGTTTATTTTTCATCTCCCAAATGATAGTCACAAATCAGTACTATTTATTAGCACTCCAGCGAGAGCACACTACTTGATTTAGTCAACAGTGTCCTCCCTCCCAGAAGCTTTAGGACAGTCTCTGCCATTGTGTTCTCCTAGCACTATTTTTAGTCTTCCTTTTTATTTTTTTTAAATCACGTCTTTCCTCGTGACTGACTCAGCAAGTCAACATGATGAAAACAAATGTTATTAGACCTTCATTTTCACACTAAAATCCCGGAAGGGGAGCTATCCTGCTTACAGCTCTAATTGCTTTAACAGCACATCTTTCAGGGCTTGTTCTTATGGGTTTGATTCTGCAGCCCTTACTCAGCTTGAGTAGTACAGCTCTTCTGAGTAGTTTCATTGATACCCAGGAGCCTCCTCTCACTATTAAGTGCTTCTCAGCAGGCATAAGGACTGTAGAACTGAGCAGTGTGAGCTTATTTCAAAAGAGTGAAGAGACTAGGCATAGATTCCAGTGAAAGGGAGCACAAGCTTTGCTTATCTCACATTTGCCTTCCACACACAGCCATCCCCCCCACCCCCCATTTGCCCCCACCACCCTTCAGTTCCCAAGTCTCTCAAGCACAAAATAAAAAGAATTCTAGCGAGGTAGAAACAGCCAATTCAGCTGATGATGTAGTTCATTTTTAAGCCAATGCATGTTATTCAGGATATTTCTATACAGTGGAAAAAGTACAACTGCAAGTGTTTGCAGAGCTCCTGGTTTGCTCTTTTAAGATAATTTTGTTGAGACAGTCTCCACTAAAGTTTAAAAATATAGATGGAAAAATCAATAAATTAATCTATGAGGTTTAGCACACAGTACAATAGAACTTAATTTAATAAAAATAATAAATACTTTTCTCATAGGTATATACCCCCATAAGCTCATTTTAATTATTCATTATTTTGAAGAAGACAACATAAGTAAAAATTTCCGAAGTTAATGTCTCTTGATATTGAAGGGGAGATGTAGTGGAGGTTGTGAATATATGTATTGGCATATATAAGGTATATTTACTACTGGTAGCATTAGTATTAGTATTAGTACCATTATAATTATTTAGCTCTCTGAAAATTTGGCATATTTTACGTCTCCTTCTTTGACCTCAGATCAGAGGATAACTGTCTAATACCATCCAGAGTCGAATTCTTTACTTCAAAATGTCAAAACTCAAACTAATTTTCCCAACAGGTGTTTGGCTTCATTTCTGAAATTCCCCAAGAGATTTTGAACTGCCAATGTTCTCTAAACTTGCACGGCGCAGACTATGTAGCCTACTAGTGGAGTGGATCATGTTTTCTTTTTACACTGATTTTGTAATGAGAATCTAGGGATATTTTGTACATATTTGGTGATGAATCACAAAAACTAGTTCCTGATTATCTCTTATGCAAAGTGGATAAGCTTTTTCCTTCTACAGGAAAATCCTGTGCAGAAGTCAACATTTCCCCTCCCAGTATTTGTGGCCTGACTCCTTTCCAAAACCTCATACGTATCTACCTGCTGCAAGAACAATCATTCATACATAGAGCTTGGGTTTGTGGGTATTTTGTTTTGTTTGTTGGATTTGGATTGGGTTGGGTTTTTTCAGGTACAGATACCTGAAGCAGTCCAATCTCTAGGAAGATTTCTAGGCCTCTGTTGTCATTTTCATGTTTATGTCATTCTGGACTACTGGCATTTTTGATCTTTGAATTACCCCAATTACTAACAATTATGTTTAGTATTTTTTCCCTTTTGTTTCCATTTTCTTTCCTCTGATATTATGGAACTTGCAGTGATGCAAATGTTTAGCAGAATCACACTTCTGTACACGGCTTCTAATAAAGCTTCCTTGATTCATTTTTCACGATCCTCTGCGTCTTTTGATACTGTAAAACCAAATTTTTCCAGAATGTATTTAATTTATTATCTTCTTATGTTTCAAGATCCCTCAATTTAAGTTCCTCCTAGATAGCTGAACCTTCTAAAATGTTTCTGGAATTACTCAATTGAATTACAATATAAGCCGTTCTTCTCTTATGCTGCAGCAGTTTCAGCTTATTCAGCATCAGAATATGAAACTGATGTATAAAAATGCAACCTTTGTTTAGCTTTCTGATTTGACTTATAATCAAAAATCAGGTAGTATATTTCTAATTATGTTCTTAGCAAAGCAACCCTTGTGAATTAATTTCTCAAAACTCACAGCAGCCAGATTTATCTTTCAAAGTAGATAGTAAGCCTTTATCATATTGGATATTCAACAAAGATAAATTTAGACTGAGATCTGCAGCAGTGTCCAGCTTTAGATTCCCACTGGAAGTTGTGGAAGTCTGATCATAGGCTCCAATTTTAAGTGAATGCTGAAGCTGCTACCTGAAATGTTTCACCTGGTTGTTTAATACAGCCTTTCAAGTGCAATTTATGACTTTGTTCACTATCTACCAAGTATATTAATTAATCAGAGCTTTATGAACCCAACACTTTACGGATTTTGTTGCTTAGCAACAGAACTTCCTCCAATAAGTGGCTGTATCCAGAGTCCTTTAACCAGCTTTCATCTTCCATAACATTTTTAAATTCAGTTATTTCATTACTTTTAGAAAACAAAGCACTTCTAATTTCAAAGGAAAAATTCTTTTATTTAAATTTTTATTTTTATTTCAAATACTAAGATGACACTTAGGAATGGCTTTAGCTGCACTAACATGTTATTCACTGTAAATATGTACAATGAAATCCAAACAACAGTAAAGTAATCACATCAGCCAAATGTTGGCAGTTCTTTTCATTGCTGTGGGAAAAACACTCTCACCCATTCCAAAATCCCTATTAAATCTGTATTAATGTCCTCCATCTCTGGAAACAAGCAATAGAGTAGTAAATTACACTTCTGTGTAAACTGAATTCTGAAATTGAGAACAGGACCTTTGCAATTTACAGACATTTTAACTTCTAATGTTGTTAAAATAGATGTTTCTCAGTCCATGAGCTCTTCTGTGGCCCAAATAACACTCTGTTTGTGCATCAAGGGTTCAGTTTTTAATTCCACTGTTATTCATAGCAATATTAGAATTAATATTAGTTTCTCTATTTTAAAGGACTCATTTGCTGAAAGCTAAATTTATCCCTGCCCATGAAGACATCAGTTGCAGAAGGTACCCACTAAATTTTCATCCTTTGCAAGAAGTGTAAATATTTAAAAAATATTTCGTCTGATTCTTGGAAATGTTGTATATCCACTTTATGCCTGCATCAGAGGCTCAGTACTGGAATTATGCCTGTGTCTAATTTAGGAGTAGTTATAAAATCAATGGTATTAACTCTTTACATTAAGGTAAATACCCCATAGAGTAGATCAGAATTAAAAAAATTAAAATCATTTTACCTATATTTAGATTAGACTTCATATTCTTACCACTTTTTGACACTTGATTTGTAACACCAAATGTGGCAATTTGCCCCCTTTGATACACATATACACCACCATCTCTGGAGAGAGAATTTTTTTTTGAGAAAAATATGGAATGTATAATGAACTCATTTATGCACTAAGGTTATGAACTTTGGCAGGCGCTAAACAGGGAAATATACTTTAGGTGTCTTGGTATGAATTCTGCTTTTTTAGTTTTTCAATATAACTAGCATTTCACAGTGGTGGAAGCTATATTTACCAATGTACATGCCCCACAACTGCTCACTGGTTTGCTACTGCAGTGGAGCTATTTGGATAAAAATGTGATCCTTCCCTTTCTCTTTTCACATTATGTGATATAATTTCGTAGACATAATATTTCACATCTGTAGAGTGCCACCTTATTAAAAAATCTAACAAGAATCTTGTGGGATGCAACCAGTTCCAGGAAAGTACCCCATCTTACAAGCATTCCTTTAAAATCAATGTGGGATGTGAAAGAATATATTTAAGCTGATAATATCTTTTCTAGAACTGTGCATGCTTGGTATATCCTGCATAATATGTTACATGAGCACTAACCAAAAGTTTGGATGACAGTAGTTATTTTAGAGAGAGCTTTTGAGAAATATTTTATTTTGCTTTGGTTTTTTTTTTTTCATTTTGGAGTCCCTGAATTCTGATCTTATCTTAGCTAGAGATGAAAAGAGGGAATACAAGGAGAACAAAGTTATATTGAAATGAAATATGCCTCTAAAATCCTTTGTAATTCCTTCTTTAAGTATTGCTTCTCCTTCAAATGCTCATTGTCTCTGTTTCACACATTTTGTCTTCATTAAGAGCCTTGTGAAAGACTGAGAAAACAAAGGATAAGTCTTCATTTTTTACCCTTTTTTCACCTGAGCAAAACTTGTTCCTCTCAGCTGTTCAGCTAGCATCACAGGGAAAAGTCCTGAGGGCTACTGTTCACTTACATGACATTAATATGGCAAAAACTTCTTGCTACCACAATGTATTCTATGGACATAATAAAGACAAAGGGCCTGCATTTTTTTCCACATTTCTCTGTGCAGTCACTGCTCAGGAGAAAGGAATTGTGAATGTAGTTTTTTTCTACTTTTTACTTTTGACAAAATGGTTGTGCCATTTTTCAAATATTTTATTTTCCATGGTAACATAATCAGTGAATAATATTTCTTAAAATGTAGTAAAACATAAATAAATTTGTGCAAACAGTTTTTTTTCAAGTAACTACAAACATTTAAAACTTCTAATCACTGCAATGCAGTGGTCTGTTGAAAAAATGGTTCTCAGACAGAAAAAAAAAAAAGGAAAAAAAGAAAAAAAATCAAGATCTCATTCACTATTCATGCCTGGGAAAGGATGTCTCAAAATTTTGATTACATTTGTGGAGAAAGGCAAGCAGTTGTGCAAGGGTGGGCGTTTGATTCAGATTAACCTGTAGAAATAACAGCGTCAAGAAGGCATTATTGATGGACCAAGACATCCTAATCATTGAGGTTTCTGCCACCTCTGAAATAAACTTTGTTCACTTCATACTGCCAACACAGTGGCTTTCTACACCATTCTATAGACCTACTAACTTCAGTTACCTAGTCTGGGACCAGGGAAGAATTTTTCTTGAGGTTCAAGGAGAAAAGTCTCGATTTGCCTGCAAAATGACATGTAGATTTTCCTAAAGAAATTTCAGTGTTCAGAAATAGTTAGCAGAATATTTGGAAAAGGAAGAATTTTTAAGGATTAGTCATGAAGGTATTTAAGAAAAAAATTACGATTCACCTGAGGAAATTAAAATAATATTCTTTATGTATTGCCAAAATTCAGCTGAGAATTATTAAGATAATTATTAACAGAGTTTATCCTCATCATTCTGCTAAGTTTTTTCCAGTGTTCATAAATACTGAACTTTAAGTTGCTACAACTGAAGCTATGGGAGTATTTAAATGGAATTCTTAAATCTAAATTAATATTTGAAGGTACATAGAGTGGTGTGTGTTATGAAAGACTCTACTCAACTGACTGAATTAGGATTTCAACAGTGCTATGATATTCAATGTAACCAAAGAACCTGATAATGACAAGTGAAACATCCATGCACCTAGAGGACAGTAGGAATACCACTAGGCATTTCAAACGGCAGTAGATACCCATGTAAAAGTAACTGAATAAAGGGCTATGCATTGTTTGTGGATCCTTTGACTACAGATGGAGCTCAGAAATACTAGAAGCTGCCTGTAACCTGGAGTTTAATCCCTCTCTAGAAGTGGATATTCTATGACCTTAGGAGCCCAAAGTCATTTGACTTGATCTAATATGTATCAGCTGGCTTCCATCAGCCTCTGTAAAAAGGTGCCTCTCAAAGCTCTTCTTCTGTTCCTCTGCGTGAACATTCTGGCTAGTCCGGCAGATTTCACATGTCACCAGACTCCAGTGTTTAGACAACTGATGTCCATCATGGGTAGACAGTAAAGAGTAAAGAGAAGAGTGAAGCAGAGAGATATTTTTGAGTGGCTCATTTCATAATCTGACCCCTTTCAAAACCGTAAATCATCCCACTGATGTTAAACACTTGTGTTTCATCAGTGACTACAGACATCTTCCCTTTAGGAGGTCAGAGCTAGATGTGATTAGTCCAGCTACAGGCTGATTTCTGAGTACCTTTCATCCAATCCATTGATGGCTAAGTGGGCAGACCTTTTTGGAAAGTTCATGACATGCTCGTCTGCTTTTGCAATCATCTATCTACTTTGAAATACCTGGCAATTAGCTGGTTGATTCTATTTTTAAGAGCCTTAGTTAATAAGAGCACACTGTCCTAAAAAGAAAGTAGATCTCAAAAGCAAGTTTAGATGCATGCAAAAAAAATAGGATATAAAAACTGTAATGAATGTAATGAATGTTTTAAAGTGCTATTTCAAATTGTTGTGATATTTATGGGAGCTGGAAGCTGAGGAAAAAATGCCTGCATATTGAAGATACCTCATTTTTTCTTGTTTATAAAATTCATATTTCATTCTCTAGCAAGTTCTGAATTATTGATTTGCATGTTGATAAAATTCACCCTAAAGTTAAAAAATGATGAAAAGAGAAATTTGAATTGTAAATATTTCTATTAAAGTAATTGTTTAAAAAATGAATAAAAAGCTCAACAAAACCCACAGAAATTTAGCATATAGGTAAATCATGCATATTGTACAAGATAATAGCCTTTCATCTCAACAGTTTGTCTAACGCTGAAGCATAAGATGAATACAGAATCCACAGTTTTTGTGAAGTTATTTGTTTGGGACTGTTCCTCTGAGATGTATGGAGAACTGTGAACTATTCCTTTGATTTTGCCTTATTTACTTACCTATAATTGCTTGCAGACATACTTCCCTGAAACATTATTCTTTAATCTATAGTTTTTTTGTGAACATGTTGCATACTAAACCTGACTGGACTTTGTCCATTATATTGTGTTTCTGAAAAAATATTTGATAACATGGTCTTTGAATTTGTGTTTTTAACCTTTTCTCTTTCTGTGGTGCCTTAAACACAAAAAAATTCTCTCTTTACTCTATCCTTACCATACAAATATGCTGCATTATTTTCTTTCACCTTTTATTTAATAAATGATTAAATGGGTAGTGTTTTTAATTTTAATAACTTTATTCATGAAAAATCTGCTGAAAGATATATCCAAGGACACCTCCTCTGGCCCAGGACATATCTGAAGCATGAACCACTATAAGCTCAAAAAAAAATGCTTATTATATTCATGTAGTGGATTCTCTGGGATTCTCCACTTGTTTCTGTGCAGTGGACACCAGATGGGTCACTGATCTAATATAGTTTTGAAGAAATTAACAAAATTATGTAAGGATATCCTTCAGCTCTTTTCTGCAAAATTTCAGAATTCTAAGGCAAGGAATAAATTCTGATTTCCATAGAAACACTAGGATGTCTCGTGTTAAATAGTAGTTTATTAAAAAGAAAATATTGTAAAATGTTTAGATTTTACACATTGTTTTACCTGAATGCATAGATAAAATAAGAGTTACAGTTTTTCATGATAACCAGTGGGTTTTGCCTCTGGTTTGGTTAACAAGACTATAATAAGACATTTTTGCCCTTCCCTCTTATATTTTAATATTTTCTCCTTTCCTTTCATTAGAGGAAAGTTCATATAACAAGGTAAATGCCCAGTAAAGAAACTATAAAGAAACAATAGTCTTTCCTCAAAAGGATAATGAGGTATCATTTGTAACTCATGCAAGACATAAATAAATGAACAAAAGTATAAATCAAGTGATTTTGGATGATGGAGTAGTACATCTAATCTTGTGACATCTTCTTTGCTAAAGTCAAAAAAGGTATTTAATATTTAAGCAATGGCCACAACTTTTGATCTCCCGTTATTCTAAAAAATAATTTTAAAAAATCTAAAGGGGAAAAGTCAGCACATTGAAGTAGGCTGATTGAAGGATTAGTTAATACAAGAATACTTAAAGCTATTATTAAAAAAATTGGAAAATTCATTGCATATTTTTTTTATTATAAAGGCCTCATTAAAAATGCTATTAAGAAATTGGACAAAATTCATTGAAGTGTGAAGACCAGTAAATGTATGGCTAGGCACAAACACAGACATAAAAACCCAGACTCAAATATTCATTTATGAACTGCCTGTAATGCAGTCCATATTATATTCAATGCCTTCTTGGGCTTTCCTGTTAACTCTTCCATCCACCTATGTCAGTCCTAATGACCAAACCAATATTAAAAAAGAAACAACTAAAAGGCTTTGATACTTTAAAAATGTTTTAGCTTTGTCAGCAAGTGGCAAATAACATATTCATCTATCCAGGATGATCCTCTTAGGGATCTTCCAAAGAACTGCTGTAACTCCTCCCTTTGTCTTAAAGCTGACAAAATAGGAGGTATTAACCTGACTCAGGATGTGATACTTAGCAAAATTTTAACAAGGCCATATTTTCTTTAATGTTCAAACAAATAGAACTAAAATATAAAGACTTTACAGGTTATTTTCAGAGATAGTATGAGAGAGAACCCTCTGTCCTTTCCTTTTCTACAATTCGATGCCTTTCTTCACACTCAGCTTTATTCTGCATCTAGAAGACACTATTAAATCCTGATTCTGGAAAAGGGAATGAAAGTTTTGTTAGACCAAGACCACTTCCTATTGACACAAGAATAAAGTAATAAAAGAGAGTTAAAAGATCTTCACACTATTTTATCACCATTATAAATAAAATTATTAGAAATTGTCATTCCTAAAACAGTGCCAGATACTGCAATTTTTTTTGCTGTTCTTTATATGAGTAGTTAAGCTTTTTTTATAACCACCATTTAATTTAAAAAGTTTTCCCTTTTCTTCTTTATAATTCAAGCAGATTTTCCTTTTTTCAGATTTATGTATTAGTGTAATTAGCTACTGGATTTACAACATGAAAGACACAGAGGTCCAAGTTTAGTTGTTACTAACTTTACTAAGTTCTCTTAGTTTCCTATGACATCATGAAAAAAAGACTATTACTTTTGGCCTCCGTATTGGTTCATTACCATATTGCTCAGAGCAATTTTTTGAAGGCAGAGTGAGTAAATGTCAAGGTTTGTCCTCTTTTATTTATCATTATTCAGGAATATGAATTCCTTTTAATTTCTGCAAATCACTGACTTGTCTTGCCATGAAAGGACTGCATGAATATTTTATAAGGCAATCTATTTTTCTTAATTTGTTATTTCAAGATGTTTATAGGTGTTCTTATTTCTTGATACAAAAAACAGAACACAAGTTCCCCGGTATTTTATGGTGAGAGTCCCATTGCAATATATCTAGTGGCTTCAGTCGTATAAAATTGTGAAAATGTGATTGTGCTTGTCTGCCTCAGTAGAGCGTGCTGGGACTACCAAGGAAAACAACTTTCTGAAAATTATTCAACAGTCGTATCTGGGAAAATGCAGACTAAATAACCCGTCACTTCAGCACTTTGGCAAACTGAAATAAAATAATATATTCTTTTAGATATCTGTTCTCAAGGAAGACTGACTTTTCAATGACAAATCTGGTGCTGCGTCAGCACCTGAAACATGTTTGCACTAGTGTTGTTTGACAATATTCATAGCTTCTATATGGGTAATTTATTTTGTGTCTGGTACCTGCAAGTCAGAACTACCAGCACACTGCTTGCTTCAACCTCTTCAACTTGCAATACAGTTACAGGTCCTTCATAGAAGGATAAATAATCAGTTCTTCATTATTCTGCATTATCAGAGCAGTCCACACATGTTGGTGAATTAGGCTCAAATTTCAATCTCTGCTCAATGGGTGAGAAAGAGACAGGTCATGGGTAGAATCCTGACCTATGATTCTGAAGCCATGTAGTATTGTATTTCCAGTTTGACAAGTCCATAAGCTCTTCACTGAGTTTGCAAGGGCTCAAGACTACAGCTGGTCAGATCCATTCCATATAGACTTGTCTTGATCAAGAATTATTTTTAATCAAAAGCAATTATTACAGAAAGAAGACATTAATGTAGAAAAAGTTTAATATTAATAATGATGCTGTTAAAGTTGTCATACTGCACTCATTCGTTTTTATTCCTTTTCTTGGGTCACTATTCAGGTGGGAAGATCCCAGAATTATGGAACCATAGAATTATAGAATCATCAAGGCTGGAAGAGACTTTCAAGATTATCCAGTCCAGCAATCCACTGTAACACCTAAACCACCAATCCATATCACCCAGCCACATGCCTCTTGAGCACCTCCAGAAGGGGTTGTTTGCTAAAAGTCCTGATATCACATTCTAGATATTCCCATGTCTTGGTTAGCATTTCAAGCGATGGAGCACTATCTTCAGACAACAATATCTTGCTCAAAAAAATAATTTTTAGGCATTGTAGGTACCAAAATAAAAATAGAGCATTTTCTTCAACTTCATTATCCAGTGCAACAGGCTGAGCAGAGCAGCTGCGGATGTCCCATCCCTGGAAATGTTCAAGACCAGGTTGGATGGCGGGGGCCCTGAGGAACCTGCTGTAGTTGAAGGTGTCCCTGATATTTTTCCCTACTTTTTAGGAAAAAAAAAAAATTAGATATCTTCAATTAAGATATGGACAGCCTCAAATCTAATCCATTTTCTGAACTAGACTGAATAACACACCTGAGTCTTTGTTTCCTATTTCCTAGAAACCAAATATTTTAAGCACTTGCCTAACAAGTTAAAGTGTGAATTTTCCCCTTTTTTAAGATGAAGGAATAAGTCAAATTCAGCATAGATTTTTCAGTGAAGCTAGATTTACTCGCTGAATTATAATTTGGGAACCATTCATAAAATTATGTGTTAAAATAGAATAGATGGTTACCTTTCCCTGTCTTAAATACCTTTACCAGAGTTCCTTTTAGTATGAGTTCTCTAGGTGCTATTTAGTGAAATACTAGGGTATCTTAACACTCTCAGTGATATTTACACTGCATTAGCTGTCATCTTATATTTTAAATCAAATCCCATTTGCCACACATTTAACCCTTAGCTTTGCTACCAGGCAAGCTACATCCAGTTTGAAGGGGGAAATAATATTTTTCTTTTAAATTTCTTCTTTCTCTCCACCCATGCCCTTTTTTTCCACTGTATTTATTTGAAAAAGAAATTATAATAATTTTTTGGTAAACAATGCTTTCTGTTTCATTATGACAGAGGGTTTATGTAGAGAAGAAAGTAAGTGTCATTCATTCAATCTGTAGCATATGACATGTTGGACCAAACTATTTCACACTATGAAGCATACCATATTCCAAATAGGGCCAGAATATTTATGTATAATCAGCTTAATTGCTTATTAGTCAGAAAATTCAAGTGAGCCACAGTTTAATATTTTAATTTTCAACACAAAATATTCTCAATACATACCTAACTAATCACATTGCCTACAAAGTTAGCAATTTACAGTTTTGCCATGTATTTCATTACTGTGTGTTTGCCAAGATATTTTTTTGCTATTCTGCTGTTGTCACCTGTCACTCAGTGAAAACACTTGGCTGGAATTATATAGCATCATTGATCTTTACCTAATGTGAAGTAGGTAACATAGCTTATGGCTTCTTCAATCATTTCTTGAATGTGAAAACGTTGCCAAGTCCCTTTAGATGTGTAGGACATCAGACTGTAGATCATGACTCTCATTTGGAAAATAAGGATATTAATTCCTAACAAGGAATTAACTGCAAAAGAAGGAAGGATTGTCCTATTACAATAAATCTGTGATTTTCCTAAGATGAACAATTAATAATACTTTAAAAGAAGAAGGAATATTCCAAAAAAAGAAGTCTTCTTGAAAGATATATTATGCAAATCTATATTTATTAAAGGTTGTAGAACTGAACACAGTCTCAAGGAATACCATGAAATACTTTTATTTAAATAATAATTAGCCCAAATTCTGCTTTTAGGCACAAAAAGAACCTTTATATATTTGGGATTTATTGAGAATATACTCAAAATAGTACTAAGATTTGTATAACTTCACCAACTTCCTGCAGTTTTCTTTAGAAATTGAGTATTTTGGAGATACAATTTTTTTCTGTACCTAAATATGTCAAGATAGGTTTAAAAACCTTGCACCACATATTTCTTTTAATTGAATTGCCCAATCTTAGCATAAAAGCTGTCACACTTGAACTTTTATATTATTATAGTAGATATGAAGTGGGTTTATAGCAATATGAAGTCAAGACCTGAGTTAAAATAAGAGCAGGAGAATAGAAGCTCAGTTTTCAAATATCTAGAAAGTGTGGAAGATGATGCATTTGATGAACTTCACTGCTGTTGCTATGATTTCTAACACTCAGTTTATCTCTATATATACAAATAGATATATCTCTATCTAAATATAAATATATTTCTTTAAAACAAATGCAATTTTTTTTTGTAAAATTTGGTTTAGATTTCATTGATAAAGAAGCTTTGGATGTCCTGTTATTCAGTAAGTCAAGAAAAGATCTAACAGTACCTCCAAAACCAGAAGGTTTTGCAACCTGCTTGAAAGGATTCTGAATATGGTATCTGATTAGCACACTGACTCACTAACACTGGTTTTTAGTTAGTGTTACAGTACTGAGGAATCCACAGAATGAGAAGAAAGCTAATGCTGGATTAACACTAGAAAAACAGGATGACTTTTGTCAGCCAATAAGATATCATCCCTGGATAATATTTAAATAATAAAGAATTAAAGCCATCTAATTTATGCTACTGAATATTGGTAACTGATTTTTTGTCTTTCTTCAAAGGACTTAAGATGTGGTATGCAAAATATCATTCATTTTTGATTCTGCAAGGAATATTACTCATTAACAAGCAAATATTATCCCTGTGTGGCGTGTTAAATGGATTAAGAACTTGCCAACCCATAGATCTTAACCTGATGATATTTGACACTGACAAGCAGAGGGAAGTGGGAGAGGAGTAGGATTTCACATGGGTTGGTACTGGTGTGACTATCTCAGAAGTTTCTGCTCATTCCCTAATCAAAAAAAGGGGATGTGGTAGTGAGCTTGTCTACAGATATGAAGAATCAAAGAGGTACCATATGTAAAGAGACCCCTAGTGCTCTGATTTAAAAGGAAAACTACAGTCACAACTGACCAAAACCATTTTTATTTTTTCCAGAAGAATACTTTAATTCAGACAGTAAAATATTCTGCAAAGTTCTATTCTGAAGCTTATAATATCATATTGATAAATTATTAGACATATAATGGATATTGGACATAAAAATACTGATTACAAAAAGTCAAAGGGTTTAAAGTCTAAAGTGATAGCTATAGGAGATGGAGATGGTTTTCACACAGAAAAATTTCACATTAACTGCAGATTCAGAAACCAAAGACAGAATACAGAGAAGAAAAAGGAGAATGCATTTCTAACATGAGCATGAAAAATACAGTGAAGGAAGAGGGAACATGTACAGAGATGTTATAAAAGTTGGTGTGAGAGATGGAAGAAATTACTACTGACTTAAAACAACTGAAGTGTGTGTGTGTGAGGAGGGGTGGGCCGTGACAAGCTCTGTAAAGTGTCATGGTACACTGCTCCACAGCCTGCCCTTGGACACTCTAGTCCAGCCCAGAAAGGCTGTCAGCCCCTGGCACACCAGAAAGACCACCCAGAGAGCCCCAGGAGACCAAAAAAAGATAAAAGCCCTTGCATGCACGGGCACAGAACATAGTTTTTATTTTCTAGTAGCTAAGATAGTGCTGGAATTCAAGCAGCAATTATGAATCTTTCTCTGCCCCTCTGTCTTTTCACCCTCTCTCTCTCTCACACACAAATTCTTTCTTCTCCTAATTTCCACTACGCAAAATCTGGGTAGTTTAAAGTTATGTGGGTTAAAATTTTCTAAGTCAGCGAAATGCTTTATTTCTACTGAATGTTGCTTTAAAATTTGCCAAATACCATTATTTTCTAAAGTTTGCCAGTAAAAATTTGTTGTTTAAACTCCTGAGGATGTTGTCATGTTCCTCCTGTACACGTGCCTCAGGATACTAAAAACCCTAAGCCCGTGTAAGGAATTTACTGAGTGAGTCCACAGCTTTAGAGATGACAGGCAGAATTTGTACACCAGATTATCCAAGAATATGCCAGCTTCTCTAGTGAAGAAGAGTGGCCATGAGCTTAAGGAGCCACTGAAACCAGATTCATGTGTTTTTTGAGGCATGCATGAGGTGCAGAACACTCATGGGAGATGTAGCAGCTGCATGTCTGAATGTAGCTTTATTTAATTCTTAGTTATTTATTCTTTATTATCATAGTTATCAGAGACATATGAAGTGACAAAGCTACCTCAGCTTATGCCTACATTTTAATAATATTTCCCTTCAAAATGATCTTATGCAGCTGTCTTCTACCCACATATATCCTACAGATATCACACAAACTTTATTGTCATGCACTGAGTTTCATTTACACATCAGAGTGCCAGGTAAATGGCACGTCTCTTTCAGTAGTGTACAGAAGGATCTTGCTATTTTGACCTAAAGACTTCATTTAACAAAATGTAAAAAAAATCTGTGACAAGTCTAATCAAGTAAAACTACTTAAAATGCATCTGCTTGAAGGAAATGGTCAGTAACAAAGACCTAGATAATTTTGGAAGCCATTTTTCCAGATGTGCTATTATTACAGAGAGAACAGTATTCTCTCCCATAATATTTATGCAAGGCAAGATATGTGCTTTGCATTCACTCTTTAACTATGTTTAAATTCCTTCATTTTCATCTTCACTATAAGCCCCAGAATGATTGATTTGATAAGGTGCAAAGTGCATATTTTCAATATATGATTGCTAAAGTATCAAAAGAAAGATCTGGTTTTCCTTCAACGAAAGAGTTGTGTGCTGGGATTTGTTCCCCAAATCATGAGCTAGTTTGAAGTCTAATATCATTGAGGAGTGTATTTCATATGCTACATGTACTTTGTTCAGCTACAATCTTTTGGCAAAGGAAAAAGTAATAAAAATTCTTTATTGAAATTGTACTTCATATTTGTCTGTAAATTCTAGCTACTCTGATAGTGAACACAGCTTTATGTAAAGAAATAATCAAATGTCTTTTCTGATGTTTTTATACTAACCAGAAAATAAAGTTAAAATTATACAATAAAGTCAGTAACTTCAGAGACAATATGCAATAAAACCAGGCATAGACATTCAACATATTCCAAGTACATATAGAATCAAAGAGAAAATTATAGATTCCTGAGAAGCTGAAACTGTATATCCTTAGCCCCCTTATCTAAAGTTACTGGGGTTTCCAAAGAGCTTAAGCCCTCTTCTAATACAAATAGACATCTGAAGTTGAAACCTCTTTTGGTAGGGCAGTCTTTACTCACCAACAGTGCTAGATTGTCCCTTGTATTACAGTTCCAGAATGTACATGTAAATAATTTCTTTCCTCTGAGGTAAGATAAAAGTTTCCTCACATAGAGTAATTTTCTCATCTGAAATAATGATGCTTCAATGAAGTAATATGCATCAAAAAACAAGTGAAGACCCAAATCAGAGCACTGGAGAAGGCACAAGGCAGGGCATTGGGATGTAAAAGTAGATTTCCAATGCTGCAGGTTCTCTTGAGTAGCCTCCATTTATGGTTCCAGAGGCTGTAAATTATTTACACCATGTTCAATCAGTCATCACCATGTAAAAGTTTTGGATGTCTTCAGACTTATGAAAATCTTCCCATATGCTGGATAACAGTTGGATATGTGTGTGTGTGTATATATATGTATATATATAACCTTAGAAATGTGATGGGCTTTGTACTACAGGACATCTTGACCCTGGTTCTGAATGTAATTTGATAAAATGTCTGGGGCTTTGTCATCTGTAAACTTTTCATTAAGTTATTCTAAGACGGATGCTGGGAAAGAAAGAGATGTCATACAAGGTTATAACATGTCACAAACATTGCAGAACTACTGTCTGTACATATACATACCGTGAATGTGAAGCCAGAAAAATGTAATTAGTACTAAAGTGCTGGATATACTATTCTCTGGAATTTTAAAAAGCTCTTCTAGCTTTCATTGCCTTTTATAATTGCATAGTACTTTCTCATTTTATTGTGCTTTTCACAACTATTGATGGCTATATGTATTAAATATGTTGAATATGACCAAACTATCAAAACTGGGGTTTATATTTTTAATGAGGTTTGAAAATACAATCCAAACAGCAAAAGTCTAGAAAATAAATGTTGTTATATCACAAAAAAACCCCACAAAAGAACAACAATAACAAAAAAAACCCTCCTAATTAATACCCTTAGCTTTTAATACCCTTTCATTACTTTCTTTACCAAACTGAAGTGTAGAAATCCATGTACATTGAGATGTTCTAGAGAAAATATTATATTTTCATTAGCTGTAATCTCTGCAATTTAACAGGTCTGTTTCATAACACAAAAACAGCATTCTCCTGAATGCTGGCTTTTTAATGGACAAATGTGTCAGTAATGTGGAGCAATAGAAGAGATGTTTTGCTCCATTCTGACCTTTTGTGGTAGCAGTGATGCGATTAAACCAAATGAAAGCATGCATGTCATAGTGCAGCTTCTGTGTGGAAATCCTTGCCAAATAGTATATAATTATCTGCTAAATGTATTTCTTTACTAAAATGTGCTGGAACCTTAAAATTTATTGGTTTCTCAGAATAGGAAATCTTAAGCTGCTAGAGAGAATAATGATTCTTCATATAATATCCTTGGAAGTGCGGTACACGGCCCACAACTAGAGTTATTAATGTGTTGTCTGGCAGTACCTAAACCTATGTAACTCAACCATACTGAAGGCCCACAGACCCTTTCCATAACAGCTTACAATCTATTCACCTAGAACCTGCAGACACACAGAAAAAAAAACACTAAGCTAAAAAATGTCAGGTTTGTGTGTTGCATAAATGTCCAAGTTCATGTTTTTTCCTCAAGATATGACAAAATGACAGATAAATACCATCTGCGGAAGACCCCAAATCACTTTTTTTTCAACAAGAGAGTTCTAATCCACATGAAAGGAGGCAGTGCAAGGGGTTTTGTTCTGAACTGCTTTTTTCTTCTGAATAGATTTCTCTGAATCTGTTACACATCGTCAAAAGTAATTAACTACTTATTGATACCAAGATAAACAGTAAGACACAGAAGGACACTTGTTCAGATGGCTATACATCTAATATAGTTTTTTACCTCAATACCTGTTGAGAACCAAAGGATAATTATCTGGTTTACGCTCAATCTTGGTGGAAGTATCAATACAGGCACTAGCTAAAGATGACTCAAGTGTCTCTCTAAAAATGGATTATCACAACCTCCTAAAGGTCTGGTTTTTTCCATTAATATGAATGGATTTTTGTTAACTACAAGACCGGCTGTTTCAGATGTCTAAGTTAATTGGAATGAAACTGACTTAAAGACATGCATCTCTGGTGTAAACTGTCTTTATTAATAGCCAATCACAAAATGTCATTCTGAGGATTCCTCATTCATGGGTATATCTTCAGGGAGATGCTCTACCTCATAGCAGGAAAAGGGGTTTGAGACTCTCCTCAGTGTCAGGCAGAACACAGAAACAACCACAAAACCACAAATTAAATGCAAGGAGTAAATTTATGTTTGTTACCTTGACAACCATTAGATACCAGACACCTGTGCAGAAGCACAAAAATGCAATGCAGGTACTGCAGATCTCAGTCCATGCTAGAGGATCACCAGACCTGCTGTCTCCATCTGTACTTCAGGGGTTCACCCAGGAGTGGTTTACCACTGCACTTTAATATTTCACCTGGAAGGGCAGGAATCTCAAGCAAGTTCAGAGGGGTCCCTCTAAGTTTATTACAGACCTATGTTATCAAAACATGCATGTTCCTGTCAAACACAAGACTAATTAATGATGACTATGATACTTGTGCAATATTTAAATGGCTTGATTTACCTTTTATTTCCTCATTTTCATGAAGAAAATCATAAACCTGTATTTAAATCAAACTTTGATGGGAAGGAAGATCTTCGACCAACTTCCTCTTCATTGTACTGAGTGCTTGATGGCTTGTGTATGGCACGACAAAGACTACTCCCCTAAGTCTGGAGATGTCAGCTTCTTTTCCTTTTTTGCATTTTGGTTCTCCTTTAGCTTTTATCAATAAAATGCAAAAGGGCAGTATCACATGGAATGCAGACAATGTCTCAGACATTATGATATGAGCACATGCTCTGCAACTCATAATTATGTTGCTCTTAATATATAATAGTCCAATAATTGGGCTTGAAAACAAAACTGTGTCAGCCTTGTTGATTTTTTTTTTTCCTTAAGCAATTTACCTGAAGTTCAGTAAGTTAAATGATAGTCTCTGCGCTATGGGAAATTATTTCATGCCTTCATACGTATGTGATATGAAAATATCACCATGAAAATTCAGGCTCAAAAATGAAGAACTTTTACAATTTAAAAAGTAAAGAAATTACCTTCCATGGTCCAAAATCTCCTGAGATTTTAGGCTGTTTTTAACACTTGCGGCCAACGTTCAGATACTTAATTTTGAATACATTTTTGATAAAGCTTATGTATTGTATCATTGTATCATTTCTTTCACATTAAAATCTTTCACATCAAGAAAAGAAAAAAAAGGTTTACAGCCTTAGGTTGTTTGAATATTTTAGAGTCTGGACGTGACTTTTGCTTTTCCTTGTGATATTCCCTAGTGCTTCTTTCCAGTGACTTCTATAACAAAATTCAAAGTCAAGCACAAACATAAATATGAAAATCACATTCAAGTCTGACTTTGATTTTAAGCCTATAATCAAGCAGTTGAACATAAATAAGGTAAAACATAATTCAATTCTTCTGCTTCTTTCTGTCAGTTAAGGAATCTCTTTTTAAAGATATCCAAGGCACAAAAATGACTAAGATCATCACTCTTTTTAGGATCAATTTATCTATTAAAGGTTCTAAAACATAGCCTGATCCTTTACAGTACTAAGTTGAAATCAATATCATGACATTTAATAAATGTTATAATAAATAGCATTAATATATTAAAATCAATAAATATATTCATGGACAGTATCTTATGAATTCTCAGATAGATGCACCATAGTGACAAGATCAATAGCATGATTGAAATTCTCCTAGATAACTTTAGATATCAAAAATAGTGTTGGTAAATCTTGTACATCCCCTACAGTCAGTGAAGATAAAGGATATGCACTTGGTAGAAAAAAATAATTATATGATATAGGCACCTGTGTAGGGTGAGGGAAAATTTCTAGGGAAATGAGACAAAAATAAACTTAGCTTTTCTTCTTCACCAAAAAAGAAGGCCAAGATGAGATATAATGCAGGGGATAAGAGAAGGAGATATTTTATTATAGAGAGAATCCATTCCTGTAGAAAGAATGATTTGCCAGGTCAATTGGAAAAGGAATTTCATCTCTGAAGTCAATATTGTTTGTTGTTAATATCTGTGCAGCAGTATTACTCCAAAAGACTATGGGAATGTACAGGTGGAACATATCAACAGTGAGTATATCAGAAAACTTAAGTTTAACAGGTGGTTAGAATAGACTGCACTGTTGTGTTTTCTACAGCTTTATTTATAGAATTTATTTATTTATTCACAGAAAATTGGCAGGCATACAAGAGGAATATTCAGCTGTTTCAAATAATTCTATAATATGAAAGATATATGTGAGGCAATACTTGCATTCATACTTACTCAGCTCAATTACAGATACCTCTAGAAGATTAGAGGAGACAGAGAATGATTTTGCACTTACAGTTTCGGTAGTTTTATACTTTACATTATTTAATGCTTTGCAGTCACGGCAAAAAGGACTTAAAATAGAGCCTGTATTGTACAATTCATAGTGTTACCTGATAAAAGCTAAAATTATTAGATCTTGTCCCAAGTGTAGAGAATCAGCCAAATGTCTATTAACCCATACAGTGTGCCTCCAAAATTAGGGTAAACACCTTAGCTGTAACTAATGAATATTAATTTATTGAAGTGATACAAATATCTGAAAAGAAGCATATTCTAGAAGACCAGGGTTCAGTTCATGACTGGAGCAGCAGTTCAAGTTCACATTTTCTGAAGTTTATTAGCATTAGCCAGTGAAAAGCTTTTAACAAATAACTCTGTTGGGTGATTCAATATTTTACCTTTTTGTGGATTATATGCTATGATCTCAATTGCTTTCAATTTTCCAATAAAAATGCAAGCTTGCATGTCTGCTATTTTGCTACAATTAAGTAATAAGTAAAACAACCTTTTTTTTTGACAATTAAAACAAACATTAATAGAAAAAAAAACTATACTTACCATATAGACATTTTAGATTCTGAGTCTTGTGTGATTGTGTGTATTGTGTACTGTGGCAGTTATTCTTGCAGACTGCTTGTACCATCTAAAGCTCCTGAACATCATCACCAGTCCAGATGTGGCTCAGAGCAACAACGAGACTGCTCCATATGATTTTGTCCCGCAGAGGCCGTCTTCTAACTGGGCTAACTGGAACACCAGAGATGTAAATACAGAAAGTTTCTACATGGTGTTCATCTGTACATCAGGATGATTTCCTAAGGCTGGACAGTATTCATTAATACATCATCTTTTCTGACTCTTTTTGTATAGAAGACTGTAATGAAAGTTCTCAAAAAAGCCCATTAAACTATAGTGTTTTGGGAGTAGTCTATGTACATTTCAGATGTGTAGTCAGAGGCCTAAGACAACATTTTTGATAGATGCATTTCCAGTGTATATCTGCTCAATATTTTACAGATTTTCTTATTGGATGGTCTTTTCTTTTCTTTTTTTAGGATGGCGAGTTATATTCTCATATTTTGTAGAAAACATGTAAAATCTGTTCTTACAGTTGCACTGTAATTCATCAATCTACTCAAGCACTAGAAAAGTTTCCTGCTCTGAGGAACATATAGCTGTATACAAAAAAAAAAAAAAATAGAAAAGATTGCACCAATAGCGCAAGAATTCTCTACTATATTTGGAAAATAGAATGCAGAAGGAAAGAACTATAGATGATTCCTTAATTTTGTTCTTTGTTAAACCTTATATGAACCTCATTTTACCTGAAATGGCAAACATAATGTAAATAAAGAAAAATGCAATGTCAATGTCATAAGTCAATATTCTTAAAAAAAAGGAACGGCCAATTTTTATATTGTTCAAGCCCATGAAATCAAATCATTACTGGACATGTTCATAAACTATAAAATATTTAATGACAATATATATTTCTTTACTAAGAGGGCTTTTTTTGGCAACTAGTCACTTTTCAGGGAGGTGGTAACTTGCAATCATTTAGAAACCTCATCCCTCCCTATGAAAATGTTCCTCTGAGCAGTGAACTGTGAAAGCTCCGTGTCTTATCATGTCTTGGCACCCATGGAGACTAATGCTGGTTCAAGAACAACAGCAATATTTTTGCAGTGTTATTCATACAGGATATCTCATGATACTTTAAAATAAAGTAACAAAAACGAGAGTCCAAACACACTCTGGCAAAAGCACATCCGAAAGTATTGGATTTCAATCTATCCATATCATAAAGCAGAGGCTCAGGTTTGTTGTTGATAAAAGGCTTTGATTCTGGAAGTGTGGAGGTGAATAATGGGAAAGAAGATGTTCTTCCTCTCAATTTATTTTAAAAATAAGAAATTGGACATTCCACACACTTTGTGCTCTGTGGTGTCTGAGAAAGACAGTGGAGAATTATAAATTCATAGATACTGAAACAATATGAGGCCCTTAGACAATGCAGGGGAAAGGTATATGAACTGGAAATGCTTCAGGTAACCGTGGAGGAAGCTCCAGTCCTGGAGCAATATGCTGAACATTTTCAGTCTTAGTAAAAACTTTGTATTAGCAGTTTGTATTCAGTGAAAATAACGGATTGATCTTGTAAGTCTAGAAAAAGAGAGAGAAAAAACCTGCTCCATATCACTGAGCCTGGTGTTTTAGACCTGCAAATGTAAAAGAAAGAATAGGAGTGAAGAAGGAAGCCTAGTTTCTGAAGGTGCTTAAAGGAGAACTATTGTGCCAACTCACCCTCAATCCTTTAAAAGTGATAGAAAAATTTCTGCTAGAATCAACTGAATTGCAAGTTAAAGAAAAAATAATATGTTTACAGTTGCTTAAGATTTGTGCCATACTAAAAAAAGAAAAAATATAATCCTGGAAACTCACCGCAAAATGAATTGCTGAATCTGTATAGGTTAAACACAAATGGCATATTTATTGTATAAGTGACTGCGTACTTCAGTCAAATTGAAAATTTTCACTGGTGCTGAATTTGTGGAACCAGATTTTCTGCTGCTGTCAGTGATTGCAATTTTACTGAAAACAAGATTGTTTTGCACATCAGATTAACTCAGAAGCCTTTCCTAGCAGCTTTTGCTTTTCTTTAGCATAGCATACACATATTTTCCTGTTGTGCGATGTGATCAGGTTGTTTGCAAGCTTGAGATGGAATGAGATTTGTTTGGGTAATTCCCAGCTAAAGTGTGATCCCCTGGGGAATCACAGCCTAGAGTCATAATTTAGAGCAATACCTAAATTGTGCAAATTCATTCAAGTGCAAGAACACTCAGAGTTTTAAATAGCAAAAACTGTAATCAGTCTCTTGGTATATATGTTTCCAACACAGCACAGACATAGAGAACCATGAAGAACATTCTCCCAATTGCTTTAGTTATGTAAAACAAAATTATCAATACCTTATTTGTCTTCATAGAAAATAAAGACTAAATCTCTTTTTATTTTGAAAGAAGAGAATTTGTTTCATATACTGTGATGTAGATAGTCTTCATTGACCTTGGATCTGTTAAATGCATGCCTAATAAGTAAAGATCTAATTGATTAATGAGATGAAATTTAGCAAGTAAAAACAAAATCCCTTTTTGAAAGGTAGCAAAAATAGCGTAACAGTGTAAAACAAGGGTATCTTATTCTTATTTAGTCTTCTACATTGTTCATTGTGTTAAGTCAACGCATCTGCTCGAGGGACATGTAATTCCTAGCGTGTCCACCTCCCAGTGACCTATTCTTACTCTACAATCCTTGTTCCTCATTCCATTCTGCTGGAATTCTCTCATGCATCATTGTCCCAATAAAACCCATAAAAGCTAGGTCAGGACCAGTTTTAAATTATTTTAGATTCTAATGAAGAAGAGAATAAACAACACTCTGGGGACTGAGAAACACTGTAACAAAAATTGAGGTCAATGAGTTCTTGAATTTCTATGGACCTAGACAACAACACTGAGTGACAAGTATTGCTTTATACAGATTTTGTAAAGGCAGAATTTCTTTCTCTCTTTTTTCATAACACATTTCATAAAGCCATTAGAAGCTTTTTGTGGTCAGCAAATAAGATTAGGAGAAGGAATTGGTGTCCATGAAACAATTTCTAGAGATCATGGATTTTTGTGGTTGAAGGTACTGTGTACCTAAATGAAGCATGAAACTGAAAATGCAAATTTATATATGGATTTTTATATTTGGACTATTACACAGAAAGGACACAATAATTCAACCTATTTTAAAACTTGAGCAACCAAATAGAGGTTAGGATTTTTAAGGTGATGCTGATTTTTGGTTTTGTTTTGTTTTGCTTTTTTATGTTGTTGTTTAGACATAACATACAGCAGTGATCAAAATTTCATCAGTGTCACTACCTCTTGAGTAAAAATTTTACTTCTAAACTGGCTAAACAGAGTCTGGTGAAGTTGTTAATGAGAAAATTAATTCAGTGGTTGTGGTTTAAAATTGACAGAGAAATACAGAGAGATTATTGGCTCACGTGATAACTGTCGAATATTACTTCAGAAAACAGCAGTATCTACTTCTTGAACATGATGGTTCTGCTGGGTGGCACCACATATTATAGAATCATAAAATCATCAAGGTTCGAAGAGACTTTTAAAATCCTCAAGTCCAGCCACTGATGATATCTTTCCTCTTCTCACATAGAGAGCTATCAGCCATTGCTTTTCTAGCAGACCCTCTCCTAAAGCCCATGCAGAAGACCACTGTGAAGCAGCTACTCCCCTGCAGCCCATGTGGAGCAGAGATCCCCATCCAGCCCCTAAGAAACCTGAGGAAAGAGCAGGTGGATATGTGCTAAAAGAAGCTGCAACCTGTGAAAAGCTCATGCTAGGGCAGTCTCTTGCCAGGAGAAGCATCCCATGAGGATACTAGGACACCTCAGGGATTAGGACATATTTTCCTTCATTGTGTTTCTATGCTTAGTAGAGGAGTCCAACTTCAGTGGTTTTTATATTTTAAATATCAATATTTAAAATATATACACATCGAATTAATCAGTCATTCACTGTCATCTGCTGTTTCTTTGTATAAAAAAAAGATAAATAACAACTAGTGCTATCATATTATACATGGGATGAAACAATAGATCAGACCACTTTTTACTCAGTGTATCATATATTTCTGAAGACATAGCATTTTTAAGGCAGTTACTCCTGAATTTCTCCACACTGACATTGTAACCTTTATGAATGGTTGGCTCTTTTTGTTAATGATATAGGAAATTAACAGATACAGTACAGTGGTGATGAGGGGTGCTACTTTGGATGGCTGCTCTTTTTATGGTTTGATCCAAAATTCATTAGTGTCAGTGGAACTTCTTTCATGCTCGAAGGTCAACATGCTCCAAAGAATTTGCAAGAGTAGACTGAATCACTACGGTAGGTGTACCTTTCAGGATACTATGAAGAATTTTAGGAATTCCTAGCAAAAAAATCTGTAAAATTTTATCAAAAGCCTTAGATGACATTGATAAATATTATCTACAAAATATTTCTGTAGATAAATATTATCTACAGAAACCTAAGTTTTCTGAATTTCTGCTTCAAAATAGTATCAGAGATTTTTTTCAGAATACTGGAGAAAAAGTGACTTTAATTTTTTTTTTTCCTAAAACAATACAGCAATATTTTAAAATTAATAAAATTGCAATAAAAAGCATATTTACAAAAAGAATATTTACAATCAAAGTGTCAACCAACTGAAATAAAATATCACATTATATGTTCATTTTCTCAATCTTATGAATTTTACTTTAATTTGTCCTGCAGATTTGTTCCTGTAAACAATAAAACCAGGGCTAGACAAATGAAGGCAAATAGAAGTGCCATTTACTGTAAATCATATTTTTGCAATATTTCTTCCCCTCACTCCATGTGGTTTGTTGCTTTGTTTAGTTATTTATGTATGCATTTATTTATGTATTTATTTGAAATTGGAGTTTCTGACATTCAAATATGCAAAGTAATCTATACAATTTGCCATTGGAAAGGCAAGGAGCATGTGTAGTAAGTGTGTTTGTCTGTGACCACAGAGGAATACACAGAAGTGTCTAGATAAACTGCTAATTGTAGAAGCCTAAACTGATTTTTTTCAATCCCTTTGGTTAGGTTTTACTGGACACACTAATCATATGTTTTGTGATTTGCTCTTCCCTGGCTGACTGCAGTTTTTTATAATTAGGTTTTCAGTATATATGATTCTTTAAATGAAGTTGTCATGATTATGCTTAATATTAATTTAAAAATGGGTGCTTCTGGGAAAATTCCACTCCTAAATTTACTTGTTAGAACAAGTATCAGAAGAAAGGGAATTTGTGGTAGTGGGGGTGTGGGGGATCTTAATAAAGAGAATAAAATTCTGGTTTTATGGTTTTCCCTCGGATATTCATAGTCCATGTTTTTGAGGCATGTATCTATCACTACCTCAAATCCTTATTTGTTTAAATAGAGCAAGTGAATAGAGCATGATACTGGGCATCTATGAAAGCACAGGAAATATACACAATTCATCAGAGTCTGTTTAGGACTAGAAAGCTTCTCAGGCTGTATTATAATAGCACAACTTGCCAGAAGAGTACAGAAATTTATCTGAAGTCCTTTTAACTTTACCAGACTAAATGTGCTCATTGAAATAATTTCAGTGTTCAAAAGGAATACAGTTTATGGAAAATGGTATTTTTTCTTAAAGATTGTTTAAGATCATTTATTTACATTTTCTGGCTTAGTAAAAATGTCTGGATACTAAATGTGTTAATGATCCTCCTTAAGTTGATATAAATACATAAGTCAAAGTATAACTATACTTTTTGTTTTCCCATTAAGTTGTTTTTTGGTTTTTGGGGGTTTTTTTTAGCTAAAGCCAATTATATTTGTGGTGGCTTATCACAGCAATTATATGAAGCAGCAGGCCAGTTAGTAATGACTTTTTTGTTAGGGGAGTGCTAAGAACACTTCCAGCAGAGCTCCATTACCTGGATTACAATCACAGTTTTAAATTAGGTACCAATGCAAGTAATTTTGTTTTGTTTTTGTACTTAATTGGTCATTAACTTGTTCATGCCAATAATTCTATTTCTATGCCACTCAGTCATTAAATACTCCCTGCATCTCCCCAGAAGCATTCCCTCCTGCAGAAGAAACAGGAGATTGCTATAAAACATTTCTATGTCTGCATGCCACCTTTATCTCTTCATGAACGAATTTGAATGATAAAACCTTTCTTTTTTCCACCATAGTACCCATAAGGTCATGAGGTCAATAACATAAGTCAATAGGAGCCTGGTAATTGCTATTTTGGATCAAGCATTCTTTGTGTGTAGTTGTTGCCAGGGACTAAAACCACACACTCATAAAGAAGCTGAAATGAGCAATTCTGCAATAATTTTACTGAGAGCGGAGATTTCTCCATATTCTCGATGACTATGTTTTGTTTTATGTCCTGAAATAAGATGGTTTGTAACTTTTTGTTTCAAAGAAATAATTCTAATTCCATGCAAATGTAAATGCTCTCATTATCCATATAAATGTTTAATCCTTTTTAAAATTCTGCTAATCTTTTAGGCCTCAGTGATATTTTTGTGGTGATGAGCTCCGTAGGTCAATTATGCATGTGCAACAAAGTATATCCTTTTATCAGTTTCAAATTTAAATCCTGCCTATTTACTGCTACACATAGGAACTTTATAAATCTATATTGTGCAATTTTCTGCTCTAGGCATTTTCCTCAAGTGAGTGAATGCATGATTATAATGCCTGGAGGATGCCTTAATAGACTCTTCCCATCTCTAACTCCTCTCATCAGTGTGTTTCTCCATGAAACTAATTTTTGGATCAGTGGATTTGGTTTAGATCTGTGTCCAAGGTAGAAAGTTAAGTGCAGACTTCTCCAAACATCTTAGGAAGCAAGTTAAAATGTAGTAAAAATGAAACAGGTTTTTAAAGCCGTACTCAGACTAGGCGATAACCAAGGATAAATAATGAGGAAAAACAGTATGTGAATATGCATATAACCCACAAATTAGTGTGGTTTTCTTGCCCTCCGTAGTGACTGGACTACAAATCATTTTTTTAATCTAATCTAGCCTTTGAGCTAGGAAAGCTAGGTCAATTAGTTCAGGCAGTAAGTTCTAACAGTGGTTACATCCAGAGGTCCAGCTGCTCCTCCCCAAGAGACTTCTATCACATTTGTTAAATTTTAAATGTTTTATTTCAGTAATATTCAGATATATGCTGTGTCCAAAGACCAACGGGATTTGTGCAAATAGGTTTTATATAAGAGAGACTGTTTTGAAGGAGTATTAAACAACTGATTAAAATTAATGTTATGAGGTCCTCCTGCTGACTTTTTAACATAAGCCAAATAATATTTGAATGATTAAGTAATTCTTTATTTCTGCAGAATTCTCATTGATTTAAGAGTTTCTTACATAGTGACTTTGCAAGGTTATTTTCATTCACCCTAGTTCAAAGGAAAAGTTGAGGAAGACGAAAAAGGTGATGGGACATGCTGCAGAACATCTAAGAAAGAGAAGACAGGTAGATAAATATCTTATTTTCCAGTTTTTGCTGAGGGAAGAGAGGGTAAAGACATGGAGCAAGAGGGGGCTGAGGAGCTAAAGATCAGTATGATGAACTGCCACTATCTTTCCACCACTATGTTGGTTTTGTTTAACGGATGTTGCCTGATATTCCAAAATAATGGTGGTGCCTTTTTTCTGCCAAAAGATGAAAGTACAAGTAAGGAGGGAGCATATTTCTGACAGGAAGTTAGTCAGTTGTCTCAGAGCCACAGCTCTGTGTTCCAGGGACACACTAACCATTCCAGGACAGAGATCATTGTTCAATAGCTACCTTCCCTTACCCAGATGCATACAGTATGTGAAGGTTACATGGGCAGCAAAAGGAGTGTCCACCTTTGAAGTGGGGAGATGACAGACACTGGGCATGCTGCAGAACATCTAAGAAAGAGAAGACAGGTAGATAAATATCTTATTTTCCAGTTTTTGCTGAGGGAAGAGAGGGTAAGGACATGGAGCAAGAGGGGCCTGAGGAGCTAAAGATCAGTATGATGAACTGCCACTATCTTTCCACCACTATCAAGAGCTGACTGCATCTCATTAGGTTATCATTCTTTTTTAAGTGTCATTTTATTTTAGGATGCAATACCCAAATTTTTACCTATCTTCAAATACTGAATTTTTATTTCTCAAATTCAACAGGATCATCAAAAGTGATCCAGGCATAGCATAATCTATTTGTTGAATACTTTCAAATAAAAAACAATTAATCGCTGTGACCACTGCCCTTAAATTTACAGTATTTTCGGCTGTACCAAGAAAGGCCTGAAGAGTCAGTCAAATAACTGATGTCCATTATTTTTTTTTACTTTAAAAACTGAATAATAGATGCTGTTCTAGGGGCCATTTTTCATAACTAGCAGCCTACAAAAAACCCCAGCTTTTTCTAGCAATCCTCAAGGGAAAATTGAATTCTGTGGACAGACTTGCATATTTTGTGAAAGCTGCAGTCCATCCATTGGTTTTAGAAACTTCCTTAGTATTTGTAAACTCCTGTAACCACTAAATAGCATTAGTGCCAAATAATCAAAGAATAGTGTTTAACTGTCAGAGAAACATGTGAAAAGAGTAAGATTAAAGTAAAAGGCTCAGGATGGAAGATTGTGAATGATTTTTGATAAGATTTTGCTGTTCTTTCAAAAATGTGTGATTCCTAGGCTAGGGTTTGATACTGCTTTTTGGAATTCCTTTTCTGACACAATCAGAGATGTCTCCAGCAGCGTGACAGGATTGAGACATTAAAGGTCTAAAAATGTTTGTGCAAACGTGAATCAGCTGAAAGGAGGACAAAATACTTCACCTCAATCCCCTAAACACATTGAACCTATTTGCACATGTGTAAACTAAGGAAATGGGTCATGTCATTTGAATATCTACTCTTTTTTTTTCTTATCTTATAGCATGTTTTCCCTAAAAAACTTATTATAAACTTGAAATGTCAGTAGCTATTATTATGTTAATTCTCTGGGAACAGAGCATCATAGTTTCGGCTGGTGTGAATCTGCTGAAGCCAGTAGAGCTTTTATTATTGTTTATCATTTTCAGTGCAGAACAGCTGAAGCTACGTAAGAGGTGGACTAATTGCCACTTAGGGGTATGTCAGGAGAAAACTGGGACCATACAGCCAATCCATCTGTCACAGAGCACTTGAGTAAAGGTTAAACTCATGGTTCGACAACCTCTAGTTTTTACTAGCAAAAATCTGTACTGGCATAGATGTTGAATTATATTTTTATGTGTGTATAAGTTAGTAATACAGAATGAAAGTGCACCTCAGATTGGTTGAACAGTTTATTTAGGGTCTCTGAAAAGAAGCACACATCTTCATATGAGCAATGAAATTATTTAAATCAACAGACAAAATCAAAGACTGAGCTCTTAAAAATAAGCTATAGGTGTAATAGCACTTTGGGGTGATTTGCCACATCATAGTTCAAAGAATATAAAGAAATATGCATGTTGTAACCTCTAGACTATTAATAAAAACAGCGTCTGATTATCTCGATGACATTGCTTTTCCTTTTTTTTCATTTTTCATCACTTTAGTTATTCTAACTTACTTTCTCCTAGTTTTGAACCCAATTGGATTAAGTTTTCAGATAAAATATGCTATCCATTACAGGAAATAAAAATACTTGAGCATATTTGTCTTTGTGTATACTGTATCTTTCATATGATCTATACATATAATTAGAGTTTTGAAAAGCTAACCTTTTTAATAATAAATACAGTATGTCAAGGAAATTACATATGATTCAGCTTAAAGATAATGAATCTAAGGTTAGGCAAAACCCTAACTCTAGGCATTAGCCTAGCTGTAGGCAGAGCAGTCCTGGCAGCCTTGAGCTAAGACTGGTTCAAAGGAGAAAGCTGTGCAGGGAGCCATGTTGTGCCAGTCCTGTGTTCCCCTTGGCATGCCTTGAATCAATTTGATAATTTAGGGAAACTGGTTTTGAACTGATGGGTGAAGGTAGAAAGTATTTGTACCTCTTAATCGGTAATAATAAAATTGGAATCATGAAAAGTTGGGCATTGTGTGCACCATAGATACCTTTAACTGTAATTTAAACAATTAGGTTCAAATAAACTTACCTTTTTTTTTCACTTCAAGCAAACAAACATCTTTACTAGGGTTGATGCTGTAAGTAATATTACCATAGGAAATTCAGGCATTACTTCTCCATATATTATTTGTCTTTTCCTTCTTCCTAACAGATATTTTATTTTAATTGTCTTTAGGGTGAGATTCTCAAACAGTGTAGCTCTGTAGTGTTTGAAAAAAGAAGAGGATTGTAATCTGACTGAAAATTGAAACTCTTTCCATTCTGATTTGTATGGTTTGTCTTTTGGGGTTCTAGAATTGTAGACACTTTGGCAAATCTGTAACTCCACCAAAGGAAAGAGAATTTTTAATATTTGCATTTTAAGATATGGCAAGTGTTCCCAGAGTAAAAAGAGTGGATATGAAATCTAAGCAAATTAATTAAAGTTCCTTTAGAAAAATTATATACATTTCTCTAGATAAATATTTTGATATTGTTTATACAAACCCATCCTGCAATTTCAAAATAAGCAACTCCATTTTGATGGAAATTTAAAATTTATTAGCATATTTTGAGAGTAAATACTTTGCAGGAAACAATTATCAGTAACAAAATACATTACTAGGTTTGTCATGTGCTAACCTGGAAACTCCTCACATGAGACACATTTTCTCATCATTAAAGGAGAAATTAACAAGTCGGTAATTGGCACCTTGAACTTCATTAGTGTATAGCTCACCAACAACATACCTCAGTATCTGCGGGTCAGGAGACAGCCACTCTAAAACAACATCCTCTTCTTAAGACCATTTTAAGTGAAAATGTATGCATCCTTGTAACAACATTCACCTTCTCTATTTACATACACAAGGTTAGTTCCCAAGACTATATCCATCTGGTCAGAGAGCACAGATCTGTCTTTTGTAGAGGCAGAAAACAAAAATGATTATTGGAGGAACTCCTGGGACAAATACTGCATATTCTTCAAACTAATTCAAAGAACACTAAGTTGCAATAGAGTGGAGATTCAGGGGAGCAGGGCAAGAAAGAAAAAATAGTAAGTGAAATAGGGAGAGAAAATGGTGAAGAGAAAATGGTATTAAGAAAGGGATAGAAAGAAGAAATGAAAAAAGAAAGACGCAGAGAGGAAGGAAGGAAGGAAGGAAGGAAGGAAGGAAGGAAGGAAGGAAGGAAGGAAGGAAGGAAGGAAGGAAGGAAGGAAGGAAGGAAGGAAGGAAGGAAGGAAGGAAGGAAGGAAGGAAGGAAGGAAGGAAGGAAGGAAGGAAGGAAGGAAGGAAGGAAGGAAGGAAGGAAGGAAGGAAGGAAGGAAGGAAGGAAGGAAGGAAGGAAGGAAGGAAGGAAGGAAGGAAGGAAGGAAGGAAGGAAGGAAGGAAGGAAGGAAGGAAGGAAGGAAGGAAGGAAGGAAGGAAGGAAGGAAGGAAGGAAGGAAGGAAGGAAGGAAGGAAGGAAGGAAGGAAGGAAGGAAGGAAGGAAGGAAGGAAGGAAGGAAGGAAGGAAGGAAGGAAGGAAGGAAGGAAGGAAGGAAGGAAGGAAGGAAGGAAGGAAGGAAGGAAGGAAGGAAGGAAGGAAGGAAGGAAGGAAGGAAGGAAGGAAGGAAGGAAGGAAGGAAGGAAGGAAGGAAGGAAGGAAGGAAGGAAGGAAGGAAGGAAGGAAGGAAGGAAGGAAGGAAGGAAGGAAGGAAGGAAGGAAGGAAGGAAGGAAGGAAGGAAGGAAGGAAGGAAGGAAGGAAGGAAGGAAGGAAGGAAGGAAGGAAGGAAGGAAGGAAGGAAGGAAGGAAGGAAGGAAGGAAGGAAGGAAGGAAGGAAGGAAGGAAGGAAGGAAGGAAGGAGAAAAAGAAAAAGTGAAGATGAAGGTTGAGGAAGAGGAATAAGAAAAAAATAAGAGAAAGAAAAGAAAGAAAAGCAGATTATACAATGCCTTGTAGGGCTTGTTTAGAGGTTGAATTGTTTTCCTTTTGCTGACAATCATGAAAGAATAATTTCTATATTGTACTATTTAATTGCGTTTTTCAGATTTAAGCTTTTTTTTCTTGTTTAATTTAGTTCTATTAGTGAAGTCCCTAGCAAGTGAACTTTGTCAATTAAGCAAACACATATTCTAGTCCTAATTTTAAAAGATTGTAATGACTGTGTGACAATGACATTAAGGCAATTCAAGGAAGTTTTGAGGAATTGCTTATTCTGGTTTCTTCAAGTTTTTTTCTATCTGATCATGGGGTTTGGCATAATTTTTATTCAAGAAGAAATCTGTTCTATTTGTACAGGACAATGCCATGTAAGTTGGGTTTTTAATTTCTTGATAAGGACATAATTCTCAGAAGACCTCCACAGCCATGTATAATTCTGTAACCAAATAGCGTGTAAGGTCCCTTGAGAAGTATAAGATTTTTTTTCATTATATTTTTATTAAAAGTTGTAAATATTTATTGTTATTTCAGATGAGAAAAAGGGAGAAAGATCTGTTACTAAAAACAGTCTGTAGAAAAATACAACTGCAAATTCCATCACTAAGACTCTGGCTAGGTTAATAATGAAAATAGTCCAGGGACTCTTTGGACCTCAGGCTAATTGGCAGAGCAGAGTAGGACACTAGGACACTTACATGCACTTATGTATTTTATTCATATTTAAAAGAAAGTTATGAGTGCATTTACCCTATTTCTTTATGCAGACATAAGGAACAATTTTTTTTTCACCTGAGAGCAGTGTAAATAGTTAAATAGTGTTTTGGTGTCTAAGTTTGTTAAAAACCTAAGTCAGATCTTTCACTGATTGTTATGCCTCAGTGACTAAAGCAAATGGGACAAACCTGGTCCCTGGATCTTATAAGACTTTAACTGTTAAATAGTTCATAATCCTATCTCAGATTTTCTATTCAAGAAATAGTGTAAAAAATAATAAATTGAAAGAAGATGTATTTGTGTATATTACCTTGTAACTACCTCTGTGCAGTTTCCACTCCATTAAATCTCTTCATTCAATTCAGAAATTCTTCTAATTTCTTCAAACTAATCAAGGTGAAACTTTGACATTAATGAAGACATCTGTTCTGCTTCAGCCCAGTTTTTCTAGATGGTGTCTAGAAAAGTATAAAAGGATTTTTAGTCTTCTAAAAGATTTATTAAAGTGAGAAATATAAGAAAATATTCAGCTTATCCAGAAACAGGTTTAGAGTTGATGAAGTTACCTTTGGCAATAATGTTTAATGAATTCAACAGAAACAAAAGATTGAAAAATTTTGAAAAGCTGAAACCAGAAGTTAAGAAATGCACACCATAGTTTCAGTAACAATTTGTTAATAACAAGATAAGTAAAACATTGCAATAACTTGCTAAGGAATACGGGAAAATAATTAATGCTTAAAATGCATTTTTAAAACCTTATGTTTTAAACTTTTCTCTGGATGAGATTGCAGCAGCCAGCATGAGTTAGGCCTGGTTTAGTATAGTGTTAGCGAATTTACACAGGAAAGAGAAGTAATCTTGTTTTAAGGATAGAGGAGCATCTCTGATCTGCACAACTTGTCAGTCACTGAGAAAGCAGCAAACATATGGAGAACCTCCCAGGGGTGCCGAGTTAATGCACCAGGGATGGCAACAGCCAGGTCTTATGCACGACTGGTGGTTCAGGCATCTCGTTTTCTCTGTTTTATCAGACTAGTGTGGGTATCCAGTAAGAGGATAAAAAAGAGGCCTGGGCACACTATGGCCCAGCTCCAGGATCACACAATGCCTTCCAGGAACTTCAATACCAACTTGCCAAACCTTCATTTTGGACTGTTCTCTAACTCCCACACAAGTCCTAAAAGTGTGCATTTATCTGTGGTTAAAATGTATTGGTATCCAAGTTTCTGCACCGTCCTTTGGTGTCAGAGGTAAGGTAGTGATTGCATGAATCACAGATGGCTTTGGGAAAGGGAGCAAGAAAGACTAATATCTGGCCCCTTCACAGGAGGATGAAAAATACTCTTAACACAGCATTTGACCCAAATACATTGCCCTGTTGGAAGGGGAATGCAGAAAATTCTGGATTATGGAGAAAACTATGTTCAGGAGAGTTTCAAACTTTATAAGGGAAAGAGGAAAAATAATAGTGTGGATTTGTATTTTTTCATACAAGATTTAAGTGAAAAAAATACAAATCTTGAAACAATAGAAGAATGGTCCAGTAAAAAAGGAAGTTTATTAAAAATGGTTATAATCTGCTAAAGAGAAATTGATGTGTGTGCATCAAGGCTGCGATATAGAGCAGAAGAATGCACAGAGATCAGTGGTGGAGCTGGCTTGCCCCAAAATAGGAGGGGCTACAAAGTGAAAAAGTCTGCGTTCTTGTTTTCCTGAGGTTGCTGCAGGCATTTGCTCCTGACTGGGACCTGAAACATTTGAATGGAGATATCTGGTCTTGCTTTTTCTGCTCCTCCTCCTCCTCCAAGGGACAAGGGGGTTTTCTAGCCCTACAGAAAGGGACGTCCCCATCACAAAGGGGACTTTGTGTGGGACAGTCCCCATTAACAAAGGTAGGAATGAGCCAGATGTATTTGTACCATTGGCTGGCTGAGGCACATGACTCTGGGGAGAGGCCAAGGCTGCTACCATGTAGCCTGGGGGGCCACAATGGCATGTCACCATCCGGCCCTGCATCCTAGCAGGGTGTGAGAGCTGAAGGGGGGAATGGTCTCATGGTGACTGAAGTGCTGGGGAGTCATCTAATTTATAAAACTGCATGATTAATTGCTCTGGTGTTCAGGTCTACTTAGTCTCTACACTCTCATTGGTCCTGAACTGTGACAGATGTGGCAGGGGTGTACATCTAATTTTTTCAGCAGTTCATTGTGATGCTGCAGCAGAGCATAACTGTAAAGCTCTTACCACTTTCAACCATTATAGAGATTTTTTGCTTTAGCTACAGATTAAAAACAAATCATTATGTTCATGACATGACTGTCTTTTCTGAAGAGCTGGTGAAGCAGAATGGCTATTTTGCTCTTTTCTACCCTTTGGTAAAAATTTATTCCAGTGCACTGAACTTTCTCAGATAAGCAGCAGTTTGAATTGGGATCTCTCCAAAGGCAAATGTCAGAAATAAAACTCTCACAGAACTATGCAAACAGATCTAAAGTCACAAACAGATTGATTGAACTAGGCACACAGCTTTTGCCTGAAGTGAGATGAGGTAAATCCATCTCAATATTCTTTGCTTAGTTGCCTCAGCTGTGTAAAAGTTGCCTTCAGGTGTATGAAACCTGGAACTCAATATTAATGAACTTCTTTATTTCAAATGAGAGTTATTTTCAATAACCTAGTTGTTATTGAAATAATGAGATTATTCACTCATCACAGAATGTTCATCTTCCTATGTCTGTGTGCTGAATTTGGAACAGACAACCAACAACTCTGACAAGTTGCTTTTAGGAATGCAGAATTTAGGTCAGATCATGGTTTGGGCCCAAATCAGTGGAGCCCACCTCGGGGCAGGTCAGGGATGTGGTGGATCTGGAGTCTGGCAGGCCTACAACATCACTAAGGAACATCTGAACCTGGGCTGAGCTGAAATGGGGCTCCTGGGCCAATGGACAGGGATTGGGAAGAGGCCCACAGGGAGCACAGGACTAGGCAGCACAAGGGCTCATTATAGCATTCAGAGAGGGCCCTGAAATTTTCATGAATGAAAGTTGTATATGCAGAACAAATATAGACATTTAGAGGAAACTTAAGCTGTTTCAGGGTGGGATCTAGGATTCACAGAATCATTAAAGCTGGAAAAGATCCCTTAGAGCATTAAGCCAACTATTAGGCTATCTCTGCCAAACCCATCACTAAACCATGTTCCTAAGCACCACGTTTACAAGCATCAAATCATCATTGCATTGATTTTGTCTTATGCTTATGTTTTCTCAGATGTATTTCATTGTCTCATACAGGTGGTTTTTGTAAATTTTTGTTGCCTTTTTTTTTTTTCCAGAGAATTACAGAAGAGTAATACATTTACAGAAGAACAGTAGCGGAGGAGTTTTGCTTGGGTTTTTTTTTTTGTTGTTGTTGGGGTTTTTTTTTGTGTTTGCTTGTTTTTGTTTTATTTTTGTGGTTGATTTTGCTGCTTTTATTATTTTTCCATAGCACTTCATTCATTGACAGTCATGCTTCTATTTGTTCTTCAGCAGAACTCAGAAGCATGTTTCCTAGTGTCATAGTCATCAAACAAATGTTAGTACTTCAGTGGAAACATGGCAAAAACATGGACAATGTGGAGCTGAACTTCATAACATAGAAAGAGTTAAACACTGATTGCAATGACATGCCAATACAAAGTATAAATGGCTCACAGATTTCTGCTGAGTGCCTACTTATCAAGGAAGTCTGTCGGTAGAGGTAAGGATATTTGTGTTCACAGAACCTCTACTTTCCAATTTAATTCTATTGATTAATAGGTTTATCTACTTCCTTATTACCTGTAGGCATTAGATAATGCGAATTTAAAAAACAGAGCAGAGTAGGAGTCTGTAGCCACATTCACGTATTGTGCAATTTATAGTATCTTCAAGGAAGACCACGTGTCAGAATCAATACAGGAAGAACAACTCCACCAGAAAAACTCTGGGAGTAATTGTGGTTGAAGAAAGAGCAATTCCTTCTGTGACTTTGAAGACTAGAGAGGAAATATGGATATAATTCCCTATACATTCTAATTTTAACCTTTACCCAACAAGTTTTGAAATCTGACAGAGACAAGATGGGTCGATAAGAGATATCACTTTGCAAAAACCAGTGACAATTCCATGACACACTTGGATTAAAAAATCTCTTGCACAAGAGAAAACAAATATTCAAATTTTGCCTGATCTTCATTTGATGACACAGGATGCTTGGAAAAGCCCTTTTGTCTCTCACAGTCAAAGCGAGGGCATTTGTACAAAAACTTTCAGGGATGCCCAAAATCACATCATCTTTGTCTCTAAATCATATATCAGGTGTTCCATAATGTCAGCTGCTTTAAATTAGACTTTTTAATTTCTATTTGAAGGTAAATGAACCATGGAAAATAATTCAATTTAAAACACATCAAAATCAAATACAGAATGGATTTTGCCTGCAAGCAGCACATAGCTCAATCCATTTTATAAATTTTGTCCGCAAAGGAAATTAGTAACCACCATATCCTATAGCCATGACAACAGTCATACTGTTCTTTTTGATTTGTTAATTTATCTGATTATGCTAAAAAGTACTAGAAGTTAATCCATGTTGTAACTGAGTACCAGACCTTCCCAATCCCATTGCTCTGATGGCCAAAGTTTTAAGACAATAATACCAGGTGCTTAGATTTCTCAAATAGGTAAGAACATGCGAATTCTGAATTACTGGTTTAGGGTGTTGAAAATTTGCTGCTTTACACAATACTGAAATTATTTAATAACAGTTACTATACATTAATATCTTCACAGAAAATTTTTACGACTTCCAGGAAAGTTTGGTTATGGCAAAAGTAGCCCAAGCAAGCAAAAAATCCTTCACCCACTAAAATTGCCTGTGGCATTTGACCTTCACTTGAACAGTAAATCTTCAGTCATTTAGGAAATTCAAGGCCATTTCAAGGTGTAGTTCTCCCTAAAATAGAATCTGAAATACAGCTGATGAATGGCACTCTGGTAGTGCTTATTTCTCCTCTTAGACTATAAAAGGGCAGCCGCTGGTGACCTTGACAGTAAACTTTAGACCTCTACAGTGAGCTTAAACCCACCCAAGAAAATTCTCTCTTTTACTGATGAGACACACAATCATGGCTGTGCCACATTTTTGGTTAAACAACCTAACCTTAAAATGCTAAGGCATGAAATGAGACAGCAGTCAGGTAACCCAACATCCATTTTACATATTATAGGTAATATAACAATGGCAACAGGAAAAGGTAGGGTAAAAAATGAAACAATAAAGTTGCTCTGTATTCCTCCTTAGTATTTTTTTGAGGTTTTTGGGACAACGCAAAGAACAAAATATATGAAATTTCTTGTTATCTAGTAATGAAAGCATTCACTAGAAAAAGTCTGTTCCAGGTAGATCTTAAGCATTTGCATTAAATATTCACTGTATAAAATCCTAACAGACATTACAGTAAGCTGTTTGCCAAAGGATACTAATTTATTATAGCTTTTAATGTTAATTTTTAATTTTTGTGGTAGTTTTTCTTGAGCATCTGTATTTTTTCAGAGTCCCTTTTTAAATCTGGACTTCATCACTATGAAATATCCTAACATATGTCTTAGAGTATTCTCTACAATATAAAATATCGTAGTTTGTCATGAGTTACACAGGAAATATGCATCTTCCCAATTAATCCCAATCCAAATTTTCCACTTTTTCTTACCACCTTCTATCTCCTGCAGGATCATTAAGTGCACCATAGACCACCTGATCTCTTGGCCTTCCCATAAAAAACTGCCCTTTCTCTGATTCATCACTGCCAGAATTCCTTCAGTGTTGCTAATTTACGCATATGCCATTTGGCACTCAGCAAGACCTATCAGAATTTCTAATTTATTGGATGCCCTCTATTCTTCACTTGGCTCCCTTTCCTCAAATAATAATATGTTCTCTGTTGTTATCTTACAGGCACAATGCAGAGCGTACTGACAAGAGCTCATGAAAAAAAAAAGACAAGAAATGGAATAAAGAACCTTGTTGTGCTGTGTACTAAGCTGCTACTTTTCATCTCTCCTCTCAGACCTCCTATCCTGTTTAATCAAGTCTCATGCCTGTGTTCTCTGTTTTTATGACTCTGGCTTACTTTAATAATTGTGTGAGTTTTCAGTATATTTTCCTCAAATACTAAAACCCTATTTTCAGTTTTCAGATGAATAAAAGGCTAGTTTAAATATATGAAGCTCTTGATGTTCTCTTCTAGGTCAGGAACATGTGTACTCCAGGTAAGCATATGCTCTCTAAGCTTTCATGCCTGCCAAAGGCTCATTTACCAGCAGTATACTTTGCATTTTTCTTATACATTAACATGTGGTCTCAGTTGTGGCAATACCATTTGAGGGAATGTCTTTTACTGTCCCTGGCAAAGATACAATCACCAGGGTCAGTGATTTCTTATGTCCTGGTAAAACATACACTCATGTGCACAAACAGGACTTTATTATTAGAGACAAAGGCTAACCGTCTCATAATCTATTTTTGAGATAAGCTGCCATAAGCAGCCCTTCAAATGGAAGGGAGTCCATGAATAATGGCTTGTCATCTGAGCAGGAGCCAATAGTTATGTACTCAGGAATGACCTTAGTATGTTAATCCATTTTCAAGTAAAGCTGAACAGTCACCTATCTGGGCTGCCTCCAAGGCTGACCCATTTAATTTTCTACCTGGGAGACATATCCACGTTCCGCCTTCTCTTCCAGACCAAAGTGAATAGTTACTTGCCTGGGAGGCACTGTACCAAGTTTGATGAATTACCTCACAGGCTGACCCAAACCTATTCCTGTCTGGAAGGCACTGTCTTTCTATTGACCTAATTATTAAACAGACTGTAACAGTTACATATCCTAAGATGTGCAATGTAAATTATATCTAAAAATGTCTGTAGCTTTAGATTAATAATTCATATTTAAAGTCATCTTGATTTTTAAAAGTAACTGTGACTTTTCCTTCCGAAAAACATTAGAACATTCACTTAATTCTCGTGAGTAATTTGTCAATGACTGCAGAAGAACACACGTGAATTTGATAGTGGAAGAACAATAAGACTTAATAAAAAATTATATGTTAAAAAAAAAAGATAAGTAAAAAATTATCTTGGTAGTAAGACTAAAGGAATAAAAGACAGTATGAATAAAACTGAAACTTGAAAAATCATGAGTTGAGAAACTTTGAAGGATTATAAATTAGCATCAAAATGCTAAATCCCTTACTTAAGAAGTGTTATCTTCACCATTATCCCAGTAAGATAAATATGTTTTGTCTGCACAATTTTTCAGAAGAAAAAACAGCAGAGAAAACACAGCAAGAAATAGATTGCTAAAATCAACTTCTACATTATTGATAAGCATTATTTAAATTGCTGTGATGACCCCAGCTTCCCTTCACATAGAAGCTGAATGCTCCTCCCATGACAAAAACGGAAAATTTTCTCTTTTGGGCATATTCGGAGTTCTGTGTTTTTCCAGATGTGTGTCAGAGCAATTGGTCAAGCAAATTAAAAAGTGCAAAATAATATAGTCCAGCCAATTAAACATGTACTGCTATTTTTTAATAGTTTTTAGACTCATCTGACCTTTTCCTTGCAGTACTCAGAGATACCTGCTTAACTATTTTCTTCTAGTTTTTATTTAGAAAGGGTATGCTTTTGAAATAGATGTTTAAGCAATACGATTTCCCAATGTGGTGAATCAGACATAAGTACTTGCACATGTGCAGTAGGAAGTGTTGTAGAGGGATTTAGAGACATGATAACATAGCCAACCTTCAAAGTAAATAATTCATTTTCAAGGTTATGGCTGTGAATAGCATTACAGAATACAACAGAGAGATCAGAGAATGCCTCTGAATGCAAGAAACAAAAGAGAGGAGGCCCAAGTCACACAAGACTGTCTATGACAGAGCTGCAGGCTGTCTGAGATCCATAAATAAGATACATTCTGCAACATGGACAGTCTGAAGGAAAACTGCTCCATCCTTTTTCTGCATACTGTGACTTTGTTTGAAGAGTGCTCAGTAATCATTGTGACAGAAATTAGGTGCAAAATCTATCCAAATAATTGACTTCTTTGCCCTGGCTGACAACTAGCTTTCTCCTTTTTTCTTTTGACACTCTGACCCTCCCAAATCTAAAGGCTTTCTGTCCTGTCATGTGAATCTGCGTGAAAATCCTTGTGGTGTTTTCCACTACCTCATCATGCTATGTCAAACTGTGAAAATATATCACAGCTTTGTATGCAAATTAGCATTCATTTTCAGTCATTCCCATATTGAAAGAGGTAGGAATACTCCGCTTCTCTGGTTAAAGTAAAAATTAAGGCATTTCATGCATTGTGAATTGTGCTTTATCCTTACTATTACTGCCAGTGCTGTTACCACTAGAATTCTTTGCTAAACTGTGTCAGTGGTTTTATAAAATTCCAGAACATCAAATGAAACACATCAAACAGTTTTCCCAGTCATATAAACTTAGTTAAAAGGCAAACCAACTTGAGACTTTTGCTCTTAACAAAGTTTACAAGGAAAGAAAAATGAAAAAAAAAAAAAAGAAAGAAACAAAAACAAAAAAAAAAGAAACAAAAATAACATAAAATCCAGACTGCTTTGTCTGTGGAATCGAATGTCTAAAGATGTAGATCTCTGTTTTCTAATGAACAGAACTGCTGAATAATTACAATTTCCATCCCACAAAATTCTTTATATTTAACAGGCATCATTTTTCTTTGAGTCAGCATATATATCTGAAAATGTAGCTGTTCCCCTGGAAGCAAAATTTTCAGAAATAATTAAGTTACTTACTCTATTGTCCCATTCTTCTACTATGGAGTACAGATGAGAAAAGGCTTTCTCTTGTTTTTTCCTATCTTTTCTTTTTTTTTTTTTAAGCATTGGAAGACAAAAAATATTTTAAAATTATTTAATATATCAGAGTTGCAGACTTTCAGAAAACACATTTAAATATGAAAAAATATTCTATATATTAAACTTGCTGTTTAAATTAAATGCACTTATTTGCTGTGTGCCATAGGTTTCATGCTCTCTCCTTCTTTTAACCTTTCCAACTGAAAAATGTCAGAGAGGATCTTGGTTTTCTGAATAGCGAAAAGGTGAGTTCTGTAATTTTACACATATGTTTGTGTTTAAAAATATTTTTCATATATTTGTTAAACTATAATTAAAGAAATAACATAAGTGCATAAGGAAAAGGATGGAATGAAAAAAAAAAAAAACATCCAAAAAGCTCAGATCAGCTTGAAAGATCTGTGTTAAAAATGGGCTTTTTTTAAGATGTGGCTAAAAGGCAAACAGCCTGGAGAATTAAAAAAAAAAAAAAAATCTACTTCAACTTGTGCTTTAAAGCCCTAAGGGCTCTACTTACAATGTGTCACCTTATCACTCGTTCTTGAAGTGCTTAATCATGTAATACTCACATCTTGAACAATATCTGAGAGAATGAAGAACCTCTGTCTTCTTCCTATCTCACTGGAGCATTGTGTGTGATAGAATAGAAGGTTTGGTCAATATGCTTTTGCTCCTTGATAAATTCTGTAAAACTTACTGCAAAATTCTGAAAGTGGTAGTCAGAAAACTCTCCTCCACTAGGATTTTTCTCAGCCCACTTTTAAACATGATCCATAATTTGATCAAATGCTCTTGGGCACTATTAAATAGTAATAATGAACTTCACCTAAAGCCCTTAGTAATTTTGTTCCACATTTCCTTCTCTAATTATCCACTATTCCCTATTTATTATTGCTTCATTCTCTGCCTTGAGGCCTTCTAAAAATACTAAGAATGATAAATTAAACAATACATTTTGGCACCAAGTTAACCAGTGGGGAGGGTTATAATTTAATGGGATGTCTTCTAAATTAATTATTTTTGAATTATTTAATTGCAGCTTCTAAACAAAATTTTTTACTCAAAGTGTGGTACTGAAAGCCAAATTATCTTACTATATTCTTTAGAAAAAGGAAAAACAAAATATTAAAACCCATACATGTTTAAATTAAATTCACAGGGTGTCACAGATCAATAGATAACTTCCATTTTCTTTATATTTATATTTTTGGCAATCAGCAGCAACTCCTCTCCAGAGTAATGACAGTATTTTTCAAGGTAAACTCACAAGTGTAATCACTAGGCAAATGCCACACTGGAGTTAATGTGTTTTTCCCCCCATCTTTATTTTTAAGTGAAAATAGTCATTGACTTTTATATTACGTCCTTATACTTTTAATTCAGAATCAAATTTAAATAAAGCTCTGAGATTTTATTTTTAATCTTAGAATTCCCTGTTCGCTCCCTGTTTTTAACAGCATTGTTATTAGTTCCTGGTATAATTTCACTTGTTCTTAATTTCTAAAATATTTTTTTTTAATTCTTTTGAGAAATATGACATTTGGGAGAATGCTAAGTAGACGGTAGCATTTGTGTGTGTCATCTCAACAAGTTTATATGGATTAATACATATAAAGATTTTGCTGAGATGCAGCAAAGAAAATTTGTCAGTATCTAGATGCATACTCTATACACACTTTTCTGCATTGATACTGAAAATTCTTATTTGGGAAATAATTAAGTACGCTATGCAGCTTGTCACTTCTCTGGGATTGACAAAAGGAAAAGAAAATCAGGTCGTGTGATCCATTTAGCATGATTCCCTAGGTTTTGCAGGACTGTGTTCTTTCCTAAATGAAGGAGGGCCATATAGTCGTTGCTCTTAATAGGCATGCGGAAATTGAAGTTTTATTCCTCATTATTTTCCATTAATTATTTTCTCTGATTCAACATAAAATTTTTAATACCATTGTGTACACAGTTTCCATGGATACACTGATCTATTTCAGAGTTGTTTGTTTTCCTGCTATTTTTGGTGCAATGGCTATAAAGTGCCAGAGTGATACTTCAGTATTTATCATCCTACCAAAAACTGGTGCAGAGAAAAAAAAGAAAACATCCCAGTCACTCAGAAAGTCCAGATAAGTTTAGTGTAATTTTATGAATTCCCAAGTAGCACAACAGAGAAGAATATACTCTGCTTTCACCATGTAAACAGAAATTTGCTGAAGCTTTTGTTGGCATTTTTTTAACATCTATTAAGCAGTGTTGTTCCTTCAAATCCATCTTATAGCTATTTCTGCTTCTCCATACTGGCCTTGGGCATATCTGCAGACTCATCCAGATTTACTTTAAGATATTAACTATCTTTGAATTAAGAAGGCATAATTTATGGAATATATTTGATGAGTAATAAAACAAACAAACAAAAAACCTCCAAAAAAGTGTGGAAGATCATATGAGCTAAATTTCAGCATCTTACAATTTTATTTATGTCTTCATCCCTCCCAGACCCATATTTGTCCCCTTTTAATTTACCAGGATTCTTCAGGATACATTGCCTCCAGTCACTCACTCACGTCCTGGATGTGAGGCATAGAAATCCTCTGACCCAGCTTTTGTCACGTAATATGCCACTTTTCTAACTCAAGACTAAGCTGTGAGCAGTGGTGTCTGTAGCAGCTGTCTTCCTGGCACAAGAGAAAGATGATGATAAAGTGGCATGAGCTACACTTGCCTAGAGGATCCCAAGCTGTAAGGTAAGGCAGCAAATTAAAGTATCTGAATCTTCGGTATCCTGGAATTTTTCCATGTATTATGAAGTAAGGTAAGAGTCTGTGGGCCAGAGTTTTCCTTACTTTTCTGTCAATTCTGCTCCAGCCTACTCTGAATTGCTGTCTGAATCTCTTAGAGGAATTTGGGTCCAAGAAGGACAGTGAAAAGCCTAACAACCTGTTGATAGAAAAATGTCCATGTATTTGTGCTGCTCCTTGGTGCAAGACCTCAGCATTACACAGTGTTTGGTCTTTAGGGGCTAAAATGGAAAGGGCGATAGATTGTGTTGGTGTTTAGGGTACAAAGACTAAGTATTACATGATTGTTGGATAGGCAGCAGTGAAGAAGACTAGATATTTACACTACCTCAGTCTCTGAGTTTAACAAATTAACTATGGGCAAAATCCACGTCCTCTTGGAAGAGCTTTGTGAAGAGTAGAACAGAGGCAGTAAAAGGAATTGAGTGGCCTGTGATCTTTTGGCACGTGATGAGGTTAGGAAATTCCTGAGACCAGTGTACTTTCTTTCATTAAAAAAGATCCAAGCCTTAGAAATGAGGAAATTTTGTGAAGTACCCAAAGATGACTGTGTCACATTCTGTGATTCACAGATTCATACACTGAAGTAGAAGATCTGCCTTGTGAAAATGCAGAGGCATAAGTTCATTTTTATTTAATTTGACTCATAAATACACCTGCACTTTTCTCTGTTTGAAGAATTGTTCTGTTCTAGAATCTTATTTTCGGTTTCAAGCACATCATTGATCTAAATTCTGGAAGCAAATGGGAAGACAGGCTTACTGGAAGAACTTCATAAACCAACCATTTGCCTGTGTTTCTCTGATCTCTGTGAGCCACTTAGAGGCAGTGGGTTGATGAGTATCTTTTCTTCTGTTGTTAAACTTGATCATCCAGGACATAATTAGCAATAAAGATGTTCCAAACTGCAGATCTTCCAAGTCCAGCTGATAAAATTTAGACGTAACAGCCTCAATATCTTTAATAAGCCTTCTTAATGTATCTGCCTTATTTTAAAATCTGGAAGCTGTTAATCATATAGGTGTATGATATGTGCAGGTAATTTTGCTTTCCTTTAGCCATCTTTTTTTATAAATATTTGGCACATATATAGCAATGAAATAACATGGTTGATGAAAGTATTGAGTCATGTATACTGGCAGCGGTATGAAATCTTGGCTACTGCCAATAAAAATATCTCATTTTCAGAAGACCAATAAAATTTATCTAAAGACAAAATTACAAGAATTATATTGGATGAAATTAATATGTTAATAAATTGAGAAAATAAACTCGGAAAAAGTATTTTATATTTCACCATTTAGTATTAGACAAAACTGTTGGAAAAATGTTTCAAAGCTTATTTATCCATTTGCTAGTAAGCTGGATAAACAAGCATGAACAAGGATGTGTTTATTAGGGAAATATTCTGTTTCCACAAAATGAACATCATAATCCCCAAATATTCAGTAAATTATACAAAATCTGAAATAGCTGTGTAAATTTTGAACATGAAAACATAATATTGTTTTAAATAGCTGCACAGAAGAGTCACCGTTTGGTACGTACAGATAGCCATGACTGAGTAGGTCTGTTAAATTCGAAAAGATATTTATAATTTTCTTAGTTTATTTTTTTGGAATAGTATCCACAAAAATACTGGGTTCTCTTCTACTTATTTTGCGAACATCATAAAATATTTTTGTTCAAGTAATCTGTCCTTTTTTTACTAATGGGCCTTTTTGCAAGGGCATGTACTTACAGGACAATGGGGGATGGCTTCAGACTGAAAGAGGGTAAGTTTACATCAAATATTGGGCAAAAACCCTTTACTGTGAGGGTGGTGAGGCATTAACATAAGTTGCCCAGAGAAGCTGTGGATGCCCCACTCCTGGAAGTGCTCAAGGACAGGTTGGATGGGGCTTTGAGCAAACTGGTCTAGTGGAAGGTTTCCTTATCCATGGTACATTCTCTACAATCAAAACTATTTGATTATTATATCATTTAGTATTAAAATAACTTGGAGTTCAAAAATAGAAATGCAACATGTATTCAAAGTATTTTCCCTACTTCTATGAAGCTTTGTGTCTGCAAGTAAAAATACTTTCTCTTCCTTCAATCCCACCATAATGTTTCTGCTTAATGATCTAAATAAAAATTTTAACCTGCATTTTGATGCTGTACTTTTCCCACTGATTAAAGAGAATACATATGTAATTGTTTTTGCTAATTTGCTAACCTGTAAAATGAGCTAATACTACTAAAATAAATATGTGGAATTTTTCTTTAATAGAAGAGGATGAGAAAGTACTGCCATTCATAGCTGAGTTTTGAAATAAAGATCAGAGTGATTCTAGTATAATCTATATTCACAAATCTGTCTTACAGTGTGCACATGATTTTACTAGTAGCTTTATCAGAGCAAATTTGATTTTTTTCCTTTAATTTCAGTGCGAGGTTCATGAGTAGAAGCCTGCTACATTTTCTGTTCTATTTCTGCATTTTTCATTATCCCACTGTCATGTACCTGACATGCTGAAGCAAATGTACAGAGTGATCCGTTCTACTCACAGTTATTCAGAGCTAAGTACTCTAGCTATTTCAGGTGAATTCAAAGACTGAAGAACGATTTTGAGCCCCAATGTGAATTTTTCAACTGAAATGTAACAATCACTTAATGTATATTCTTCATTGAACTTCATATATATTTTGTACAAAATTGGTATTAAAGTCCTTTGATCATTTTAAAAGTCTCTATGTTAAGTTCATAAAAATGTTAAAGTTTGTAGAAATATTAAAAACATTGTGAGGAATTAAGTATTATTTTTTTTGTGTACTGGTGAAAGGTAAATCAGTTGGATACTTTTTCAGAATACATAATGTAATCAATTTTTGACTCAAGTGTCATATGCACAAAAATAGATGCTTAAAAACTAGTATTAGCAAATATTTCTTTCACTGAGAAAGAGCCAGATCTTCATACATTTTCTGCCTTTTCTGTCTTGATAAAGCTATAGAAGACTTCTCATTAGAATGCCTGTTATTCTAGAAATGTAAAATCTGCACCCAGAAAATTCTGGCATGTATATAATTACTCTGGAGTTCTTAAGCAAGAATATGCATTTAAGCATTTAAGGCCCAAAAAGTACATGTATGTGAAGTGATTCTAGCATACCTGCTTAGTGAATTCCACAGTCCAGCCTTGCTGTAGCCTTTAGGCATAAAGTGGAGGACAAAATAAATCATACTGAAAATGGGTTTGGTTCCTACACAATAGCTACAGAAAAAACTACTAGGTCTCATGCTCCTTGTAGAATATTCCTATCCCAAATATTTCTATTTCACTGAGTATTTGTGTTAATTAAAATCAAATTCTGTAACCCGATTTTTTCAGAGAACCCCTGGTACTTTTTTAGAATTAAGAATAAGAAAGATGTTAAGTTAGGAAACTGAATCAAAATTCCAAATTCTTGGAAGTATTCTTCTTAGAGAATATATTTCCTCTTAGATCAACTTGCAGATCAGGGGGAAAGGATCAAATTTGTTTTCCATCTGTGCTTTCTAGCTGGTAAGGTGACTCCCTTCAATGCTATGACCAACAAATTAGGAAGTTGAGTTTTCTTAAAGCCTGGAAAGCATGGGCTTCTCACAGCACTGCACCTCCAGCTCAGATCAACAGCAGCCAAGCTTATCCAAGCCCTGAACCTGAAGCCGGAGAGCTGGCTGGTACAGTAGGAATTGTGCTGAAGGCCTCTCTATCAGAACAGCTAGCATATCTCTTGACTCTTTCATTATTGTTGAAAATCTTAATAGCACTCTGCTCTGCAGGCTGCCCTAGAGACACCTCTTTTCTGTCTGAACTTGTACCAGGATTACCCTAGGTGCTTTCTTCAGCCTTTGTACTGTGACATGTAAGGCAGTTGAGGTGTAGGGAAAAAGCAAAGTTAAATTGTTTCTTTGCCCTCCTTTCTGCCATAAGGACCTTGGGAAGTCATAGCTGGTCTCTGAAGTTTAATTTCTTCATCAGTAAATTGGAATGAGCTCTAGTTCTTCCTTGGCAAAGAGTTTTTTGTTCCCTGGCTGAAAAAGAAGCAACAGACAGTAATTAGGTATTATGGAAATATTAAAGAGCTTAATAGCAAGCACTCCTACGTGTACCAGACAGAGAGTTCTCTTGTACATATTTGTAAAAAGGTATAGTGTTATGATTCCTTGAATCACCAAGTGAACCTGTTATTGACATGTTTCTATCTTCATTGTATGATTTGAAAGCATCTTTTTCCTTTAGTGCTGTTACCTTGAGGGAGATAGAGAGAAAAAAGGAATAGAATAAGATTGATGGTAAATCACTGATTACTCAGAGAGTCAGATCTCTTGCAGGGCTCTGCTGTGGAGAAGACCACAGTAGTATTGTTTTATTACTTCTGCTTTCAAGATAACATGCTATGAATACTAATGTTAAAAGGAAACAATGAACAAGAGATGGGATGCAGGTATACAATAGCCAAAAATAGAATGTGGTTGTCAGCTGTTATTTCCATCTTTTATAGAATAACTAGGTCTAATCTATAAGCTATTAATTTTGTTTAAAATGGTGTACATTCACATTGTGGTGCATTGATTCCAATTTTCTGAGCTACTCCTAAACTAGATCATTTTTTTCATTAGGCATGTATAGGGTCTTAAAACTAGAAAACTCATAAGTTCTCTTTTAGAGGATACTTAAACAACAACGTAGAAACATTATATTTCAAAAATTCCTAAAACACCCTCAAAAAAATCCAAACTTAAAATTTCAGCACGTCATATAATGATAGTCATGGCTAGGTGGCTATGTGGCAGGATAAGATATATTATCCTGAAAAGTAGGCAACAAAACAAAGCATTAAAGGAAAGCGAAATATTTCACTATGAATATAACAATTCCTTAGATTGGACAGTCAGCTTTGCAGCTTGGACAATATTCTGGCACTCTACTTTCTCCAAAAAGTAAAAGGTAGATGAATGCAGCAAACAAATTGTCTCTCAGCATTCTCTTTTCCTTGTTGAATAAGCCAAACTTCCTCAGCCTTTCTTTATTTCTTACATTTCTCCTGCCACTTCATTGTTCAGTTTTTCAATTTTTCTCCTGAAACCCCAAACCAGAAACATTTCTTCAAGTGCAGCCTCAGAAATGCCCTGCAGGGGAGCACAGCTGCTTCCAGTTGTCTGCTGGCTGTGCTTGTCCTAATTCAGAGCAGTAAAACTTTAGCCTTCATTAAAACAGAGTGCTGATTCATGCTCAACTAGTGGACAGCTAGGCCCACCAGATCCATTCATACAAAATTATTCCCCATCCAGTCAGCATCCACCCACATTGTGGCACGGTCTTATTGCATCCCAAGCACAGCAGATTTTGTTTGTATAGGATGAATTTCATGGTGTTTTCTGCCAGCCCATTTCTCCAGCTCCTGGAGTTCTCTCTGAATGACTGTATATTAACTACTTCCCAAACTTGCTTTCTTCAGCGAACTCATTGAGTGCTTGTTGCAGATGGAGTGACATACTTCACTTTTAAGAGAGAAATAATGGTATGTTTATTGACATAGAACAGCAATTAAACTAAGCTTGATAGTAAATGCAACAGTGATTCAACAAGGTTCAATGGCAAGGTACTTACTTACTGCATAGAGTACAGTGTCAGATAAAACCCTCAGGAAGATACTGAGGATGAGGCATGTGATTCAAAAAGGACCTCCTTGGGTTCTAAACTCCATTCTGAGAGGAGTTCAGGGGTGACTGGATCCACACAGACAAGACAATATGGATCACCGGGTTTGGTCAGTGGTTTGTGCCTAAAGGACTACCTGTGCACAAGCAATCCTTTCTATCACTCAGCTGAGATTTCAGTTTGAGTGCACTTATTCCAATTCACTTACAGAGTGTCTGATGAGATAAGGATTCCCTCAGCCTCCAGGAGTAACCTTGGGAGGTGTTGCTATGCAAGGGGAGATCCTGGTGCACAGAACAGTGCTGTGCAGGAGAGCACTGAGCCCTGAACTGTCCACTGTCTATGGAGTAAGATGACTGACTTATCGCCCTTTTTGCAAGGCAGACATTTTTTGAGTTGGCACACGCTTGACTACCCCTCAGCTGTTGAGCAAGGCTTTTGTCCCTTAGGCGCTGAGCAAGATTTATGGACCTTAAATATTGGATTACTTGTATGCCAGATGCAGCCATCATTACAAACATTGGGGGCTACTGCTCAAGAAGAAAAAGTGAGAGTCAAGAGCACATTATCACAGTCATTAACAAAGATCTCAAACAGGATGAACCCTAGCAATCAGATGAACAACAATTAAAAATATGCTTTTGAACAGCTGATGACTTATAAGTAAGTTTTTTATTGGTCCAGTGAGTCTTATCTACCTTTTCTCTATCTTTTTAGGCCACTTCTTTTCAGTTATACTATAGAGATTTTACAGCTGACCCTGCTGCTCTTGCCCACTCATCCAGTTAACTTGGTGTAGAAGACAATCATACCAAACAGGCGTGATTTGCCCATAGTGAATCCATGCTAGCTATTTCCAACCACTTTTTTTTTCTTAGAAATAGCTTCCAAAAAGATATGCTGCATTTTCTCCACAGACAGCCTGTATTACCTTGGCTCTTCAATCCAGTTTAGAAGATGGGCATAATAATTGTCTTTTTCCATGCTACAGGGAACTCCTTTGACAGATACAACCCTTTGAAGATGACAGAAGGGACCCCGAAATGACATCTGACAGGTCTCTCAGAAATCTTGAATGTTTGTACAGTTAGTTAATGTGGTCCCTAACTTGATATTTTCCTGCTGCTAAGTTGCACTGCATTTAGTAGACATAGGAGGCCTGACAGCAGACATTGCCAGTACAAACTGATACAAATGAGAAAATTAGTATCTCTGCCTTTTAATTTTCGGTCACCAGCCATTCACTACCTCAGTAATAGCAAGCCTACATCATCTTTGGTTTCTGTTCTGGTTGTTGCCAAGGTATTTACAAAACCCTTCTTTTTGACTTTCACATTCCCAGTTTCAACTATAAGCTTTAATTTTACTTAATTGCCTAATTCCATCCACGCATCTCATGTCATATTCCTATTTTTTTTTCCTCCTGGTAGGAAATCTTTATTTACTCCTTCCATACTCTTTCTACTGGCATTTGAGTACAATGAGGATATTTTATCCATGGCCTTGTGTCAAGCCAATCTAATTTCATGGACCATCCTAGTGCTTTGAGGAGTTTCTCCTCTGCAATAACAGCTATGTAGAGATTTGGGTTGGGGTGGGGGGGTTTCTTTCTCTTTTTTTGGTTTTTTTTTCTTTTTTTTTTCACTTGAAACAGCATCCAAGGGATTCTTTTTATCAAGTACCTGAACAAGCAAAAGTCTCATCTTCTAGATCCCATGACTTGACTATACCTTCTCTTTTTCTCATTTTCCTGAGGACACTATCATCTGATAGCACTTGGAATGAAGGTTGTTGTTAACCAATCACACTACTCATTTTTATTCAGAAGCAGCATTTCTGGCAGATGACTCCTCACCTTCTGTCCATACAGCATCAGCAATCAAAACACCAGAATTCTCCTGGTTTGCTTGTGTTTAGCCATATCCAGAAAATGTTGGAGTAGTTGAAGTCCTCTGCAATAACTTTGTATTGCAACCTTATCTGTTTTGCAGCACTAATGAAAAACTGTTTGGTCAGGAGGTCAGTAGACAACACCTGCATCATATTCTGTCTGTTTCTCAAATGCAGTTTCAAACACAACTGGTCAGCCTTTTGTATCTTCTACAACACAGCTCTATATATTTAGTTAATTTATTGACATGAAACGCAATATTCCTTCATTTTCTTCTCTGACTCTTCTTCCAATATGAACCCATGATAACATGCCCCACATTCCACTAGCACCTGACTGCAAATTTAGCAAGATTTGTAATAACATTAGAACTAACTTTGTTCCTAGATTATCCATCTGCCACAAAATCTGTTTGTCTCTCCTGTTTTCCCTTTAACTACAGTAACTTCCATTACCATTCTGCATTTGCTGCAAGTAAGGTTTTCTCTCTGAAGATGAATCCAGCACAGCTCCATCATGTACTTCCTGAGAATAAGAATATAATTATTACATTTTCTGAAATTTGCCCAGAGTTGTGTATTTGTGTGTGTGTGTGTGTGTGTGTTTTTGTTTCTTTGTGTTTTTTTTCTTTTTTTAAATTTTTTCTTGCTCACATATTCACATCCTCAGAAAATTGTGCCTCAATAGCACAGTATGTTACAATACTAAGCTGTCTTTTTACTACAATTTATCAGCAAAAATGCATTAGATTTCCAATATTGCTGTGTTCAGGCTTGCATTTCAACTATTCTTTAAGCAAGAATTGTACATTATAATTTATACTTGTGCATAAAGTGAAGAATAAGCTGTTACACCATGACTTCATGCATGTAAATTAATTACATGCTTGATATCTAAAAGAAAAATAATGTTAAAATACCACTCCTCCTGTGTCTTTGAAAACTTCTAACTGAAGCCCCTTAAAAAATTTATGTATTTCTTGTTTTCATTGTATTCCTATAGTGATCCCTGCATCTTTTTGGTACATCCAACTTGACATTCCAAGGCAATTTGTTTGTGTGATGCATCAGTCAATATGGCTGGGGGACCATTCCCAATCAACAGTTTGGATGTTGACATTTTTAGAGGATAAAAGAGTTTAAAAGTATCAACACAGTCGAATCTGTACCAGTTGGCCTGAGGGACAAATATGGACTATGTACATTTTCTCTCCTGGTATACTCACATGTAGTGGACAGTTCATTTTTACTTATCACACATAATGAATCTTAAATTCAAAAATTCTTTATCATGTATTGTAAAAAGTCTAAAGATCAGGTATTTTATAAATACAGTGTAGGAAGTTAGTTTTTCATGTGAGAGGAATTACTCATAAGTAGAAACACAACATAAATACAAATAAATTACAATGGCACTGCAGACAAATATTTGTTCTTACTACTTTTCTGTCACATTGATTTACAAGGCTTCTTCTTCTAGCCTTAGATTTAAAGACATCTCAATTATTGTCAGTTTAGACCAATAACTTGATTTTGAGAATTAATTACAACTATCTTCTAAAAGTGTTTTTTAAAATCACATGTTTTATGATGTAGAGTACTGATTTGTGTCATGGAGAGGTTTTATTGCCTTGATGTTAACTCTCATTGAAAGATTATTAACTGGATCTAGGATACTCTTCAGCCATTCAGATCACAGCTTTCTTCCAAGTCATTACATATTTTCCTTTTGTCAATTCAATGTTTCCATTCAATTTATGAAATTGTACAGGCTGTCACACATTATTAATTTAACATATTCACAATCTATTCTATCTTTAAATCCAAATGTTTTAAGCTAGACTGGTGGTTAACAAGACTGAAATTAATTAAAAGATGGCAAGATTGGTGTGTTATGCTTTTATTTTCATTAGAAACCTATTGGAATGGCTACAAAGAAGGGATCCACAAATGAGGGAAATTAGGTGCTAGCTTCTCTGATCTAAGATACATGGACATGAAACTTTACATTAAATTCTATCTACCTAAAACAATAACTTCCTATTTTTCTTCTCATGTCTGCTTAACACTTAAACTGCTTTTATTCTTTATACAGCTATTATAGCCTATGTCTAGTTTGAGAATTCATTATAGTCCATGTAGCTGCATTGCCTGGCTCATTGGAGAGACAATATCAATTTTACTTTCATTATCTTAATTTTTTTAATTCCACTCCAATCTTAAGGTAAAGATGAAACAAAAGTGTGGGGTTTTTTTCCATATACATGTATTGTGTGATGCAGGCCAGCAGTGGAAGATTATAGGGTCCCCTTAGACTTCCTGAAAATAACACAGGAGATAGACAAATCTCACCTTCAAAAATTAAAGTTCATATTCTGACTTACCCTAACTTGGTAATCTAACAGTTCAATGTCTACCAGATGTCTGTCACATGACCTTTTTGCAGTCAGTAAGACACAATTATCAACCTCCAGAAGGTATTTCATGTCATGTTAGGGTGGGCAACAAAAATTACGGTAATATACTTCTGGAGGTTCCTGCATTTTTTACTAGGATATGAAAGAAGACAGAAAATGACTACAGTATAGATATCTAACTTTTAGACATACAAAATAAGGCTAAATTAATTTCACTTTATGTTTAACACATGGTAAAATTGTATTATACATGGTAAAAATTATGTTTAGACAAATCCTACCCTTGAAACACAAGTCATGGACAGCAGTTTTGTATCAAAACTCCTGGGATTATTTTTAGAACAAATTTGAAAGCCAGATTTTCTGACCAAAAAAAAAAGGCAATCCATACAAGTTTATAATATTATTTGTATTGGTTTTTTTTTCCTAGTAGAATGAAATTTTAATCCAGACTCATGACTCTTCTAAAAAAATCTGTGTTTGGCAATGTTAATTACAGAGAGTCAAAAATACATAAAATCTTGACCTTCAGCACAAATCCTGTTAAAGCACTCTTTATAACCAGTCAGGCACTTAACAGATGAAATACCAGCAGATTGTATCACAACTACTGCTGCTATCTATGACATTTTACTGAACAAGTTTCTGATTGCCAAACAGAGAAACAGTGGAACTGATAGTGCTGCAGTAGGTACAGTACTAGCCGTATCAACTCAGGGCAGAAAAAAAGAGAGATAAAAATCAGAGGTAGATAATACTATCTTATTAATTGGTGTGTTATAGAAGGATCTAGGAGGCAGTCCATGCTCCCTGAACAGTTTTCTAAAACTTGAATGGTTTAAAAAAAACCAAACAGGCTGCCGAAGCAGGTTTTAATTGGAGTTTGATATGACACCATTTGAAATTCCACCAGCATACATGCATAAACACTTACATACTTTTAAGATGCAAGCATTCAGCAATTCAGAGCAGATTTAACACAAGTATACGTGATGAGGTTCTATACATGGTAGTGGCAGCGTGGACTTCTATCTTTAATAGAAAGGTTCTATAGGTTAAAACCCTATCAAAAAGGTCGTTTGGCAGAATATGATAAATATATGGTATATGTTAAGTGAAATCATATCCTTACTCTTTTAAACATTAAACTGGAGTCTACATAAAACTCTGCCAGTGCTGTTCCATGTTCTCACCATCTCTGCCTCTTTTATCCTGAGCCCCTTAAGTGCTCTGCAATTTACATTTTTATTTCAGATTTTGAGCTTCCCTTAACAATCATCTATGGCCCATGTACATATGCAAAAAGGAATGTTAAAAATCATCTTGTCTATTTTGAATGAGTGCCTGCATGTATTTAGAGAAAATGCAAAGATCGCAACCATGACACCAGGGTTCTTTTGGTCAGAAAATCCGTTTATGGCTATCTAATCCTAACAGAGGTGTCTTAAACCTTCATTGCAGGAGAGGAAGAGGTTAAATGTTAAAACCCAATCTCTTAAACTTTGACATCCATATTGGCAAAAACATTATCACACGAAGATCTAAGGTTGTCTCTTTACCTCTGTAAAATGCAGATAAATATGCTTAGCTGCTCTGTAAAAGCACGGTAAAATATCTGGATAGACATACAAACAATCTATGGAGGGTTTTTATGTTATGACTTTTTCAAAATGATATCTTAGTATATGTTGAACCTGTCCAAGAATATAGTAATTTCTAGCAATATGGCTAAAAGTGTATTTTTCATGTTGAATGTAAGGAAATTTAACGCTGTAGAGTGGTTTATCAGGGAAAGGCCTGCTTCCACTTCCTCAAAAAAAGGACCTTAAACATCAACACATGTCAGAATCACTCAGAATCAGGAAAATTAACTCTATTATTCTTACTCACATAGTCTGTGACCTGAAAGGATATTTTCATTGCTTTAACAAGCAAAGAAATAGCCTGTCTTTTGGTTTATGCCTCCACCTGAATTTTTCACTTCATTCTTCACCTGTATGCCTACAGGATAGAAAGGAAACTGATAGTATTTCAGATTAGAACAGAAAAATACAAAATGCACAAGAAATTCTTTAGACAGATACGTCACAAAATGAAAACCATAAGAAAGAATAACATGGACTTCATAGTGCTGTACCTTCCCTTATGTTTCATCACTTTTTATTCAAGCAGTTTCACAACTGAAAATTCCTACATGGCTGAAGAATGGACTGAAGATTTTACGTCTGGAGTTTGGAATAACTTTAGAATATATATGTACAGTTCTCTATGTTATAACTGAAAATCTAGCCAGAAATAGCTGTGCTAATGAAATCAGTAGTCATTACAAGGTATTGCCAGTCTATATTTTGACACTGCTTTCTTAACTTTCACCTTTTCTAGATGTTTGGTGTATAAAGTCTCTGACAAATCAGTGGAGAAGGTGCCCCACTTGTGAGCATTTTGCTTAGTTCTTCTTTAGATTCAGAGTTATAAATCATGATGATGAGTTTCCTCCTTAAAAAAATTATTTATTCCTCGGACAGAAACTTTAACAATAGGGCTCTTACTTTGATAAAAAAAAAGAAAAAGGTAACCTTCAGAAACATCCATATTTGCTATCTCTCCAGTAGGACTGGGATAATTCCTGCTTTTTGTAGGTTGCCTGCTGAGTTGCTTCCATGGTCTTTCCTCTCTGGGCATGGGATTTGCATGCTGGTATTAATAACAGCAGCCATATTTTGAACAATTTTGTCATCTACAGCTGCTGGAGGTAATGGGACTGTTTATATGCCCAAAAGCATAACGGTGCTGAATCAGTGTCTTTAATGATGAATTCTATTGATTAAGTGAGAAATGATGACATACATCATGGCAGAGGAATTTCTCACGATCATTCTCCAAGTGCAAACTGTCATCTCCAAATGTTACAGTAACATTCATTCACTGGAAAAACACTGACTCTTTATTTCAAATTTCTTAAAATCAATTATTTGCTGAAGTTATGATAGGAAAATTATGCTTATTTTCTCTTCAAAACAGAAACTTATACAAATACTTCCCCATCAAAATAAATTTTTTTTCCCAAAAGGAATCCTGCGTTTCACAAACATTTGTCTCAAAACTAATTATCAATGAATCTTATACACATAAACCCCTCCAAAGTATCATGGCAAAGAAATAAGACATTCATACTTACATGATATTAGAAGTTTAGCAAGAAAGCTTAAAGCAGAGTGCTTTCCTCTGGGAAGAGGTTGTAGACCAAAGGAGAGGCTGATATTTGCTTTTTTTTTTTTTTTTTAATGCAAGGCAATTTTAGTTGTGGATTGTTTCTTTTCCTTTTTTTTTTCCTTTTTTTCTTCCTACCTTTGTAGTTTGGAAAGATTAATCTTCATCTCTCTGCAGTCGGCTATTTAGACTGAAAAAAGAACCAGATAGAGAATAGTGGCTGAAGCAGATAATCTAGCTAAAAATGTTGTGTACACTAGCTTGGATTGTAGACAATGCGTTGCATTTATTTTATTTTCTGGACTGAGAGAACAATAAGATTCTTCAATGAACAGTGCAAAATTGTGATGCGTAATGTAAATAGGTCAGCAAGTTGGATACAGATGGCAATAAAAATAAACAAACAAATAAAAAGAATAATTCAGTCTGAGTTCCTTGTAAAAATTGGGATTGTAAGCTTTTAAACTAACAAACACAAATTATTTTTTCTCCAGGAGGTAAAAGGAAAAAAACCCAAAAACCCAAAACTAAGTGGAAGCTTTACTGAAAGTATCAATGTTAAGTTGCTCTATCTGAATTAGAAACAGGCAAATTGCTTTTTTAGAGTCTTTCCAAAGTGTATTTCTTACAAAATATTGACTGTATGATAATTTTTAGAAAACATTGACTGTATATTTGTTAGAACTGAGCAAAATTCTCATAACCTTACAGTGAAGTCAAAGGTCCCCAGCAAAGGAAGGACATCGACCTGTTGGACTGAGTCCCAAGAAGGGCCACTGCTTTGATCAGAGGGAGGGAACAATGTTTCTATGAGCAAACACTAAGGGAATTGAGATTGTTCACCCTGGAAAAGAGAAGGCTTCAAAGTGACCTAATTGCAGCCTTTCAGTACCTGAGGGAGCCAGAAGAAAGATGGAGAGAGACTTTTTACAAGGACATATAGTGACAGAAATAGTGGAAATACCTTCAAAATGAGACAGAACAGTTTTAAAGTAGATGTTAGGAAGAAATTCTTTACTATGAGGTTTAATGAGGCACAGGAAAAGGTTGCCTATATAAGTTGTGGCTACCACATCCCTGAGAGTGTTCAAAGTCAGGTTGGAGGAGGCTTTGAGCAACCTGGTCTAGTCGAAGGTGTCCCTGCCCACTGCAAGTTGGAACTAGACAGTCTTTAAGGGCCCTTCCAACTCAAGCCATTCCATAAATCTGTGATTCTGATATTTAAATTACATTCATGGAATAAAGAGTTTTCACTGTTTAAATAAAGATCTGGAGAAAGTAACATATTCCAGCCTCAGTGGCTCTGTAATTCTGAAACTCTGTTATTTGGCAAATCTTGCTTGCAACACTTCTTGTCAAACTCAGTACCTCTTGTTCTGTTTATTTGTTTGTTTGTTTGCTTATTGCAAACATTTAGAAGACAGATTTTGTTCTGTACAAACATTTCAAAAAGAGCTTTAATTAATAGAAGTGCACAGACTGATGTGTAAATGAGTGTTCTTGTGTTTGATTACACATTCTTGAGTGCAATTATGGGTATTCACTTCAAAAGTGCTATCATAGCCCTCCACAATGTATATTCATGTCCACTGGTATAACTCCTATTTCAAACCTTTGAGCTGATCTAATCAGCCCAAATTTAAAAACAAATTTTTCTTCCTGCACATGAAGCCTATTATCATAACCAGAATCCAATCCTTAAACCTATAAATCTATAAATTATGCAACAAACTGCAGTCCAGTTGTGTTTTCCACCAGCTTGCCTTCACTTCCCAAGGTTGCTTTTACTGTGGTCTGAACACTGGCTGTTGGCTACCATCTTTCTCTATTAATATGAATGAATGACCCTTAATAAATCACAATAAGCTACAATAAATCTCACAAGTCCAAAAGAAGCTGAACACCAATAAAAGTTTTCCAGATAAATATTAGCCATACAGTTAGTGATTAAATTCCAATTTCAATTAGAGTGAAATGAAAGAAGCAAAAAGGAATCCAGTCCACCTATTAATTACAGACATGTAATTAATAATTGTATTTTGTGCTGTCTTTAAACCAGTGTGCCTAAAAGTCATGTGTTTCATGAGCACAATAAATGAAGGTTCCTCCCAAATGGCCATGGGGCAGTATGTTCTGTGGGGGTGAAAACTGTTTCTGACCCCACTAATTTTAACCTTAAAATCAGAAAAAGTTATGGAAACTTTTTGAAAACCTAAGGTAAGATGAAATTCACTTCTTTAAAAAAAAAAAAAAGGATTTCTGAGTTTGTCTCTATAAGCTTCCTTCATAGTCAGTACAAATAAGTAGTTCCTTTTATAGAGCAATCAATCTAATTCTGAGACAAGAAACTATAATAGGTCAGATGGGTCACCTTTAAGGATTCATGGGACTGCTCTGTCGTACAGTTCTACAGCTGTAAAGAGAAACTGGGAAGTCGTCTTACATTAGATGGCTAGATGGCAAAAGTTAGGTAAGATTAGTCCTTCCCTTAGTACTTATTGTTTTATATGCTTCCCAAATAATTCCAAAGCCTGATACAACAAATACAGCCTGAAAATTGTGGCTACAGTCCATATTTTTTCCAATACTGATTTAAATTTTAGATGGTGTTTATGCTATTTTTTAAGCAAGGGCAGGTCATTAAAATTATTGAAGGAGAAAACAATTAGATTTGCAAACTGTAAAGATTTATCCCCACACCTCTCTAGAGTGTACCATATATTAGAACTGCCTTAGCAAGAGAGGCATAAAATTGCTGAGTTGCAGCTCTGACCTATGCTGGTAAGAGCAATGTACAACTCTCATGCTCTTTAATTCACTTTAGTTAGAGACTTGCTCCTCTTGGTCTGAGAATTTTAATAAGGAGACTGTGGGATGGAAATACAGAAATAATTTTAAAATAAAAGGGAGCAGTTAATAAAGTCTGAATGGATAGATAAGAGAATACTGGTGAACCTGTGACTTTGTTTTTAATGACTTGCTGCAAAATTTAAGTAACAGTTTAATATAGACCATTCAAATAAGATGCCTGGTGAATAAGATGACAAGAGACTTTTCTTACCCTTGTGTTTAATTTTTATTTTATTTCTCATCCTAATTAGAAAAAAATTCTTTAATAATCAAGTCATCACAATGAGCAAAGAGTACGCTGTAATCTTGATAGTTTGGGAACACTGCTAAAAACACTTAACAAGAAGCAGGTATAATTCCTTTTTAAAATGCAAGACTGATTTGCTGACCATAAGGGTCACCAAGTTGCATAAAGTATGTCAAAGGATTGTCCCTATCACACACTGCATGAACAGAACACTTATTGGATATTTTCCTTGGGAGGATGTAGATTAAAAATTTAGAATACCGTTCTTTTGAAAACAAAAACAAGTGTTTCTGAACTTTGAGATATTTGGAAATCCATTCCATTTATGGAAGGCTGGTGGCAAATTTACTATGAAAAGTACTTGATTTTCCTTAATCAAACTCTGAAAAGTGTTACTGCTTCCTGAAAAATTAGAAACTTATATGTAATGGTTATTCTCATTCTTACAGAATATAACGCATACCTTATTTAGATCTCTTGACTCTAAATATCTGTGTATATGTCAGAACCATAAAGGAGCAATAGGTTTTATTGCCTCTGCCCAGCCTCACCAAGGACCTCTCTACACCCTACCCACAGACTCAGGAGTTGCAGCTCAGCTTAGCCCAGGGCTGCTCGCCCCAGCACCAGCAGTGTCACAGGAGTGTTGGTCTCCAGCTGTGCCACAGCCTTACCCTGTCTCATCATGGAATCTCTTGACCTGAACTTCCACTCCTGGGCTGAGTTCCTGACCTGATCCCAGCCACCACTGTCACTATACACCTGCCTGGTCACTACAAGAGCTGGTCTCAACTCTGACCTATGGATTGGCTTTCCCACCTGACTCCAGACCTGCCTCCTCACTATGGCATTCCCCTATGATCCAGACATTTCTTTGGCTCTGACCATCCTCCCTGAGTCTACCCTGCTCTCCTCACTGGGTCCTGTGGGACAATGTCTGCTGGTCTTGGGATTTTCCCCTGGGTGCCTGGTTAAGCTTTTGTGGCATCATATCAGCAGTATTGATATTAGGATGAAGGAATTTTTTGTTGGCTTTCAAGAAGCATTAAGAAACAAAGGATTGAATTACATCCTTGTAGGGACACCCCCTGGAATTCCAGAGTAACATATCCCCGAGTTGCACGGGAGCATTCAAAAGAAAGCATGGAAGTGACATGAAATAAAAGGCCTTGCTGTCCAGTTTCACTATTTTTTTTCTGATAAATGGATAAATAAACAAAAATTTCCAGATGGTCAAATCCTCTTTGGAAATATTCTTGTCCCAGTGTCAAAAAATAACAAATCCATAGTTGTTGTTTATAGTCTAGAAGGAAATCCATAAATATCCCTAAACAAATACAAGATGAAAACAAACAATGCTAAAGTTGACATATTGATTTTATTCAAAATTCAGAGAAAAATCAGACTGGAAATATGACCTCGTATTTTTATGATTGTTTTCTACATTGGTATATGAGCAATAAAAGATCTGAAAGATTTCACCAAGATTTCCAGAAAGCCACAGACCAAAGAAACACATTTTATATTTTTTCTTATTGAATTTGCATTCACCTTCTCTGAGATCTACTGTATGCATCCTCTTCTTGGCTAAACAGACCTTAAAGATAGTTTCTGCTTTCTGTTACCCTGGCAAAAGTACATCTATGTCTACAATCCAGCCATTAAGTAGTCATAGCATATCAAAAGTAGTTTCACCTATAAAAGAAATAAAACTTAGGATTGTGGCACAATAATATGTTTAGACAAGTAGATTCTTGGGGTTTGTGTTATTTTTTATCTACTTTGACAAGCTCATTTGGGAAATATAAACTTCCTGCACTTTCTACTTTTAGAAAATACAGAGAGAATTGATTCAGGTCATAAAAGTCAGTGCATTAAGAACATTAACCAAGAAAAGAACTCTTGGAGATTTATAAATTAATGTGTGCCCTACTGACCATTAAAAACCATGAACCTTGCTTTTATCCTGTTTATAAGGTTGCTGTGAGGTTGAACAGAACAAAGTTGCCATATCTGTACTCTCCACTGGTCTAATAACCTCTCATCCTGCTTCTGTCTGAACATTAACCTGTGACATGACTTGAGATGAGGCTCTCATCAATGCCAAATATCTGGCAGGTACAGGACATCTATTGTATAAAAGTGAACAAAGGTTTATAATTTTTAATACAAATCCTGCAACTTTTGTATTTATATTCCATATGTTAATGTGGGCAATCTTTTGACTCATAATGTTGAGCTCAAATACATTTTCTTCTGAGCTCCTAAATTCTTAAAAGATTAAACCAAAGGGGATTTGTCCATCACAGCAAATTACATATTTTATATGATAGACAAAGAGAATTTACTAGGATATATTGATTTTTAAGGCTTTTGCCTCTGTAAATCAGGTTTTCTGGTTTTGAGAATAATGAAATATAGGATAACTGATAAAATATTGCCATTTGCTTCTATTAGTATATAAAGACTTTGTTCCTATTAGTATATAAAGCAAAATGTAATTGCCATAAACCATAAAATATAATAGTGATTTCAAACCCCTAGTGACTTCTTTCACCATTCCTTTGATTTTATTGCTTTTATTATTCAACAAAGTTTGGAGTGGAATGGAAATTCTGGATTAAATGCTTTAAACCAGTGCCCTTCAAATCCCAGTGACAGTGGAGTTGAAAATGAGGGGCTGGGGGAACACAGGGCTGGGGGACATGGGGTGACACAGCTAACAAAACTATCCCTCCCAGACATGTGTTCACATATTAAAGGCCTGCATTCAGTAGGGAAAACTCCTCTCCAGATCATGACCCTTCACTGGTAGGTGCAGTGAACCACCTAAAGAAAAGCAGTTACTTTAGATAAACTAATGCATCATAAAACTCAGGAGAGAGATATTAAAGGCAATGAAGGAATAGATGTTGGTGAGCCGTAAATGAAGATGTAAAATAGAATTGCGTAGGAAAGGCTATGATCTATTTTCTTCATGACCTGTGCTAGGAAGCAAGTCTGAAAGATGCCAGTAATTGTATTTTTGTATGTGGAGTTGGACATGTTTTATTATCAGAGGGTGAAATTAATCAGGAAGGAAAAAAAAAAAGCGAGTCCAGAACAATGACAGCAAAATTGAGTTTTACTCTTCTCCCTGCCAATTTTATCATTGACTTTGTAATTAAAGCTTGGAGATTTTCCTGCTTTATTTCTCTAGATTTCTTTAGAAGAGAGTAAAAAAAGAGGCAGACTTAAAATGCAAAGTTCATTCTCTCCTGCTACATGCACTAGAACTGTATATTCAGGACAAAAATGTTTTGTTTGAGTTATCTCAGGCTTCACTAACCTTCAATAAATCCAAGCCCCAGTAGAGCAAAAGTGTGTACCTCGACCTTAAAATCTGAATCTGCGACTTTTGTGTGGCATCTTCCTCTCTACGCGATGAGAAAAGTTACTTTAGGAATAACGCTGCCAGCACTCTCTTTTGGTCTATCTCTGTTTGGAACATTGTCAGCAGCTTGAATAGGGGCCACTCTGCTGGTTGTGTTCTTCTGGAACACAGCCGCCCAAAGAAATAATGCCAAAGGTGGATTGTAACATAACTCTCTACATGAACAATTTTCTTTTTCATCTTATGCATCTGGTCTGCATAACCTGTTTGTTGGAGTACTTGAACGAGTACTTAACATACATATGAGAGTGTTCATCTAAGGTTTCTGGATGCAGACACTCATGTCTGTAGCGTCTTCATAATTGTGAAAGCACCACTGCCTTTCCCTAGCAAACCCGATCTTAGTTTTTTCTAGAGCTTTTAATTCTTTTATAATATAGATTTACAGATTATGCCAACTAAATTCTAAATTTATTTATTCTTTTGGGAAATGTATCAATATAAGTAAAGGAACATAGAGGCTTTGAAAGGCTGTCAAAAAATTTGCGTCTTATTTTATACAGAACAAAAATAAGACTATGTGTATTAGATATATAACACCTATTCATGCCACAACACTTAAATTAATTTCTGTCTACTGTTGCTGTTGAACCACTATTTTTTATAATAGGAAGTCATCTTCTTTTGAGTTTTTTTGATTATTTATATTTTCTTCTTTTTCTCTGACTTGTATCACAAAATGCAATTTTTCTTCCTGCTCCCTACCCTCCCTTCTATCTGTAGCAACATTCCTTTCATTCCATTTTTCTAAAAGCAATTTATGAGTGTTGTGTTTCATAATTTCCAGGACTCCTACCAAAGAAAGTCCTTGCTGGTTCATCCTTCCTATGTGAACTCACTGGTTCATGTGATTTGGTCTCTTCATTTTTCCTTGATAAAGCTAATAACATGCCACGTATGTCTACATGAAAGACCTGTGAAGGCCACAGGTACCAGGGCTGAACAGTTGATTAGATGTGTATTTCTTACATAAAGTATTTCTGAACAGAAAACAACCTCACTAAAACAAATAGCTGAACTAATAAATACTATATTTAATAACATTGGGGTTTTGAAAAACCACATTTGATAAAGTTTAAATTTATTTTTAATTTTTGAGGAGAGGCTATATGACAAAGTAAAATATCATCCACTATTTCTTACTTGGTACTGCTTTCAGAATTGGATTACCCATAACTTGAGTTTTCTTTTACCCTTAAATTTGAGATGTTCATAATTGGCATTAAAATTTGAACCTGTCCAAACAAGAAAGCAATGAAAAGCATTCAAGATAGCAATAAGAGCACACCAGAATATGGGTGAAAATCACTACAAATCAGAAAAAAGAGTAGAGGAAGAAAAGCTCACAGAGGCCCAGAAACAACACTATTTTCTGTACTCATTTTCAATAGGTTATATTCAATCTAGATGCAATAAGATTTCCTGGCATATTCTAAAACAGATGTGGTTCTGCCCCCCAAAAATAAATCAGTTCTTTAAAATGGACATTCAGAAGAGTGGAAGAAGGTTGTGATGCCTTGTAAGCATTGTATTCTTGTAGAGTGTAAGTCAGTGGTACTGTTCAGTCAACAGAATTAAAGGAAAAAACCAACACTACCATTCTGCACATTAAGCTGGTTTGGCTTAGGTCAGTACCAGTTGTCCTTGGAGAAGATGAATCTTCTGCAGAATGTGATGTTATGAGATGTAGTGCTGTTTCAAGGTCTTTGAAATAAAAGAGAAAACTAGTGTTCCTTCTTTCTCCTTTCTTTTTAGGAAAAAACACTGCAGTGACCTTCACTTCCCTTCACCTTCATGTTTTAACATAGGAAAAAACTGTAATTTCCTTGATAATAGTGCTACTTTCAAAGTCCATTATAGATATTGTAAAAGGTAATCATTCTACAGTACTAGGACCTTACAATTATTTCTAAAGACCTCCAGTACAATTAGTCTCAAGGCCATTGTATATTTTGAGGTCTCTTCTGACAGTGATGGGAAAGCTTCATTTTATCTTACAGGTCTGATGCTCACTTCTGGTTTTAGTTTGTTAATTTTGTCTCATAAACTCCCCAGTTATCCAACTGTCCAAATACCTTTGAGTGTATCATGAGCGGTGTCAAATAATAAAAAAACAGGATTGTATTACTGTTCTTGGATTGTCATGGCTACCTACAAGGACCTGCCCTTCACAGACATCCAGTCCCATCATACTCAGCAACTCAGTTAAGAAACTCACATCTAAAATTGATGGCAAGTATCTGATTCAAAGTAGGTTTTCTTCTAAATTGCAACCACATAATAAATAAAATCATATTATGTTGTGTCACATTCTTATACTACATGCTATTTAAGTCCAGGTAGACAACAATCACAGCCTTTCCCTCATCCACCAAGTCAGTCACACTGCCATGGAAGAAGATCAGGTTAGTCAAGCAGAATCTGCCTTTCATAAGCCCTTGCTGGTTGGATCTGATCCCTCAGTTGTTCTGCAAATGTTACAGGATGACCCTTAGATTGGTCTGCTCCATGATGTTCCCTGGCACTGAGGTCAGGCTGCCAGAACACAGTGGTAAAAAAGCATACATTAGAAAAGTATCTTCTAACTGTTTCTGGGAATCACCTGTGATTGTTCTGGTTGCCCTGTGGGTCTGTGTAAAAACTGTGAAAAAAAAAAAATCTATCAAATTAATAATATGGATCACTAGTTTTAGTTTCAGGAACATTTACAGGCTCTGTTCAATATTCTAACAGAGCTGTAACATGTATTTGGTGAGAAAATGTTTGTCTATAAAACCAAGGGACAATTCAGGATGGTGAATCTTAATTATAGACAGTCACATTTTACTAGAAGACGTAGAAAAAGAAGAGAACTGTGAGGACAAAGTTGCATGTGCACAGACTTTACTGCCTTCCATGATACCAGACACACAACTCTAGCTGAATCTAATGGAAGTTTGCTCTCATATTCTTGTCTTTTTCAGGTAGATCCACATTCCTAGCATCTGTGAAGGCCTTGGTTTCTTATAAATCTAAACATTAAGTGAGAAAAAGGATCAGGTTTCTTTCACTAAGGCACTCAGGTTATTCCATCTAAATCAGACTTTTACTCTCAACATGTTTACTTTACACTCAGTCACCACAGTCACTCAGAGCAGAATTCCAAACTATGTGATTTAAGGCTTCTTTGGAAGGACATGACTCTCCCTCATTACTGAAAACAGAGACCTTTAGGGGACCAGCTGGTAACATCTTTTGCATAAATCAAGTATCTGCAATTGAGTTTAAAAATTCTTGTTTACCATAAACTTGTTTTTATTGAATGTCATTAAAATCAAAATCTTGGAAGCACTTAAAAAATGTTGAGATTCACTAAATTTAGTTGTATACCTAGAAAAAACCTGAATGGGATTATTTGCCAATCTGCCAGTAGTTCCAGCGCTGAATGGTTGTAACTGTCATTAATTGCTGAAAAATCTGAATAATATCAAATACTTGACTTGCAGTTAAATCTACATTCAATGATATTTTCAAAAAGTAAAATAAATTCAATTACAAGAAGAAAAATAAAAGAAAATGCATTTCTTTAAAGATGCAAAAAAGCATGAAGATCAGATTGCATGAAAGAGGAGGACTGGGCTTCCCAGGAATAATATTTAGGAGAAAACAACTTCAGAACCTTATTCTCAGGAAAGCAGATGCTTTCTGTCCTATTTTAAAAATTAAGTTTATATTTATGATATCTTTATAATATAATTTGAGGTTAAAACACTGTAATGTGACTCATGATATTTAGTCTAGTCTTAGTCTTCCAAGATTCATGGTGTAGTCTTGGCAAGATGTGATTTCTGTGGTTTTTAGCCTAGTATGGAGAATGCAGAAATAATGAATTGTCTATGAAAAAAGAAGGAACTACCATAGTAACTACTTTTATTCTGCTGTGTAATAAAACCTGTTATTTGACTCTTAATCAGTCCCTCCTTTACCTAAAATACTTATTTTTAAAGAAGAGACATCTAATCTTACTTGAGAAATTACTACTTATATAAAATTCACTATAGCCATTGATTAGTAAAATTTTCATTCATATTTCATAAATCACTAACTCAAAGGTTAACAATTATGTATTTTTTCTAGATGGGTCTATGTTGTTACTTCATTGTCTATTTTTATGTAAAAACTGTAGTGACAGAGCCCAAGATCAGAAAAGAAATTTCTGATTCTGAATTATTCTCTACCAATGAGATAAAGTTTAAAAAGTTATGTTGAACCCTGTTGACTAGAGTCTCAAATATTTGAACAACTTGGGTACTTCAAAGCAGTTTTGTGAAGTATAAAATATTGAAGAAAAAATGGTTTATTATCTAACCTTCCTTGATTTCAAGAAGAGTTTGGTATCTAGATCCTTGTTCACTTGCAACAAGATTCTATTCTTCTGTGAGAAAAGAATTAAGTTAAGACCCAGTAAGATGTGGGAAAAAAAGTTAGCTGTGTAAAACTTATTTTCAGTATTCTAAAAATAAGATACATGTAGAAATCGTTAAGACACCAAGGCCCTTATGAAATTTATACAAAAATAAGACTATTAGCAATAAGTATATTAGGAGCATGTGCATACATTTCCTGAATCAGGGCTCTATGTTTATAGATATTAAAATTTCTTTGCATCAATTTTCAAATAAAATAAAAATCTCTTCTCATGCCCTTCGTGTATTACTCCTATTATACTGATGCCTTGTGAAGGCTGACCTAGAACAGAGACTAGATGGAGTCAAAGTAGAGCAAGGTGTATCCACTGAAGCCAAGAAGGCTTCAGTGGATACACCTTGGGCAGTACAAGAGCCCTGCCAGGGCTACACCCAAGATGAACCAAAATGGTCACAAAATGGATTACTGGTCATGGGGGTCTCTCTCACTTTTATAAGTTCTGGTCCATTAGCATATTGGAGTTAATTGTCCAGTTATAGATTTAGGTTATGAAGTCCCATCCTTCTTGTTTTTCTCTCTTCATTCCACCATTGTTTATACTCTTGGGCCTGAGATTCAGGTCAGTTGTCCTTGGTCCCCAGCTAGAGAAGGAATTGTTTTGTCTAGCTAGCTACTCCGTGAAGAGAGCTTACTATCCCCTAATAGGAAGCTCAGAAGTACACACTAAAGCAGTACAGAATATGAAAAATATAAAAGCTAAAACCTGAATCTGAAGCATCAATACTCTGTCCATCTACCAAGTGTTCTTTTTGCCTTCACTTATATACATACAAACCCAAAATTCTATGTGCCTGTAGGTAAGTATTTTTTAACTACTGATCTGTAACTAACAAATTTGAGGAAGAAAAATATCAGAAATTAAATGCAGCAGGAATTTTTTAGTTGAATAAAGAAGAAAAATTCAAATTAGTAACTCCTATTCCTTTTAAATCTACATTGGAAGGGACACTAAGAGATCTGAGCTATAATGTAATACATTTGGCAGAGTTCAGATATCCAGCAGGCATACATACTATTACAGACATGGTGAAGACATGGCATATTTTATTGTTGAAAGTGACATATGTGAAAGTAGAAAGAAAAAGGCTTAGAGATATTTACAGTGGAAGATGAACGTGAAGGACACAGATGTGTAGAAAACCAGGTTTCATTAACTCTATTCTTTGCAGAAACAAACCCTGCACTTGAAGAACTACTCCCATGAAATAAATAGGAATAATAGATAGTACTAATCACATGAAAAAAATCCACCAAAATCCTTTTCTACTTCTGAGTTTTCCTGTGATGAAAAAGACAGCTGTGTGTTGAAGTACCTTAGACATGAAGTCAAAGAGCATTTTGATAGCTTCAGTCACTTGAAATACAATTCTCATAATAAGAGGACTTTTTTCCAGGATACAGAGACCTCAAAAGAAAGAATATAATCAGGCAGAAGTAGGGAAGCATCAGAAAGAGAAAGAGCAAGCAGCTACATAAAGTAAGCTGAAGTTGCTTATTTGATTCTAGTCTCCAATCTGCAAATTCAGCTGTTCTCATAATAAAATACTTAAAAATAAATAAATATATTGTCTATTTTTTATTAAAGAAAAATAACAAGCTAATGGAATTTTTATAAGATAATTTTTGAAAAACGGTTGATATTTTTTCTAATAGGGTATTGGAGGAACTTGATCCAGAATGGAAACCAAAACAGGTGATAAAGACCAATTAAGTAATGAAATCATCAATTATTATCATCTATACTACCACTGGGATCAGTTTAAGAATATAGAATTACTGTCATTTCTTATTCACCTTTCTTTTAAATTAGAAATATCTTCTGTATTCAAGTGATTCTACTGTTGATATTAATAATGAAATTATTAATTTTTCTCAGCGTATAAAATTTTAAAGTGACAAAGAGGATCAGAATTTGTCTGTCACTGAACATCACATCATCTGTCAGCCACATGTTGCCCAAGGAAATAGGCAAGCTGTTAGCCTGTTACTAATTTTAGTTTGTCTTTATTCAGCTTGGGTTGTTCTCTTGGGTCACTAATTAAAGTTCATGTGCTATGATTCAAAATAAAAAGTTCTCCTTCCTGAAAATATCTGCTATAATGAAAAGTGACCTCACTTTCTTATCAAAACATTTATTATTTAGAGTGGAAGGTCTTGCATTTTGCCTTTACAGAAACAGAGAAAAGCACAATATTTTGTAATTTTGATTGATCTAATATTTCCCATCGTAATTACTATTGTAAAATAGTAGCTCCTGATAAGATTGTATTTATGTGCTCCCAAAAACTTTGAAAAAATAATGAACTGTGGGGGTGAATTTTTCACTTAGAGCAAAGTGAAGAAAAACATGATGTGGAATTCCATGAAGAATAAATTACAGCTTCACACTGTTTTCAAACTGCTATTCAAAAAGCCATTCTGAGACACCGTGGAAAATTGACCAACATAAAATTAAAGGCAGACTCGACACTGAATGCAAATATTTTCAACTCTTTTCTTGGTTGTACTATTTTTTGTTCTGATAACCAACGGCATGATTTGGGAAGTTCATATGAATTTTAATGAAAAGTTATTGTTAGCTTTTTTCTCCTTCTTTTAAGCCTTGATTGCAAATCACAGGATAATTTAAGTCTGAAGGAACCTCAGGGGGTCATCTGATCCAACCTCAATAAGACTTGTCACTGTAAACTGTTCAAATAGTATGGAGGATCCAGTGTAGTATTCCGTGCATAATGCCATGTAATAACATTGCTAACATAAACCCCCCCAACTCCTAATGTAATAAAAAAAAAATCAAAGAATAATGATCAAACCCCGAATATTCTCAGTCAGAAACATGGTGATACATATTTGCTACCAATGGGTATCTTTTTGAGTGTACAGATTCACACAGACTTTTTCACATGAAGTTACAACATAGTTTAAGTCTTCTATCCAAACTATCTATCTGGAGTAAAAGGCTAAAAGTAAATAGATTACCATAAGGTTTATTAATCTGATATCTTGGTGAGCCGAGGTCCTTGCTTGTCAAGTTTATTAAAAATGGCCTCAAGGTACTGCTATTCTCTGATGTGAGTACAAAGGAGAACTTGACAAAAGTTCCCAGGAGGTTCAAAACCAAACTTTACTGGCAAACTTTAGAACATCAAGAATTTGGCAAAATTCAAAACAAATATTCAATCAAAATAAAGAATTTCACAAAGCTTCGATTTAGCAAACTCTACCTGTTTGACCTAATTTGCCCATATTTCAAGAAGAGGAAATTAGGAGTAGAAAATAAGTGAAAGAAAGAATGAGAGTAAAGCAAGGTATAGCTACTGCCTGAGATCCTAGAGTACTCTCAGCTATTGTACAAACCAAGGACAAGAGGGACATGACCACTTGCATCTCAGGGCAAAGGGTTTTACCTGCACTGACCTCCTGTGGCCCGCTGGGACTTCTGGTCATCCAGCTACTCTGGGGCTAGACTGAAGCTCAAGGGGAGAGGTGTGGGCATTGCTTCCACTATCCCAGGTGTGCCCAGTGACTGACAACCACTCTGGGCTCCCCTAGAGGCTCCAGAGGGGCAGGGTGTGGAGCAGTGTATCAGTGTATGTCCCACTTTCCATAGAATTTGCCTTGCCCCTCCCTTATTCCATTTTTTTTTTTTTTTGAGCCAGTAATCTTCTCCAGTCTCACACCTTTACTTCATACTCACGTTCTTACTCATCTTCTCATACATGGCAACCGGAGGAGGAGGAGGAGTTAGGGTTGTTACTCCTGTACTAATCTGTTCTACCATTAAGAGAGAGGAGTCATTGATGGGATGGGAAAGTCAGCATTTTTTACTCTGTCTACAAAAATGGATAGCTTTTGTTTCAGTCAATAACTCTTTCAAGAACAAGATAGTTTTCCTAATGTCTCTGAAGACCGTAAACAGAAAACCATAAAAAGAATAACCATGGAATCATAGAATACATTGCGTTGAAGGGGACCCTCAAGGATCATGGAGTCCATCTGCTGGCGCTACACATCATTCCCAAGAGTCACACCATGTGCCTGAGAGCTTTGTCCAAATGCTTCTTGAGCTCTGCCAGGCTAGTGCTGTGACCACTTCCCTGGGGAGCCTGTTCCAGTGCTCAACCACCCTCTGGCTGAAGAACCTTTTCCTGATATCCAACCTAAACCTCCTCTGACACAGCTACAGGCCATTCCCCAGGGTCCTGTCACTGTCACCACAGAGCAGAGATCAGTGCCTGTCCTTCCTCTTCCTCTCATGAGGAAGCTGTAACTGCAAGGAGGGCTCCTCTCAGTCTCCTCCAGGCTAAACAGACCAAGTGACCTCAGCTGCTCCTCACAGAGCTTTCCTTCAAGGCCCTTCACCATCCGCACCAATATCAACACAAACAATATTGCTCCATTTTAGACCCAAAGAGCATTTTACCTGCATTTTACCTTCATAAAGCTGATGGTTGGGTTTTGGTTTTTAAAATACCGTGGAATTAATATGCTATATATATGGCCAAGACTGCTTTAGAGTTTAAATACTAAGAAAATAACAATGTGGGACACAATCATCAATTATATCAATTTCAGGAAAATCACATGACTAAATGCTATACTGGAACTTAGTTATGTGCAGCCAGTATAATAGGAAGGAATTAATCTGGTTAATTTTTATTCTGGAGTTTTTAATTATATTTTTCTGGAGTTTTTAATTATTTTTGTTCACTTGTGTAGACTTGACTTCAATCCATGATTCAGGAAAACATTTTTTTTTTCACACTGGCCCATATGATATGCTTGAACTTCAACTTAAATGGGAATTTACTTGTGCATCATGACTTCTTACTCTTTTATTAAACTCATTAACATCATATTCTAAATTATTACTACCATGAGAGGGTTTATTTTGGATTTTTTGTTATTTTTTTCTGACAATATTTTTAATGTAAGTGATCAGATGCACAGATAATATTTAATGAAACATATTGAATTTCAACAAAATAATTTGCATTCTTTTTTAAGAGATATGACTTGAATTTACTTAACAACATACAGGAAATTTGAAATAGTGGAACCACTGGAAACTAATGGTAATCTTTTGGCAGAAGTAGGTTTTCAATAGGCCACTATTAAAGAAAAAAAAAAGGAATAAAGTTGTATCAATAGCAAGCACAAATTAATGTTGTATTCTGCTGAATTTGAAAAAATAAATTATGTAGATATTAGTTTTGGGGTTTCGGTGGATTTGAGAATAAGGAAAATATGTAGCGCGCCTAAGAAATATCCAGAAGTTTGCACCCCCCAAATATATAAAATAAAAGCTGAAATAAAAGCAAAAAACCCATCCAGTATTTTCTCTGGGATCTTCAGTCATCTTTCTGGTTCCTATTTTACCAATTCCAACCACACCCATCCAGAAACTCTGAGTACTGTAGTTCTGCAAAATGAAGTTTACAGAGATGAAGCAAAAAGATGAAAATTCTTTTCTATGGGAACAGAGAATATTATTTGCATTTTTACCAAATGTCCTGCCACTTTTTACCAAAATCATCTTTGGACAAAGGTATAGAAAAAGAAAATACAAGCTTTACTCTAAAGAACCATATTCTAAGGATAAAGAAATAGTGTGCATGATTCCTATGTATAAGGACAAAGTAGGTGATTTTCTCTGATTAATTTTTATATGATTCTACAAAGTGAGAAAAAGATAAATACCCAAGAACAAATTTATTTTGTTTCTCTCCATAAATAGATTTATTGTTCTTTGCTTTGTTTTACATGTTTTTTTTTTTTTGAAAGAGGGGGTTTAAGAGACAATCTCACTAGTGTGATCTTTGAGAAGTCTGGCTTTTTTGTACTTCTGCAGTCATAAAATCACAAAACATAAGAGAATATGAGGCTAATGATTTTAAATCAATTTTAGAGTGAAGGATAGAATGCATAAAGGAAGGGAGCACACCTCCAAAAATACCTTTACAAAGGTTTGTCTTCCTTAAGTTGATATCCTGTGAAACAAAGCCCTTTATTAACTTTCTTGTAAGTATGGCTCTTAGTTTTGCTAGGAAGAGTATTGCAACCATTTTACAAAGTCATAAATTAGTGGCTGTAAACTTCTCAACACTGGTGTTTTGACCAATTTTCTGACTATATAAAATTTTACTTGGCCAAGGAATATCCTTCAGTGAAGACTTGCATATTTAATAATATGTTTTCTCTATGGATTGCTGTTAAAAAAACAAGGGAAAAGTGAGCAACTTAAAATTTTTTCTAATTATATTTAGGTTCATGCAGAGCTGTCTCTAAGAGATTCAGCTGAATGAAAAGCCAAGAGTTTGAAATAATCTTAGAACATACATATATGTGCAGGAATCTTTGCTATGTCTTCTTGAGCTGATGTACTTGAATTCTGAGCAAAGCTAAGGATTTTTTTTTTCTGATTCATGATTATAACTAGAACCCATAGATTAAAGCATATCCCTAAGGCAAAAAGAACTAATTGTGAGAATGGCCCAGATTAGATTTCTCATAAGTATTAATTGAAAACAAATAAGTTAGGAGACTAATGCAATCTCATAATTCATGCAGATATCTTTCAGAATCCAAAAATTACTTAGCTAATCTTCTTAAACTTGCTGAAGATCCTTGATATTGTTGTAAAAGGGTATAGTGTTATTTCAGGTCCTACAGAAGTTCCCTAAAAGACAACAAAAATCTTTAAGCCTGAAGTAAAGGACTAGACCTCTGTGTGACATTGGACTTGTACACAAATAAGGAGAAGACTGGTTTTCTGGGGGAGAAATTTTTTTTTCAGTAATTGGAAATCAAGGAGGAATGGAAATTATGTCTGTTATTAACCTCTGCTTGTTGTTACTGCGTAGTGTCTCCTCACTTTTGCTTTAACAAGATCAGTCACTTAAATGAGCAAAAATAAAACCCCAAGAACACAAAAACACAAGTAAAAGATCTCTCCCAGGTATGTCTCTGAATACTGAAAAGTGAGTAAATAAGATGTGAAACCTACTAATTCTATTGCTTTATGCTTTAATGGAAATATTTAAAGGAACAGCAAATGCAGTAAACGCCCTACAGATAAAGTAACATAGAAAAAGAAACTAAATGCTGAAAATAGATGATAGAATATGGTTGTTCAAGATAAGTTGAAGCTAAAAAGTAAATTATTTAGGTTGCTTACTAAAAGCTTTATTTGTAAAGCTTAGTAGTTCTCAAAACAGTCTATGTAAGGGTCCATTTTCAGTGCAGACTTGTACCAAAAGTTTTTACTTCAGCTCTACTTTATGTGTCACTCCTAGCAGTTACACTGCCACTTTATTTGTTATAAGACCTGTGTCATTTATCTAATAAATTTACTGCTCTGGAAAGATCTTGTCTCTTTCCAAGCTATGTTTTTGTATTAATCATCTGCTCTCAAAAACAGTACTGTTTTTTCGGTTTCTATCTAGACTACTAGAACCTACTATTTCAAAGTGAATAAGAAGCAAAAGAGACATCAAAAATCGAGTTTAACTGTAAATCAAAGGAGAGAAAAGATAGGAAGAAGGGCTCAAGATTGTCCCTAAGAGTTCTTCAGAAGTACTGCCAGGTCAGCTGCAGGAAAAAAATATTTTCATGATACAAAGTCAGAATAATTTACTTATAAACACAGAACATAATTAAAAAAAAAAAAAAAAGAGGAGCTGATATAGCTGGTGGGCAAATATAAACTGTAAACTCCATCTAGACAAAAAGAGTTTGTTATTTTCATGTTTTATTATTTTTTCACAAGACTAAGCTTCTCAATAACTTAGTTTTCTACATGTTTAAGCAATAAAGAAACCTAGGATAGATTATGCAATTTAGCTGGGCATTTGCCTCTTGAAAAAAAGAGTTCTGCCCATAATGTGTAATCTTGATGCAGTATAAGCAGGAGTGTAATTGGGTTTTGTTTATCCAATATGCATGCCAATACGTGGACAGCACAACAGTCTATTGTATTTGCTGGCAGGTAAATTTCTCATTTAGTGAGAAGATAGCTCTTCTAAAAAAGCAAACACAGAACTTAATTGATAGTGAATGTTTAATTCATTTTCATAAAAATCAATAGTGTTTCTCAAGGGGATAAAGGTGAATTAATTCATTTATCTAGATCTTTAAAACTGATGCATAGTAAATATGAGGCATTTAACAAAGGTTAAAGAGTGCTTGTTGATAGGCCTTCAAAGTAGCAACATTATTTTGATTTGTTTGGTTTCTTAACACCAGGAGGATTATTTATATTAAATTAACACTATATCATTCCACAGTAAAATGGGTGCTTCTTCATGTCATATTCCTCTTATAAGTAAATTCATAACACATGAAGCACAATCAAAACAGGAAAACCACATTTTTTTTTATGAACATGAGTGAAGACAATTGTTTTGATATGACAACCATTTTAAAATAGATATATATAGGGTACGAAATGCCAGTAAAAGTCTCAGAAATGTAAAGAAAAAAAACACTTTTACAAGCTTATTAGACTTCCTGTTACTTGAGCATTTTAGAGTCTCAGTAATAATTAAAAGAATGAAGGATGGGAAAAAAGGTAGATGTCTGATAATTGCAAGGCTTTCATACTAGTCCATTATTATTTATTCTATTTTCTATTCCCTCCTTTGATGATTCCATCACATGGGGCTTGGGGTGGGTTGTTTTGGTTTGCTTTTTCCCCACAATCTTTATTGTCTGCTAGAAATCTCAAAATTTAAAGAGTCATAAATCAGCCAAGCAAATAAAGAAACAAGCTTTAGAAAGAAATAAGCCTGTTTTGGTGGATTTAAACTTTGTTTAAAAATATGTACTAAATTTCAATGTATTGAGACCTATATTTTGCATATTTGTTTGCACAAGCATAATTCTCCCCTGCAGGACATTTCTGGAGTTTCCTGTTGATAAAATTGGTACCGAAGAATTGTAAAATTATTACCAGGAGAGGAGATGACCTTGTTGAGAGTGAAGAGTTGAAGATATAACAATAAAGATATGTTTTTTCTTCATATTTATAATAAAATAAAATTAATACCTCAGTCACTGGCATTTCTTTTATTATAAAGCCCTATTTGATCTGCTTCCCCTTGAGATAAGAATCTAACAACTTATTAACAATGGTCATGCAAATCCTGGTTTTGAACAGAAATAAGTGCCCATTGCATTTCTAACTTCAGTCTGCTTCCTCCAAAACTGGCAAAAAGGAAACAGAACTCCTGGTTCAGATAGGTCCAGCTGCACATTTAAAAGACACAAAAATTCAACTTCCCATATAAGCACTTAGTCACTCAGTCACACTGGGATTTATCTGCTGATGGACATTTCCAACGACAAAGTTGCTTTAAAGACTATTGATTATAAAAAGCTTGTGTCTTATTTTTATCAAGAATTGACAGGAATCTTAGAGTAGGAGAAGACTAAAAATTTCATCAACTGAAAATCCACCGAAAAGTGGCATAGCTACCAGACCTTAATGAAACTCAGTAATCAAGAAAAAAACTGTAACCCCAGTTCTCTCCTTCTGTCCAACACTGCAAACTAGGGAAACCTTGGAGTGTTTTACATTCAGCCTGGTAAATTGGGTATGATGCCATTTAGTCAGGTTTATGATGATTGATCCAAACATAATGGCCAGTCAATAAGATATCCAGGAATAGATTGCAAGTTGTATATGAAGGTCTATTCAAGGTCTCACTTTTAGCATGCAGCTACTATAATAGCATGAGGTAAGCAAAAGTCCAAATCAATTGCAAATTAACTATGTGCTATATCTAATACAAATAAAGGAAGCTATAGGCAAATCCAACCAAATAGCAAATGTGATAGAGTTTATTTATCTATGCTCATGCGTCAGCTACATTAAAGAGGGTAAAAAAGTGCATCTGGATGCTGTTAAAGAGTAGTTAGCTATCTGACATGTTATCTTATCTTTTGCTATTAACTACACAGACAGCTCCAAGATATCTTGTTTATATGCCCATACTTTTATTCACAATATGTAGCCTTGGCTGGTGTTTTTTTTATCACTGCAGTAAAATGGTCTGCATGTGGTTTTACTCAGAATTTCCCCCCCCTAAGGAATGCTATTATTGCAGTTGTTCTAGGGGGAGAAAAAGAAGTGAAAACTTTTAATCAGCTTCCACCCCAAATAATAAACAAAAAAGCATGCAATAGTTAACAGATATAGCCATAGATTACAAGAAATGCTTTCCTTAATTTGTTTTAATTTTTAAAGTAAATGAGGAATTAACTCACATTCATTTGTTCAGTGTTGTATTCTGATAAATATTTCTAATGAAGTTGATGTTTGGGTGAAACATTCATTCTCAGAGGTTTTTGCTGGAAACTAATTATCAGTCACCACATAATAAATAATTTCAGTTTGTATAAATAAATATGTTAAAATCAGGTGCAGTCTAATAGCAAAAATGTTACATCACTTAAAAAGCTGCACTTAGATAAACAAGAAATCAAGAGTTGATTCATGATGTATACAGATCTACACTGCATCACTCAGTCCCATACAGAGATATTCAAGCTAGCCCAGCACAAGACAGATCTGGAACAAGAAGCAGCACTGTTGTGCCAACATCGTGCTGTGCCAGAGCCAAATAATCCTGTTAGGAGACTGTGCTGCTGCCAAGACCCAAGTGTATATCTCTATCCGATACTGCACAGTTTGTTATATACCTACTAGGTTGTTTGGACATTCATTACATGGAATTGCATTGCATGGTGCAGGAATACACAGATATCCTTATTTACCTTGCAAAACACAATGGGCCTTGATATGCAGCATTCAGCATTTATTCCCCTACTGTTATGGAAAAGACTTACATTTTAAAAACTCATTATCTGGCAACAGGATTTCACAGCATCTAAAATTAGGATTGTTCTAACTCTACTTCAGAGAAAGGCTGGCACTATTCCAGGCTAGAGGGGGTTTTTTGCACTTCAAAAGTGCAACAGAGGTTCATGTAAATCTATGAGGAAAAAGTCAAACCAGGTAACCTTCCAAACCTTGGAACTTCTGGCAGCCTATCTATGACAACATAGATGGTGGAGTAAGTGTGCTATGAAATACTGGATAAGTATTCAGAGGATAATGTCTGATGCATTATAGTCTCAAGGTGAAAAAGTTACATTTGTTCAAGGAAATTAGGAGGGTAAAGCAGCTATTCTTGTATACTGCCATTAGTTTCTAAACTGACTGTTTTCAAGAGGCCTCATGTTTGCCTACACAAGCTGCAGTTGCACATTTAAACACAAATGTGTTTGTACAGAGGTGTGAATTACGTGCATGCCTTAATTATAAAATTAGCCCCATCCTTGTTAATAAAGAAACATTTGTTTCTCTGCATCAGAAAACAAAACAAAAGTCATTTAGTGGAGTTCTTGTCTGCTCTGAATATGTGGGCTCTGAATGTTCTCTTTTCCATAAGATGTTGATTCAATGTGTTGTTGATCCCTCAAGCTGTTAAACTGTACTACTGTTCTCTTTAGATATGTATATTAGAATACATTCTACATGTACACTTTAAAAAGATCCTGTTAGACAGAAGACCAAGCACCATTAAGCTAAAATATCATCAAATACAATGTAGAGTATGCACAGCTTGGGTTTGAATTGGGCCCGTTGCTTGCTGATATTGAAAATACACCAGAAACTTCCTTGTTTGATGGAAGGAAATAAGGTACAGTTTTTCTTTGAACTTCATCCACACCCTAGAAGGAATATAGTTTCATACCTATACCACTGCAATAGTAACTGTAGATGCATGAAATCAGTTAAAGGAAACTAAGGCAATAACAAGGTAAATGCTGAGTGTCAAAAAGGATCCAGATCACCTTCATGGTGGAACCACCTGCAGCTTTGTTTAATATTTTTCCAGCTGTTTCATTATTGTCTGCAATATTTAAATGTTCAAAAAGCAAATGTTGCCCAATTCAATAGACTGACAAAGTACCATTACTTGCTCAAATTGCAATAAGATAGAACATGCTTTATGCATGCACCAAGTTTTATGACCCTGTGCCTGAGTATCTTGTTAAGCAACTTTGCCTACTCACAGTGTGAAACATGATGTATTTTTACAGTAAAAAGAATAGTGGTCTAAACAGTGTAATTAGGTATATTACAAAGACTGATACCTGATTGAGTCACCTTAGAAAGTGACTAAATTCTAATTGAAGATAATGTTTATATTAAAAATCTTGGTAAAACATTTATTGCAAAGTTTTGTTTGTTTTCTGACTATCATTTCTTATCTCCTTTCAGAAAAGCAACAGGAAAAGTAGATTTCACTGCACTTTAGTCTTTTCTTAATAAAATATTTCCTCTTGTCAGAATTTTAACTCACTTTTATGATTTCTCTAAGGTAAGGAATATAAATAAAAGAGCTAGTACATTATCAAATATGGTTAATTGGAGAAAAAACTATTTTTTTCTGTGTCTAGTCATATAGGGGAAATATAGACTAGGGAACCAAAAAATAAGCTTGGAAAATTTTTTTTAATGCCAAGACCCTTCATTTCCAAGTGTCTGTTCTATCTCAGTTTGCTTCCCCATAGTTTTCAAATCAATATTGATCTTGAAGCTTTGTAGAAACCCATGTTGATAACACTGCAATTACTGTCTTTTCACCTTAATTTCTTCAAGCAAGTTGAACTTTAACATTTTCAAACTGAATGTGAATAGCCCCATCACAACAAGCACATGTTTAGAACATATTGGCGTTTCTGGAGAAGCACCTTAGATCCTTTAACTAATCAGTGATGTAGCAGTTATTACATATGCCAGTACCTATTTTACATCAGCAGAAAAAATGTGGCTGTCTAAGGCAAAGAAACCAGTTATTAAAAAAATAAAAGAAAGAAAGCCAAATATAAAGCAACATATAAATCAAATATACTTCAGTACAGAGAGATATATCAAGTATTTGTTTGCAGCATATACTGCATTCCTAAGCACAGTTTTTTTCTGGGTCTATTTGTAGTCAATAAGCATTCAAAAGATCCCAATAATCTGGGGCGAGGAAAGGGTAGGTGTTGCAGACTACCTTGCTCAAAAATGTGATTTTCTTGGTGGGGGAGTGGACAGAGTGGGAAATGGAGGTGGGAAGAGATTAATAGAAAATTGTTTTCTTATTTCAAAGTATTATGGAGATGTGAGCATTTAGGCTTCCCATTAAAATTATAGGAACCTTGAAAATCATAACCGGTGCTTCTCTCTTTTGAAATGGTAGAATTAATCAAGCTAATGTGTTGAATTTTTTTTCTTTTTTTAAAATTTGTTAATTATAATCAATATGTTTAAAGATGGCTTTCTTAAGATGAGCAGTTTGCTTTTATCCTTAGCAAGATGTTAAAATGTGCTGCTTCAATAATTTTAAAGCTGTCTTTAAAAATGCTTTTGAAATGCAAAATTCATTTAAACAATCTTTTTTCATAAATTGTTGCAATTTTAATACAGAAATATATATAGGAAGATGGAAGGTGGGAAACTTTTTTCAAAAACATGACAAATTTTTTAATCTGATTTCTAAAATCACAGCTAGTCTGCATCTCTGCAGTGCATGAAGGGGCATTTTCAGAGGCAGGTGAAAGATGACATTCTGATTAAGGCATGAGTCTGTGTCAGAAGACTAGTAAACATGGGAGTTTAGCTACAAGGTTCCACTGTGATATTTAGCAATTTATTTCCTCTCTATTGCAGTCAGCTCTTCTCTTTGAAACAGGTGTACCTTGCAGAGGCATTGTAAGAGTAAAGGTATTAACGTCAAGCTGCTGTGATGATAAAGGTTCTGTAAGTGCCCACATAAAAATAGTGAATGGACTTGGACTGCAGTTCATTCAACAATTAATGAAAAGGTGTATTTCCTTGAATATGACTATGGTGGAACTATTCAATGCAGTGACTCATTATTATAATTTATTATTTATTAAAGAATCACTTTTATCTTTAAAGGGAAATAGTCCCTGCAAATTTGTCCTTTGTGTCCTTAGCTCTCCTGTTAAGGATTATTTGGAGGAGTATTTTAAACACACTTGAGTTTCTTTAGAATTTAGAAAAAATATAGAGCCCCTGTAAAATCTTTCAAAGTACTGCAGTTATGCAGAATCAATATAATTGTGTGATTTAGATGGATATGTAGATCAGCACTATTCCACCTCCCTTACAATTCAAGGTTCTCAAAAGATCAGTTTTATATTTCCCTTTCCATATAGATAAAAATACCTATTATGTATAAATACAAGTTAAATATATAATTCGACATTTAAAGCATCAAAGAGGTGATTTGAAAATAAAAAAATTTATGCATCTTACACTAAATATTGTCAATTCTAAACCATTCTGCATTTAACTGACTGAAGGTAGGAGTAGTATTGACCAGGTCTTGTCCCATCACAGCATAGCTTATTTTATTTTGAAAATTCTTCTGCTGTTTCCAGATAGGATATTGAGATATGAAACCAAAAGTAACTACCAATTAAAAAACAAAAGTAGGCATCGAATATGAAGAAAAAAAAAAAGGTAGAGTTTTTGCACCAAGATTTGAAAATTAATATTGTTACTGCAATAAGGTTTAAGATGGCTTAGTGTCACTACTGCAGTCTCCTTATTAAGTAAACTAGAAATTTGAAATATGCCATTGAAATCTAAGTCCTATATCTTGCAAAGAAATATGAATAAAATACACCTCTGTAGATTAATCTTTATTAAAACAGAATGCAGAAAAATATTTTTCCTAAATCTTTTTTCCTAAAGTACTCCTTATTTCCTAACAAAGTTATATAGAGGAGAAAGCAAAAAGCAAGAATGCAAACCAGTAAGGAAACAAAACAAGTAAGAGAAAGCAAGAAAACAATACAGGGAAGCAAAAAATTACTTGCTTATGTCCACTGAAATTTATTTTCAAAGCAACATAAATTTAAAAATTTGAATTCCACAAAACTTCCTGAACTTTACTTTGCTTTATTTTTCATGTCAAGAAAGATGTGTCCCTGTCTTATATAAAATAGTTACAATATTTAATAATTTTATTGTAGAATATTTAAATAATGCTTTTAAAGTATACTTTGGAGCTTTTCTACTTTAAAAAAAATTGGAAAATTAGACAAAGAAAATTTTTAAAAATCAAATTTTCCATATAAGAAAATATGATTGTTCATGTCTTGGCAAAAGTCCTTTTTAACATTTAAGATATATGGTTTATTTAAAGAGATTTCTTTGAAAACTATGCCATTGAGCATTTTAAGTCTAGTGTAGCTGAAGATTATATTCTTTTACATTCAAATGAACAACATTTGTTCCTGTTAGCATTTGTAACTATACGTACTGCATACATTACTGACTTGAATTCTTAATTTTCTAGCTTCTTTCGTATTTTCAAAATATTTCATGAAGGTATTTTTTCAAGTAATTGGTAATATTCCTCTTCTCAAAGCTGCTATAAACTTCTTTGTTTGTTACTATTGCTTTATTCTAATCATGATTGATTTGATTTGTTTTCCCTGGTAAGAAATATTTTCCTTCAGAATAGGCATTAAGACAGACACATATGATTAGCAGCATACCATAGAAATTAAAAGGCCATCTTTTAAATAAAAAAACTTGACTCACTAAGTCAGAAGCTTTTTTTCGACTCCCCCCCACTCCTATGCTGTCAAATTCTAATTTGTCACAGTTGCCATAAACAGCATTTGGGAATTCAGTTAGTGTCTAGGGTGGAAACCAGACTTCTATGTCTCCTTTAGTTCATGCCCTGCTAGATGCCCTCTGAATAGGCACTTATGTTACCTTGAGCTTTGAAAATGATGAGGCAGAGAAAGGATAGTAGAAGCGAATTTAGTTTCTCTGTCATGTTCTAACAATTGTGGCGTACATCAGCATGGGAAGTTACAGATATTGCCAGCAAAATTTATCATCAAGACTGAGCATAGCCCATGGGTACACCACCAGTCAAAAGTATAAACTTTAAAACTATAAAAGTGCTAAAATAGTCATGCATTATTTCTTACATTCAGACTTACTTATTTGTTCTGCTTACCCTTCACTGTCATCGTTTGTGTGTAATGTGCAGTATGATCTGAAAGTTAAGGTTTATGGCCACACTTTAAATTTTGATCTACTTATTCTAATTCTTTTATGTTGTTATATTGTGAATGAAAATACTTTGGAGTCAGTACAAATAAAAATGTGCTTTCCCCACAATTTTCCAATGATTAAAAGAGATAGTAATAATTTTTAATTTCTGCATGTAAGCATTTCTTAATTCTACAAGGCTGGGGGAGCATAGAATTTTATGATCCTTAGAGGTCCCTTCTGTCTCTAACCATTCTGTGATTCTGTGATTCTCTAATTCCTTTTCATAGAAACAATCTGCTTTTTGGGTCACAATATTTCCCCTAATCCTTGGGCTTGCTATCTTCCCTAATTCCACAGGGGAACACTCTGCCGAAAGTGTGACTGGGTTAATTTGTATATTATCAAGAATTCTCTTGCTTTAGAGAGGCCAGATATGACCCAGAGACCACATGAATATCAGATAGATTATAAAACTTGAGCCACGTAAATGGTGACATTTATGGCTGTGTTTAATGTATTTGATGAGGCAGAAACATTAAACAGAAACATTAAACTCATCTCTGTATCTCAGCATTTTTCTCTTTCCATAGATTCCAAAGTGAAACCTGCCATCAAATATTAAAAAAATAAATTTTTCTTGCAAATGTAGCAAATTACCCTTAACTGGAATGATCAAAGCTGGGTATATTCACATGGTTTCTCTGCTGAAATTATTTATTCAATAAAATCCACAAACTCATAACCAAGGGCTCTCATACTTGAATTCTCTTCATTAAGCATTGCATTTTATGGCCTAAAAATGTTTTCAGCTGAATTTGTATAAAATGACTACATGTACGTGGCTAGTCAAGTAGATCTAGTTTGAAAAAACAACAAAAGCCACAACATTTCCTGTGGTCACCAGCAGAGTTATTAAAGGCTTGTCTTCTGCTAGAAAAAGACTTGTTTTAATGGAATTAATTATAATATTTCATCAAAGTTTAAAAAATTCCAAAATACATTGTTCTTAAGTTTACATTTTTCTTTCAACTTGCATAAATCTTGAATTTTCTTCCACTCCCTTAATTGTCTACTGTCTACTGCCTTGCCAAATTAGTTTTGGTTTGTTTTTTTTTTTTTTTTTTTTTTTTTTGATAGTTCCTCCAGGTTATAACTTCCATTAACTTCAGACTCTTCTCAAATCAGTTCTCTTTCTCCTACTGATATCCTAACCAACTGCTTTGGCCTTACACTTCATGTTTTTTTCTCTCATCTTCTGAGAGAAAACATGACCTAGCAGTAGTCAACAATATTCTTCCAGTTATTGCTCTCTGTGAGAACATGCTCCAAGATTGTGTCATTCAATTAGGCAAAAATGGTTCCTTTCACATGTAACAATTTTGGGAGTTTATCCAAAATGTTAATAGTTAGATTAGAAGCATAGAATAATGAAGGTTGTAAAATAACTCCAAGGTCATCAGTTCAAATCTTTGGCTGAATACCTCCTTGTCACCTGGAACATAGCACAAAGACAAAACTAAGCATTAAGCATAGCACTTCCAATCATTTCTTGAATGCTTTCAGATGACTCAATCATTTCCCTGGGCACTGTTCCAATGCTTAATCACTCTTTCAGTGATTCTGTTTTTTTCCTAGTATGGAATCTGTGCTTTCCCTGGTGTAACTTGAGTCCATTTCCTCTTGCCACTTGTTATCTTAAAGAAGACGCTGCCCTTAATCTTCCAACAAACTCCTTTCAGGTAGTTGTTGAGAGCAATAAGGTCCCTTCTGAGCCTCCTTTTCTCCAGGCTAAACAAGCCCAGTTCCCTCAGGCACTCCTTGCAAGGCTGGTGCAGACCCTTCACCAGTTTTGTTGGCCTCCTCTGGACCTGCTCCAGCACCTCCATATTTTCCTTGTGGTGAGAGGCCAGAACTTAACACAGGACTTGAGGTGTGGCCTCACGAGTGCCAAGTACAACAGGACAATGACTTTCCTCGTCCTGCTGGACACACTATTGCTGATGCCGGCCAGGGAGCCATTGGCGTTCTATCTCTCCTGGCTCGTATTCGACCACGGTTAACCAGAACCACCAGGCTCTATTCTGCCAGGCAGAATTCCAACAGCTCTTCCACAAGTCTGTAGCCTTGCATGGGGTCACTGTGACTCGAGTTTAAGACCCAGCTGCTCACCTTATTGAACTTGATACTTGTTGGCCTTGACCTGTTAATCCAGAGTGCCGAGATCCGTCTGCAGAGACTTCCTACTCCCTAGCAGATCAGCACTGCCACCCAACCAGGTGTTGTCTGTAAAATAACTGAGGGTAAACTTCATACAGTTGACCATTTGATGATTTTGAGTCAAAAGATAATCAGGAAGGACCTTGTCTCAGCTGTGTTCCCAGGGATCTGTGTCTATGCATGCAATCACCATGCATAAATTTCTCATGTGTACGGTTGTGATTGCAATGCCCCATATTTCACAGATGTGTTGTTATGGTAACTGAATTAAGAAGAAAACTTAGATGGGTAGAAGGAGAGTACAAGTAGGTATCTTAAATTAAAAATAAAAAAATAAAGCGGATTTATTTCTCCAGATAAAGACAGGGGGTTAATAAATGAATGGCAAGGAAAGGACAGAAACAGATACGATGTGTCATGTGAACAAAAGAAACGCTGATTCAGGAAAGAAAAGGTTTCAGAAAACTATGTGGGCAGCTTAGGCTAGCCCCTACGGCGAAACTAATTTGCCTGAGTGATACTTGTACAGCAGAAAATGTAACCTGATGTTGACCTTGTCAGTATTGCAGTCACAATGTTTTTACAAGGAAAAAAACTCCTTGAAATATGGATTTCAATAGAATGAAAACACATGGTATCCTTCCACAAAGTGCAATTTTCTTCTTTTTCTGCACAAACTCGGCATGAGAAACAAAGGGGATTTCCATTTTTCAGTTTTCTGCTTTCTTTATAAGAGTGGAGAATCGATGAATACACTTTTATAATGTTTTTTCAAGGTTTTTATATAGCAGAGGCTTAGTCAACTTTTATCAGAGTAAAGTAACCTCCCACACCTATTTTTTAGTCTCATATAGTAGGGACTCAAATTTTTGCCTTTTCTTATTGCTACAATACACTTTTAAAATAGAAGAGACAGAAAAAAACAAACAAAAATAGCATCAACAAAAGAAATAAAACCCCCCAAAACCCACAAATAAAACAACAAAAAAGTCCCCAGAATCCTCAAGAATCTTGAGGATAAAGTTACAGTACTCTGACAGCACAACCACCATGGTGAAACTGACTGCAAAGCAAAACATTATTCCTGCACAGGGTACTGAAAAAGATAAGCATTCTTCTTGCAAATGAGGTGGAGATAGTAAAAGATAGTAAATCCTGTTCAACTGCAGTCCCTTTGTTCTTCCTGTCTTTGCTTCTCCATCAGAAACCTTTTCAAAATTTTTCATTATGAGAGTATGTATTTCAGACCATGACACTAGAGGAGCATGGCTCCTTGTGTAAGGTCTTGGGGAAATGTACAAACACACCAAGTGCAGATTTGCTCCCATTGTTCACATAACCATGCTTTGAGGGTCAAAGAGAAGAACTGCAAATGGGAAATAGCTGAAGAAACTGTCTTTGTACTCCAAATAGGATGAATAGGATGGTATTGTCACTAGATATTTGACATGACAAGACAGATCCTTGTATCCACATCAGCTTATAGGGTTCAAAGAGAGAAACACAATGTTTTTCTTCATGATTATGCCTAGAAGTATAATTATCTTCTGAATTTTTTTATATTGATCTGGTAGCCACACCACTTTTATACTATTAGGCATTAGGTTTGTGTTGCAAGGAATGGAGGGGTCATTTCTGTGAAAAGTCATCAGAAACCTCCCCCATGTCTGAAAAATCCAAAATGCCATCTGGCTTCAAGGCTGAGCTGATCAGTGATGGTGGCAGCACCTCTGAGATGATAGAGTGAGAAAAAACAGAGCTGTTAAAAATTGAAGAAAAAAGAACAGCTTGAAGAGAGTGTGAATATGTGAAAGAAGCAACCCTGCAGACATCAAGGTTAGTGAAACAAGAGGGAGAGAAGGTGCTTCAGTGCCTGATAAAAGACTTCCCTGGTGTGGTGAAGACTGTGGTGAAACAGACTGTCCCTCTGCAGCCCATGCAAGTCCATGGGGGAGTAGATACCCATCTGCATGGATATCCATCTGCATCCATCTCCATCACATGGAGGATCCCATGTTAGAGCAGATGGATGCCTGAAGAAGGCTGTGACCTGATGGGAAGCCTACACTGGAGTAGATTCCCAGCAAGACCTCTGGCCCTGTGGAGGGAGGAAGGCACACTGGAGTAGGTTTGCTGGAAGGTCCCTGAGTGGGACCCATGGTAGAACAGTTCACAGAGAAGGAAAGGATCCAGGTTGGAGAACTTCAGGGAGGACTATCTCCCATGGGAGGGACCCAACAGTAGAGTGGAAGAAGGGTTTGAGGAGTCCTCCCCTGGAGGAGGAAGGACTGGAAGGGACGGATGATGGCCTGATTGATGACTGCAACTGTGATGAACTGACTGCAACCTCCATTTCCCATCCCCCTGTACCACTGAGAGAGACAGAGCAGATAGAGAAATTGGGAGTGAAGTTAACTCGAGAAGAAAGGAGGATTGGAGGAAAGTGATCTAATATTTACCTTTTATTTTTCATTATTTTTGTCTTGATTGGTGATAAAATTAAACTAATTTCTCCAAGGCAAGTGTGTTTTGCCTGTGACAGTGATTGATGTGGGATCTCTCCTTGTCCTTAGCTCATGACCCTTTTGTTATGTTTTCTGTCCCCTGTCCAGCTGAAGAGGGGAGTCACAGAGTGGCTTTGATGGGCACCAGATTGAGCCAAGGTTAATCCAGCACACTGTGTCAACATATTCAGGGTCAATGAGCAGAAAAATGGCTCTGAAATTCCTTAACCAGTATTACTTATAGAAGTAAAATTAAAACTCCCCATACTCACATAAACTTCTACACTTGCCTCTGAGCTCCTTTAGGTTGATATTTGTGGTTTTGTATTTAAAGCTTTAAGTTTATAGCAGAAAGAAAACACAGTATGAGATAAAAATTACTTTCTATAGAAAGAATTATTTTTCCACATCTCAGTAATAGTAAATGTTGATTGCCAAAGAGGTTCAGCAATTCTTACTTTTAGCTTTAAGGGAGTTGATTTGACCCAATTTTATTTAGTTATTTACTAAATTATCCACATCATTTACCTGTTTAAAGAGCTTGTTTCCTTGGATAAAATTCCTCTGGCCTAATTTTGCATTTAAAAAAGCTTAAGACTTCCAAAAGGTGGTTTGTATGATTCTACAATAACTATTCAAATTAGAACATCTAAATCATGCTTCAGCCATGATTATTTTTCTTCATTGACTTAAAGTGGACATTTGATGACTTAGTGACATATTAATGACTAACTTTTAGACTTCTGAGACTAGGTAAGATGAATAGCATGTGCAGTATATAACCAATGCATTTTACAATGAATGCATACTAAATATGTGTGTAATCAATCCAATCCAACAGAAATTGCAATAACACAGGTGATATGTCTTATAGTATCATGGTTCTCTGTATTCACTTTTAAGTACTGCCTATGATTATTACCCTCTTCTTCTACCCAGTGGTAATCTTGTTCATTCAACTAGCTCCTGTGAACTAGCATCTTCCCCTTTCCCAACCTTCCCTACATCTTCAACCATCACATTACTGAAAATCTGCAGGTTACTTTTGACCCCTACACAGGTTCCATGACCTGTCTATCATGGAGTCTATAGGTGCTCTAACTTTACCAAATTCCTTGTTCTTTTTACCTTTCCCTAGGGTCCCTCTTTACTTCCTTTAATTAATCTGCTTCTCTCAGTCATAAGGCTCAAGTGCAAGAGCAAGACAGATAACTAAAGAGACGTCTTCCTTATTTTATCAAGTGCACTGTTGTAGGGGGTAGCTTCAGGCACTGTATGAAATAAGCTTCCCAGTGGGAGGTGGGAAAAACCTACCATTGCATTTGAACCTTCAAACAACTGAGTGGTGCTGCAGTCTTGAGCAAGGCTTAAGTCTGCAGTCACTTAAATAGTGTCTCTGTCGGGGAGTTCACTTGAACAACTCTGTCCAAGAGTAAGAGTGTTCAAGAGTGCATTTTGCTTAAACATACAGGTTTTTATCTCAGTGACTTATGTCACTATTTATTGAAACTGTGTGCACAAATTTCAATTTTATTACATGTGACATAAAAAAAACAAAAACAAAAACACCAGAAGACCAAACCTGTATCAAAATTTTATGTTTTAAATGGTATTGAAAGATACCTTGGTTTTTTTCAGCTGCCATCTTGCAAAGTAACATATAGGCAAAGCAGAAATTTTCTACTGAAGGGCAAACCACATGAAAAAGTCTGTTACTGTTGCTAGAGCTTTTGCCTTGCATATGCCAAAAACATTCATCTGACACTTGAAAATAATTCAACTGACAACTGCTGGATTATGGAGGAAAAAGTAGTGCTCAAAACCCACAAAAGTAGCAATATTTGAATTCAAACATCTGATAGTTTTGTACTAGGTAAAAAAGGTATTATTAGTCCCAATATTTAGGAAATATGATGCTCTGATGAGAGAGGCAACAGACCCATTTTATTGACTTTAAGATGGATGACAGTAGTGCTAAATCGGGCATTTGACCATTTAAAAATTTAACTAACATGACCCCAGCATTTTCAGTCTTATATGACTTATTTTTCACACAGAACTTCCTCCTAACAAAAACTCAACCCCAAACAAAAAAACCTAAACACCACTAACTTATTTTTTAAGAAATTTTGAAGGGTATTTTCCTTATATGTTTATGAAGTAGGAATATTTATTGAGTCTACTTCTAGGAACATTAAATAAAAATACATATTTCCTTTTTTAATGCCTTGTTTATTTTTTTGTTACTTTTATGCATATAAAACTCAGAATCTTCATTCCTACATCTTCTACTGCACCCATGTCTTATCTTGTCTATATGAAATTACTTCTTCCATTCACCATTTTCCAGCCTAAATTCTTAGTCATTACAATGGGTTTATCCATGGGTTTCTCAATATATTTCTTCCTCTGTTTGATCTGAGAATAGTGAAACTTTTTCCAGTTCTTTCTATTGTTATTGAATTAATGGGTTACATCCATTAATTTCTATATTCCTATAAGCTCATTATGCTGAACAGTTTTCATGGTTTATTTGAATGCAACCATGCTATTGATCATACAGATAGGCAGATATTTATAAAGCACTAATTCTAAAAACTTGAAATAAGAAAATAACTTATAGTTACATTTTTAAAAAATAAACTATTTTATTCCAGTATTTTTCTTCAATCTCAGATGATTTCAGATTATGTTTGAGAAAGTTTCATTTCTTATTATAGTCTTGGACAATATAATAGCTATATCTCTGCACGCTTGGTTTAGCTAAATTACACCTTAAGACCAGAATAAAATTTGAAGGATTAAATATGTGAATTCTAAACCACCCAAGAAATAAAAAATAAAAAATGAGAGTTGTGAGGAAAATTAAAAAGCTTGTGATTCCTCTTCTTCCTCCTTGTAAGGCTAGCAAATTTTTTAAGTTAATGGTAGTTCTCAGCAGGATAAAATCAATCTGTCAATCATAGAAACAAAATAGTTTAAGGGGTTTCTTTATAGAGTCTAACATTATTCTTGAAACTCTCCAATGATCTTTGTTAACTTGTTTTACTTTTAAGATATTTTCCCCTTTTTATTTTCATTAGATTTAGCTCTGAGTTTGATCGTCTTAGAAAAGCAAAATTTCAGTGTAACACTGGAATTCAAAAGGATACAGAGAAGAATAGTTTTGCTGTTTCCTTTTAATGTTTTTCCTGTTAATCATAATTGTATTTCATATTACAAGTACTTATTTTGGTACTTTTTTACCTATAGCGGTTTTCCCAGGGTCAAAGGCAGAATATCAGTTATTCAGAGTGATCATCTCAACTGACATGTTGAAATATATTTTCATTAAAAATCACTTATCATAAAAACAGTGGCAGATTTCAAAATCAGACTCCTGTCACTATCATTCCTGCTGCCCTTGTCTCCAAATATTCTTCCAAGTTTTTTTGCAATTAATTTTAAATCATTCATTGATTTAAGTTCTTTTTTCGCTAAAATTTCAGATGCCAGAAAAGCTTTCTATCTACATCTTTAAGCTGTCCCAAATTTATTTTCTTTGTTCATATGCAACCTCACACTTTATAGGCTAAATCTGTAGCTAGTGCTATATCCAGCAGAGAAGGCAGGCATAGGAAGATTTTGATTCCCCCGCCTGCAAGTCTTTCCTCATCTTAGTCTCATGTTTTGATAAACTTCAGTATTCAGACAAAAGGGCTGTTAAATATCTGCTTCATATTAGTAATTTTGATTTTCTTTGTTCTTTTGTTTCTCAAAGTTCCATTGTAATTTTTCTTTTAACATATCTCTGAAGTATCTCTTTCTTCTGAGGATTATGGCAAACACTAATCCAACTTGGGTATTGAAAATGACCTAATATATCAGTCTGGAATGCTTCCAGCTGAAGAAAATCTCATTCTTTTAGTCTCTATATTTTCCTTTCAGAATGTTATCTGTCACAAAAGAGGCCTTTGATCCACCAGTTAGAGCTGCATTTTTGTTTTGCTTGCTGATTTTTGCAGATAATTTTATCATTTATTCTGTCATTTGTCATTTTTCCCATACAGTATACTGCAGCCAGTAGGTATGTATAAAAACACCTAGCTATCTTCTCTGTCTCAGAGACATGTACTTGTAGCTGGTCAGATTTAATGGAAATTAGTTTTGTCATAAAGAACCCAAATATTTTCAAAGCAAAGGAACTTTTCAGAGGTTTGATAGCAAACAAACCAAACCCACTAACCGAACAAACCCCAAATTGCCTGAAGTTTTGTAGAATCACAGTAAGAATCACAGAATGGTTTGGGTTGGAAGGGACCTAAAAGGTCCCTGTCCCATCTGCCAGGGATAGGGACATCTTTCAAAAGATGGGGTTTCTCAAAGTCCCATTCAACATGGTCTTCAACACCTCCAGAGGCTGGACATCCACAAGTTCTCTGGGCAACCCATTCCAGCACCTCACAACCCTCATCATAAAAATGTCTTCCTTATTTCCAGTATAAATCTATCCAGTTTCATACTAAAACCACTGAGAGTTATTCTGCCATCTGGTTTTCGTGTGACTACAAAACCCTATGTCATAAACTTGAATGTTCAGTTTGTATCTATGCTCATCTTCATGCATATAAATTTTTGTGTCATATAATCAGTTAAGCAGGAAAGCAGATATCTGTCCCACCACCAAAATTTTGCTTTAGGTGGTAGTGACCAGATTTGCCACTGCTTAACTGATTGAGATCAGCAATTTTCAGGCAAGATCACCTCTCTAGCAATTCACTACTTTCATATATCATCTCATATGATTCCTGTAGGTAGTTAACTTGGATGCATAAGGCCTTAGGCTGCTTCTGAAGAACCTCAAATTTAGGTGTATTCATCACATGCATTATCTCTTTTATTATTATTATTATTATTATTATTATTATTATTATTATTATTATTATTATTATTATTATTACTCCTCACATGTACATTACAAGAATAAATTGGGTGGAGGGGAGGTGGCTGTTTTTGGTTTGGTCTTTTTCTTGTCTTATTTCACAAGGCAGCTGCTGACTCTTTGCAGATTCCATGCTTTCTGTTTGAATCACCTGAAGATCCCATCCCAGCAATGGCTAGGACTCCCAGGTTTCAGATAGACATGGAGAGACATGGATATTTCTATTTTTGGATAGAAAGTTCTTCATGTCTAGACAACTGCAGGACAGTTTGCCTGTGAGGATGATTTCTTCATTGATGATGAAAGATTTAAGCCCTAATTCATCTTTTGTTTGTTTAGCTCTTTACTGACTTCAGTGTCTGCAAAGCTCTTTCTCTCATATGGTCTCACTCCTCTCTCTATGAGCTGTTGAAAGACAGTTTTTTACCCTTTCTTAAATATTTTGTTACAGAGGCACTGAGTGATTCAACTTTGGCCAGTGGCAGGTTCATCTTAGAGCCATCTGGAGCTGGCTTTCTCCAAGATAGGGGCAGCTTCTGTTCTCTTCTCATAGGTGCCACCTCTGCAGGACCTCCACTACTAACACTTTGACATGTAAACATCATATCCACCTACCCATGTGCCACTAAACTTCACCTCTGCCCCTGAGAAGGTGAGGGAGAAAATCTTCTAAAAGCTGTTATCTGGCACCTGAAAAAGAGTAAGGTGATTGCAAACAGTCGCCATAGATTTACCAATAAAAAGTTGTGCTTCAGTAACAGCATAGTCTTTGATGATGAGACTTTGGTGACATGGATAAACATGGGCTGGTAATCACAATCCAGAGGTAGCAATCAGCAGGTACAAAGTCCAGCTGGAGGTTAGTTAACAGTGTTTTCCCTTGACTATCAATAATGGGGCCAAACTTCTTAACTATCCTGTGTGAGATGTGAGTGTTTCCAGGAAGGAACACCAAATTTCGCAGATAGTCAATATGGGAGGGCATGAATGTTACTCGGAGGGACCTGAGCAGGCTAGAAAATGGACTTACAGAAACCTTGTGACATTTAATAGTCATTAAGTCATGCATATGGGATGTACTAACTTTATGCACTTGTACAGCAAGTGGGTGTCATGTTTTCAGTGAGGACAAATGCAATATATTTGACAAATGCAATTATTTAGAGGCTGATGAAGTTCAAAGAAGCTGTTAGAAAATAAAAAATGGAAATACAATGGAAAATTTTGAGAAATACTAAGCCATTACTCATAAAGGGAAAATATCAGAAGTCATTCTCTAAAGTATTTTGTTTATTTGATTTTTGAGGTTAAATGGTGAGGCATTTAATTAAATCAATTAAAAGAAAAAAAAGTGTTTTTCTTTTTTATTGATTCCAAGCAGTAAGAAAACATCCTAAATTATCTCATTCATAAAGATGTTAAATTGGCTGTATAATTAGTTATAGAGCAAATATCTAGACAGAAGAACATCAGCATGGGTTTGGCCAGGGATAATGTTATTTAGCTGTGCATTTGATATATGGTTAGTGATACTGTTTTATTATTTCCCTTGAGTATCAAGAGTGATTAACAAAGGAGGCAGGATGCAGGTTTCATTATTGATTACATTGTCTCCAACTCTGCACACAGATTTCTTTTTCCCAGTTTATAATAGCAATAATTACCTTATTAAAAGAATTTAAGAAGGATTAATGTAATTGAATGGCAAGGCTTGATAAGCCTTTTCAACTAAGATTTTGGTTGCCAGCTCACCTCCAAGAAATGCTCTAACTTTCTTTTTTGTGAATATTTAGGTTCATGTTCTAGATTGGTTAAAAAGCGGCCTTACAACTTCTGCCAGCACCTTCATTTAAACAGGGCAAAAAAATGACAGAGACTGATCTCAAACACATTTTACCTCTAGCCCCAGTTTCCTGACTATTCACAAAAATGCTATTTCCCACGGCAATATGTATAATTTACCATGAGGAAATGATGAAATTTTCATTCCACCTCTCAAATAAGTAATTTTCTGTTTAAATAGAACTGAAAGCAACATTGGACTAATACTAGTGAAAGAAAAGAGAATTGTTACATTTTCTGGAAAATAAGGGATCATTCGTGTGGAATCCAGCACAAACTTTCAAAGAGGAAGCAAGGGGAAGATGGATATATTTCCTTAAGGATATTACTTATAGGAATCAGTGCTGAGGAAGAGGAAGCTTCCCAAGGATGAAATTCTAGAAGAACATGTCTTGCTCTGCTACTCTGCTGTAAACCTGTAGGCAATTGTTCTATAAATACACATAGAATCATAGAATATCCTAAGTCAGAAGGTAGCCACAAGGATCATCAAAACCCAGCTCCTGGGTCTGCATGGGACAGCCCCAAGAATCACACCATAGGCATGAAAAAGTTGCCTAAAAGCATCTTGAATTCTGTCAGGCTTGGTGGTCTGACCAATTTTATCAGGCATACTTTTTTTTTTTTTTTGCCTTAGCTACAAAAGACCCCTGCTCAGCCAAGCCAGCCTTCTCCTTCAACTGCTTGACTTCTGGCGTTTTGGAATTGCCTATTCCTGTGTCCTTTGGAAGTAGTGCTTAAAATGACTGATAGATGCCAGAACCTTCAAAAGAACTTTCCCAGGGGTCTTTACTCACTAGTTTCCTAAGCAGCCCAAAGTCTACATTCTTCATATCCAGACTTGAAGCTTTGCTGTCACTTTTCCTCCTCTCAACAAAGATTTTAAATTAGTTTTCTTCATAGTCACTCTGTTCAAGACAGCCAGGAAGCACCTCTCCACTCATGAGGCCACCCTCTGCTGTGAAGCAACAAATCAAGGAGGCTATTTTCCCTTGTCAGCTCCCTGTACAAAGTTTTCATACAAGTGTTTCAGGAACCTTCTGGGCCTGTTTGTGTGAGCTGTGTTAACAGCTGTTTACATTCAGCAAGTTGAAAACCCCTGTAAGGACAAGGGCAGTTGATTTTGATGTGCCTCAGTTCTTCAAAGACTAACTCACTGACATCATTGTCCTGGCTGAGTTATCTTTGTTAGACTCCCATATATATAGGGCTCCTGTATATATAGAATTTGTGATTTCATGGAAAAATACATCTTCAACCTCAGATTTAGGTTATTTACTTTTAACAGGGCATGTCTTTTGTTCTTTTTATACATAAAACCTCAGATCTCAGAAAAAAAATGCAGAAAGAATGCATGTGAATACATTCCATTATGAATATCAATAAGTTTTGGATTATTCTAGTTTATTCGTCATTAAAACAGTATAATATTTTTCAACTAATATATTTGGATTAGAAAAAAACAAAGGACAGAAACACTTTTTCTATTTAATTCTAGGGACAGATAAGAAAGCAATACTGTTCTGTAGTTGCCTCCAAAGAAAGCTGTAATATTTACTTTTCCCAAACAAACAAAGATTGGGTACAACATAGTTACTGACTTGTATGACAGCTACATGGCATGAGGGGTCTGAGTATTAGCTGCAAGCAGTGAATATAGACAAAATTTCAAAACTGAAAAAAATTCTTGGAAGGATATACACATTAGAATGATATACACATCTGCTTGTTCTGTTTGTTAGCTGGTCACACACATTGCTGAAATTGGAAATTCTGAGTTGTACACGGAATTCTTTGAAGACTGCAGTGGCTTCCACCATGCTTTTTTTTCCATGGAAACTAGGGCAGGGTAGAAAAGATTGTCCCATGCTCAGATCTCATTCAGTATACAACCAAGAGTCAGTAAACCAAAGAGTGAAGCAGACAAGCATAAAAATATCCATCCAGTAAGCAGGTGGAGCTGAGCACTGGGAACGAAACTTGAAATGAAAGGAAGGAGAAAGAAGCATGAAAATTTAATAGACGTGATCTTTAAAATAAATAAATAAAAGTATAAAAATAATTTAAAAGACAAAGCTCAGAAAAGCAGGCTATTGTTTTTTGAACTCTTTGACATAACCTTCCTAAATTTTGCAATTTTTCTAGGTCTGCTTAGCTTTTTTCATTAATAACTTTGAATTTAGATATTGACTAAGTAGAGGTGGTTAGTTACTTTTAAACCCCATATGCAAAGTTCTGTCAAAGATCTTCCTCTGAATAGTTAACAAGTTGTAAAAGCTGCCACATTATTTGATTAAATGTGCTGCTTGACACAGGTAGTACATCCTGCCTCAGAAATTCTCATGTTATATGTAAATAGTTTTAAAACAGCAGCTGGACCAATGAAATATGGGTAATAAACAATGGTGTGTGTATGAGAAAAGACACAAGAAAAAATATTAAGTTATCTTTAATACCTCAATATAACTGTGTTCACCTCCATATTCTGGCTCTTTTTTTTTTCCAGAGCTTCCTAGGAACAGCTGTAGCCTGAAGTGAAAGGGCATCACAGGTGGCTCTTCCTGCTGTGCCAGTCAGAGCAAGAGGTGACCATAACTCCATTCCATCAACTGATGAGTGAAAATATGCAAGTAGAGCTCCCCACAAGACAGGTACATTCTTCCCTGCTGTTTTGGGAGTGGTTTTTAAATGGGATTTGCTCTTAATATGGATTTTGGCGTGTGACTTTTGGGAACCAGAGCTAAGAAAGATAGTGGGGAGTTGGGTGAAAGAGAGATAATCCTTCATTATCTCCTCCAGGAATACCTGCAGCTGGGTGTTTAGTCTATTTGTATTAATTGTAACATATAATGTCATGTTGTCTTTGAGCTCCTATAACTTGCATTTTACTTTGAGGGGTTAGTTCACTTGACTAAATATGGAATTATATTGCTATATTTTATCCCTTTGCAAATTAGGTATATTTCTGGCAATAAGGCGAAAACTTTAGCACTAATATGACCGTTTACGCAAGAAATGTTTTTGCACAGATAGATATTCCTTTCATGAAGAAAAGTCAGATAAGTGTGGATAAGTACTTTGGTACACAAAATTCCCAAAGATATAAATCACAGAAAAAAGGAGGAATTAATTTGGCTAAACATACACATTAAGGCTGTCTGCACCTGAGCTAATCACTTCAGGCTCCCTAGAAGTCAGAGAAGAGAAACAGGCACTTCTAGGTCACAATTCTTCTTATCCTAAAATAGGCATCTGAAGTAGGTCAGATGAACTGCGCCCTGAGAGTGCCTATTATCCTCTACCAACTATAAAGAGAGCCCTGGCTTATTAATTCAGATTCAATGTAGATGTTTAAGGAAGATGAGATGAGTCCCATTCAGGGAATCCAGAATGACTATTCAGAGACCAATAGGAAGAAGTGATAATTCTTGTTTTCCAGATCAATATAGGGTTCAAGATAATAACATACATCTAAACACTAATTTTAGGTTCCTAAATCATTTAGGTATTTTGGAATATTTAATCTTATTTCATGCCTTATTTTCTTTTGGCTTAGAGAAACTACTATCAACTTTTTATTACTGTATTTCAGTCTAATGATCCATGACTCATATTCTCTATCACTAAGAAAGATGAAAACCTTCCTCAACCTTAACAGACTTTTATGAACAAAAACTTAACAAAGCAAAGAAATTCAGCTTTTCATCTATTAGAAAAGTCCTGTACTACCAATAGCTTGGGAAATATAACAATAAGGACAGATCTGCTACTAGGCTCGCTAGTATAGCTTGATTTCAGCAGGAGTGCTATGAACGCTTTGTCAAATGAATATCTGAGTTTCAAATCAAGCCAAAATGCCTTGGATTTTCTCTTCCAAATTTATTTCAAGAAATAATGGAGTCCAAATATATTTCTCCTCCATAACTGTGAATCTGTTTCAGCAGTGAAAATACTGCCTTATTTAGGAAGTTTTTGGTTCAAATGAAAGAACAAAACAGTAGCTAACATAAAAGGATTTTTAATGAAAAATATTTTGAGGCTAATATACCAATATCTTAACTACAGGGCACCATTCAGACCATTACCCACTTAAAGTATATATGGATAGTTTATAACGCCTCTAATCAGTAAATAAGTAAATTTTACAGTGTCATTGAAAAATTTCTGATCTAAAAGGTTATTTTTGAGTCTCTATTTATCATAGTAAAGAAAGTATTCCATTACATTTTATCACTGTCAATGTGGGTATATTATGTTCATCTTAAAAAGAAAATCTAAATGAAAAAGAAACCTAACTCATAAATTTTATCATTTTTCAAGTTATTTGTTGGAGAGGAACTGAAATAGTAGTTTCAGATAACATTTTTTTCCCAGTCTTTGGTATCCCAAATAAGAGAAAAAGCAATGAGGATAATAGAGGAAATATTAATAGGATTTATAGCCCATTGAATTATCAGCATGCCTTCAACTGACTTTGGGCTTTTGATCAGATTCTAAAGTAAAGAAATACATTGAATTACTTTGAGTGCTTGGAGCTTGCTAACAATAGGGGTTTGAAAAATAAAGTAGGAATGCTGTAGCTTGTGAGATTTCTTCTAGTTCTGTCATTCTACATAAGGATACTTGTAACAAGCAAGATATATCTAAGCAGAAAGTAATAATCAGATAAATATTATTTAACTTCTATCATCTTAAAGTCTTGCTACCATCTAAAAATAAAGCATTTAAGTAGTTTATAAAGGCTTTTTCTACACAAAATAAGAACCTCTAGAAATTATTTTGAAATACAGAACTTCTACACTGATTTTAAGTTAATTTCACTCTGGTTGGTGGCTCTATTTACTGACCATAAATGAAATTTAGACATCTAGCAAATAAAAGTTACTGGCTTCTAAACAGAATTTTTTGTACCTCACCCTTCCTGAAACCCTTGAAACCTTGAACAGAATACAATATTAATACTTGTGTGTGTGTATTCTGGTGGGAGAGACAACCAGCAAGAAATCATTTTGTCAAGAGGAGAGAAAAAAATATCTCCTTCACTTCCTTTTGAGAATTCAATAAGAAATACACTTATTTAAGCCATATAAAAATACATTTGTTTAGCAATGTATTTAGGGTATTTCATACTTAAATCCTTTGGAATTTTGGTTTGATTGGGTTTTGGCGTTTTTTTTTTTTTAAAGATGTCCCTACAGTAAGAATATTCCTAATGTTTAACTTTCTTGTGTGGATTACTTTGGTTCTGAGCATATTAAAGCCCAGATTTCAACCTTTGCTTCCATGGAGGCATAATGGAGATTTAACAGCTTTTTTTTTCATAACTGAGAGCTGATTTTTAGGAACAGCACATTAATTTCATACCTTAACCTTTTGCCATTTATCTTAACTGAAACGTTACAGGAGTGTTGTGGTCATTAAGTGGTTTACTGGAAACAGACACACAATAATAAGAAAATGTGCATGTAATGGAACACATGGATGCAGAGTAGCACCCACATAGAAGTTTTATCTTCATTCCAAGCGCTTGAAATAACGCAAGGATGTATTCTGCCCCATGACATTGGTGTTTTAATAAAGCTGGGGTATGTAATTCGCACCATGACACCTTGTCTGTGCGTATTCTCTACCCAGGGCTGCTGAAGACACACCTAATCCAGTTCTGAGCTCCTTAGTCCAAGAGAAGCGTGGCTGTATGGGAAAAAGGAGAGCAATGGGCTGCAAAAAGCCATGAAGGGACTGGAGCACCTGACATATGAAGGAAGGCTGAGAGAAGCTGTGACTCTCTAATCTGAAGAAAAGAAGGCTTGGGGGCAATCTTATCAATGTGCTCAAGTGCTTTAAGGGGTGGTGTGAAGATAGAGCCAGGATCTCTTCAGTGATGCCCAGTGGGAGGACCTGAGGCAATAAACTGTCACTGAAATACAGGAAGTTGCACCTGAACATCAGGAAACACCTTGCACAGGAAACACCTGTGAAAAAATAACTGAGGTCCGGGTGGCTGAGCACTGGCACAGATTGCCCCAGGAGGCTGTGGACGTGTTCCAACACCCATCTGGACATTGCTCTGGGCAGCCTCATCTAGGTGGCCCTGCTTGAGCAGGGTGGCTGGACCTGGCAACCTCCAGAAGTCCCTTCCAACCTCAGCCATCCTGTGATACTGATATCAAAACCAATGCATTGTAACAATGTGCTGAACCAATATAATGAGTCTCAAACTTAGTCAGGAAAGCTAGTTTATTTGTACTGCTCTAATAATACAGCAGTGTGGTCTCTCATTCTATGTCAGCACAGCAAAATGCTTTTTTTTTTTTAATCAAACACAGATAATCAGGACCACAGATTTATATCTAAGTATTTTAATATGACACAACACACCCATAGCGAAAATTACAGAATGAAATTGGATACTCTTAGCTAGACAGCAGATTGTTACTTTTAGGTGTTATTAAAAGAAGTGAATAAGCAGTTGGCAGAGTTATCAGATCATCTGTTTGCATGTCTGTTTCTCCTTCTCTCCTTCTGTTTAACTAAAGTGTCTGTACAGTCTAGCATAGTAGTCACTGAAAATTGTGCCGTTTGTCCAAAAAAAAAATCTTTTATATGAAAACCGAAAATTTTAATTCTCTATTTGACTTAGTCTCAAGTGTTCATCCTTTTTTCATACCTGAAAAAATTGATTGCAATTTAATCCCAATAGTGTATTAAACTTTGAAAAATTTCTACTCTATAAAAAGAAGTAGACATCTGTAAGTTCCTGAAAGAGTTCATATAATTTCTTGAAGGGCTGTAAAGGAATGCAAAGGTTTCTTGCAGTCTTTTGGAAAAGCTGGATTTAGGACATGCTTGTGGAATGCATATTTTCCACGATTTTTCTTGTGCTCAGATCAGTCTAAAACTGTATCAATGAGGAAGAACAGTGCATGGAGACAAGGCTGGATTAGAAAACATAGAAAACAGATTGAGAAACATTTGATTAACACATCTAAGGCTTAAATTTTAAGGGGTTAATCTTATTCCTCCTAAAACACTCCCATTGCTACAGTTTTAGTCTAGGAAAGTTTACCTTCTAAAGAATCAAGCTTGTGATGCTTTGTCTTTAATATTCTAGTCTTGGGTTTAGTACCAGTCTTCATTTGGAAGCAAGTTACAGTTTCAGAATTTGAGGTACCAGTTTCAAGATCCTTAATTTGTAAGAGGACTTTGTATTACTAGCAGGAACCTAGGGGGGGAAAAATGAAATCATTGACTAATCAGTAATCTTAAAAAATAAAAAAATTAAAATATTTTTCCTTTTTTTTTCCAAATCAATTTTAGATAATAATTCCATAGATATTAAAGCACAAGAAGTTATCTTTATTTTTAGTTTGCTTTCTTGTATTCCTTAGTCTTCTATTGCTCCCCCACTGTTAAAACAAAAGGAATGTAATCTGTTTGAAAGGTAGCAAGAATTTCTAGCACACTTAAGCAAACTGCTTGGCGGAGAAGTACCAAGGTTACTAATAATTTGAACAAAAATAAACTACCAGCTAGTGGGGAGAGTACGAAATATGAAAATTCTTCAAAGGAAGCAGAGAATGAATCTCCATATTTTGAACAAGATGAATAAAGCATATATTCACACCTTCAGAGTATCCTGTTCAAAGGCTATTGAAAATTTCTCTTTCTTTTAAACCTGTCCAACTCATCTCCACAGGATATAATTTAATCCTAGTATATACGTATATTTTGTGCATTCCCATCTGTGTGGGCTGGAATATCACACTATGCAATCTGAAACAGAAGTGGGCTTTCTTTTTTTTTGGACAATCACATCACTTATGTTACTGACAGGGCAAAGAATGTACCTCAGTCATTGAATATTTAAGTTCTTCAAAATCTATGGAATAATGAAGACATGTCCTTCCAAGTGAACAATTGCTTCATGGGGAGCCTGTGAGTCTCAAATTAGTTAATTTCTGGACTTTAAACTGGCCCCTTTTCCTGTTGTTTAAAGCCAGCAAAGAGTAGCACTGGCAGGAAAGCTGTCTGCCAGAAAAGGGCATTTTCAAAGTCACACAGCATGAACATCTTCTTGTCAAGAGCCATTACAAGAAAAAAGTAAGTGGCATTTCAGTGAAATTGTAAGGAGGGGGGTGGGGGTGAGGTTGGTGTTTGGGGTTTTTTTGTCTCTTTTTTTTTTTTTTTTAATATTATTTGTAACCCTCTGGGTATGAAGTACCTGCTACCTACTCTGAGAATATAGGGGCGTCTCTCTGTGACAAGAAAGCAGAGGTATGTTTGGAATAATGAAATATAAGTATTATATTTCTTACTTTCTTTCACTTCTTTTAAATTTTATTTTAAATTACTCCTTTAAATTTTGATGCAGACATTTCACTTTTATTGCATTACATTAGGTTAAACATATTCTGTGATGCGACATAATTTGATGTGACTTGACCAAACCAGATGAAAATGTCTTGTTGCATCACTTATTCAAAGAGAAAAAACTGTCTGTATTTTAATTTGCTTTTAAAGCTATTCAAAAATTATTTATGAAAAGTTAAATAGGTCCTCTTATATGTCAATTTCTTATAGTCCTGTGACAAAGTAGTCTACTCTAAGGTTCAGATGTAGAAATAAAGAACAATCAAAATCACTGACATTATTTATAAAATTTGAATTTCCACTTAGTTCATAGGCATTCTATAGGATATTACATTATTTCTACTTGTGCAACTATTTTCTAAGTTAATAATCAGTGCCCATTTTAAGAAGACTTATCAACTGACAAAAAATTTTGCAAATACAAATTCCCAGTTGGAGTTCTTGTGGCAATATCAACTCCTGTATAAAGATCTTTTCCCATATTTTTCTGCCCATATTATATAAGTGCAGAGTTAGGATTGTAATCTTTCCTCTCTAGCTCTGGAAAACTCTATTATGACTCTGTTGTTTGAGTTTTTGCTTATAGATCTTCTTAGCAATTAGGAAGGTGTTTTACAAATTACCACAAGCCATGTACTTTTCTGTCTACCATTTTAAATCATCCATCAATTATTTGAGAAGAAAAATGCTGAAAAAAATGAGGAATTGGTGGCTGACACCTTACTGGCAATTAGCAGTATTGTTTCCTGGTCTTTCATATGTAGGTCCTTGAGCATCAAAACAATTGTAGTTTCTATCCTTGTGGCTGTCCAGAGACCAGGACTGCAGTTGCTAGTATTTTTTCAGACAGCTTGATGGAAACACAGGATTTTTACAAGGCATGCTGGCAATAAATAGTGATTTATAAGTGACCAGTTATTCCATCTACTGCCCAGATATGGGCATGGTCCTTCAGCTGCTCACTTTGAAAGGTAATTTGGAAGAAAAACACATCCTAGTGCTGTGTATGTACAGACCCACATCTGTCTATACAGATAGGTAAAAACAGATGACTCTCTGATAAAGGAATACCATTCAGCCCTAGTATGGGAGATTTACACCTTTGTAGTGAAATTCTTTGGATTTCCTTGGCATTCATATATTCTGAATTTGCTGCCATTAACTACAGCACTCCACTGAGGAAGACACAAATCTTTGAATCTTCAAGTTATGTACAAGCAGAGGAATTAATGTTTATCTTCACCCATCCATGCAGGTGTGTTTTCTAAAGGCCATAGCGCAGCAGGGAATACAGCCTCCATACAGTGCATGGAGAAGTTTATAAAGCATGAGGATATAGGGGGAAAAGTTAGGAGATTTCAGAAATTCTTTGTATATCACAAAGCAGTGCTCTGAGAGTCCCTAGGTTGGAAAGCCATGAATAGCTGATTACTCAGTTAGAAGTTTTTCCAGAGCGTGTATCCAAAAGGGTGTTACTGAGTGATGTGGACTGAAAGATGTGGTTTGGATAACTGGACCCCCATGTTCCTGATTGCTTTACTGTGATGAAGTTCAACCAGGTAGCCTCATAATACAGTATTGCCAGTGTAAGTAACAGGAAGTAAACTGAGTCTACCCAGGCTCAGGAAAAAGGCTTGTCAAGTCTGTTCTGAGTGTGTTTCTCTTGACCTGTCTCCAGGTCTTACTTGATTTCACTGCAGAAGCATCTCCCTAAATATGGATTATCCATTTATAATCTGGTTCACTGTTGTTTATATTTGTGTGGTAATATTCTTTGATATATAGGTAACAAGCATTTTTTCCATGTAGAAAGAGATATTTCTGCCTGGAAGGACAGTGGAAGTTTTCAGAATCAGAGGCACAGGATGCAGCACAGACAGTGAAACTGTGTGGTGATAAGGAATGGGGTCACAAGATGGTGAGATTGTGTAGAAAAAGATTGTGTAGAAAAATATGTAAAAGGCATCACACTAAGTAAACTTGGACACAGTCTGTAACTTCAGATCACCAAAGAAAAGCAAGTTGTAAAAGGCCCTATATGTGGAAAAAGAATACAAAAATGAATTGTGGAAGAGAAAATCATCAACATGAGCACCATGTTCTTTCCAACACAGGGACTTCAGATGTTGGCAGCTTGTGGTAACTCCCTCACCACCATGAATACCATGGTGAAACCACTGACCAAAGTCAGTCTGTTTGCTTGAAATTCAGAGAACATGAGTGGTTAAAAAAAAGAAGTGGTTAAAGTGTTTCTGGTTGAAGAAGGCTTTTGAACACATCCAAGGAGGCAGCCTCCATGATAATCTGTGTCAATGCTCAGTCAACCTGACCTTAATTTTTTTCACAGTGAAAAATGTTTCCTGATGTTCAGGTAGAACTTCCTGTATTACAGTGAGAGTCCATTGTCTCTGGTCGTCTCAGTGGGCATCACTGAAAGCTGTGTTGCCCTTCCACCTACTGGTACTCTTTACCTACCTTACATTATTATGAAGGGCTAAAGGCACACACATTCTGCTCTTGAGTAGAGAGAATATGATTTTTTTTTATTTCACTATATTTAACTATCACAAGAGTGGTATGATTATAAGTGGGTACTAACTCAGATTCCTTTCGTTCCTGAGTTATGATTCCACTGGGCTCCATGTAGACACAGGGCTATAAGCTTTGGACTTACGTGTGTTTCAGTTTGAAAATTTGCTGACCTAGAATGAAATACGTCAATTTGTATTTCATTTCATTTCAAAGCTCATATGTGAAACCCAGTGGCACAGCAAGCCCTCAGATACTACTGGATATAAGAATTTGATCTTTTGAAATTGGTGGCTAACTGTCCAAGAGATCTTCTCATGACAAAAAAGAATTTACAGTTATATCAAAGACAGAACAAAAATCACCCATGTTAACTGTATGTAGAAGGGAAATAGTAATTGAATGAATGTGTCCAAAATAATATATTAATGCCTTTTTCTGATAGTAGAAACTCAGATGTGTTAAAACTTGAGAAGCAGGCGTGCAAAGTGCCTTTATTCATCCTAATGGTGGGAAACTCTGGTAACTGCTGACCCATGGAGAGCATTAAGAATTATTTTACTGTAGGCTCCAGGTAGCTTCTTCTGAAATACAGCATTTCTTTAAGGTGAATCTGACAGAATTTGACATGCATAAAAAATGAGTAAACAGTATGAATGTAGCATGCATCACTGTGACATTCATACAGTCTGGGTTTGGCAACAGTTTGGTTTTGTAGGCTACTTTTGACATTTAAACAGAAGCAAAGAATCTTTCCAGAAGAAGCTGTGTTTTCTTGCCAGGTATGAATATAAAGATATATATAACGTAGCAAAGGCCATCCTCAGGCAAAAAATTCTGTAGAATTGTTGTTGGAGGTGACACATTGCAGTTGAGGTATTTTGAGGAAAAATAGCTTGAATACGACCTGAGAAGAATATACTTTGGTCTAAAGGTGAATGTTTCAATTATATGAACATGACCGTCACCTAGCATAAACCATCAGAAGCCCCCTTGACTCTGTTTTATCATTTTCATTTCACTTTTTTTATTATGTTTATTTATCAGGCTATTACACCTTCTGCTTTGTACTGAGAGCTCTGAAGAACTTTTTGTACTTTGGGAATTTTCTGCTTCTGGAAATGGTGTTCAAATTTACATTCATAATGCATACTACTCCCCCTGCCCAAAAAAATAGCTTTTCTACTCTAATCACATTTTTTTTCCTTAAGTTGAGATGAGGCGTGGATTTTTTGTTTTCTATTTCTATATTATTTGTTCTCTAGTAATATAGTACTGTGTGAAACCTCCTGGAAATGGACCTTGAGCAGCTAAAGCTTTTTACAGCTGTGTAATAGATATAAAGGTCAGACTCTCAAGAATTTAAAATACTCATAATTCAATAAACCAGCTCTGCGTGAGTTAGCATGTTGCTGCATTCATATAAATCACCTCCACATGTGCAATGAACACTAACATCCATATTGCATTTAGGTAGCAAGGTTTTTGTGTCATGGAGTGCAGAGGTGGCCCTTCATGATGATCTAAGATAAAGTCCATCATTGCTTGGAAGGTCAGCACATCTTCTAGCACCGGGGAATTTTGGGTCTTGCTCATTAAGGCATTCACTGCATGTGCTGGCTGGGTGTGCTTAACCTTCTTGATGGAAGAAGTTTAGGAGGAGTTGGCCTCTACATCTTTTCTGTTTTCCAGCCTTGAAGGTAGAAGAAATGGTCCTTTTGGCATGTGTATGTACATGGGTGGATGGATGGATGGATGGACAGACAGATGGATGGGTGGATGTTCTTTGGGGTTCTGTTCAAAATGTTTTCTTTTGTTCAGTTTTGCCTATAATGATTAGTGGGTTTGGATATTCTATTTATCCTTTTCCTCATTCTATGACTACAAAAACAATCAACGTTTTCTTTCTTCTTCCTAAGAGTAGGAAAACCTTTCCCAGAGGCATAAAGCGTATGTCTGTTGGGTATTTCTAGTTCTTTTGAGAGATTTGTTTCCCCTGGAGACATCATCACCTGCTTCCTCAAGTCCTCTGCTGCTCCAATTGGTAGCACACCTTATAAAACCAAAATTTTGGAAGAGTTTTGGCTTGACAATGGGTAATTTTTTCCCTCTTGTTCTTTTCAGATGCAACATACATCTAATTTATCTGCTTCTTCTAGGAATACAGCTAATATATTGAGTTGTATTTATTCCTCCTAATTCTTCTTCACTTTTTTGTCAATGTGCTCACTAATAGTATCTTTTCTTGTTATCCAGTAGCCAGCTCGATATTAACCAGGGTAGCCAGGGGATTAAATTGTCATTTGGGGATTTCTGTGGTGACCACAGTGAATGTTCACAGGGTAATGATACTTCAGGGAAGTGTCAGACCTAACACTTATGCCCAGAGCAAGTTGTGCATCTTTCAAAAAGCATCAGTTCACTAGCATTTGTGCTATGCATTTGTAGATCATGTGTGAAACTTTGTTGTCAGCTTACTTCTGTATTGTCTTGAAAAGAGATGCATGATTTACGGATTTCATTTTCCCCTGAAATAGCATACTTCTGAATTTTCTGCAGAATAGAGGATTCACAGGAGTCCGAGTAAACAATCTGAGTTAAAGAAAAGCTGCATAAAACTCAAGCATCGTAAATAGGTTAATTCAAGCAAGAAAATCTTCTGAGACAGCTTTATTTTGGGGTGTGAATTTTAAAATCAGACTGAAAGTGTGTCAAAATCTTTGTTTTTCCTCCACATATTTTTACATGGGTTCTAAACAACCAGGTCCGTATTCAGATGTGTGAGTTGTTTTCCTGAATTTTGGTCATCAGTGTGAGCTGAGAAGAATGAGAGAGGTTTTCTGTGGCTGGAGTCGATCAGCACTGTATAATTGCTGGTGCTGCAGTGGGCAGCAACAACAAAAACGTGCCTGTTTCACTGCTGTAGCTCCACTCTTTGTCAGCTCACCTACAAGAAGATATAACCGTGCAATTGACTGGGCTTATACATTAGCTCCAAGCCAGAATTCGTACTGAAGGATCCCTCGTGTGGAAGAAATATATGTGTAATCAGGTATATGCTTCTCTCTTTAGCTTTCTATATGCAATTGTGTGTGTAAATACAATCTTTTTATCCATGTTTCACTCCTGATTCAGGCAGTCTCTGCCCAGTGGGCTCTGTGCGGGAACCTGGTTTCCTTGAGTGGTGACTTCTTCAGCAGTTGGCTAGAGTTTTGTGTGATGATTTGACTATACAAAATCTCTGCAACTCCACAGATTCGGACCAGAGCTATTGCTGACATCCTGTGATGTCCTGTCATACAGCTGAGTCAGACAAGAATGTATTTGAGAAACTATTGTAAATATCATAGGTAGCATGTACATGTGTTCAGGAGTTTGTACTCATTGAGCTTGGAATGGGTTTGCAAATGTTCTTGCAACTAGGGGAGTAAAACAAGAGATTTTTAAAAATAAACACATACTAACATACATGCATAAGTATTTCTTAACTATCCATTAGTTATCCATCTTTTAGTTGGGCATCCAAAAACATACATATATTTGATGAGCAACACCATCTAAGCCTCACACATTAATGGAATCAGAATTACTATCTCAATATTAGAAAGTATTGTGGTACTAATTAGAGTGTTGTTTGAAAGAGAAGTGTAATCTGAGTTCTGTATTTTCTGGCTGCCTCTTTCTCTGCAGGTAATCTGATCTCATAGGGGAGCTGGAGTTCTTGCTGGAGGCCTCCATCCTGTGTTGCAGGCTGCCTCACACATTGACACTGCTGGTGCTGAAATTCCCTTTTCCTTTCCTGTCAACATCTGGGATTAAAAGGAGATATCCCCAGCACAGACACCACTACTACTTAAGCCAAGTGCTCTGGTCTGCTGCTTTGAAACAGAAAACAAACAAGCAAACAAACAAACCAGCTTCAGGGACAGAAGGGGAAGGTTTCCTAGTTTATTCTTTTAAGAGCACTAGAGTAAAAAGAAACACAGCTCTACCAAATGGGTTTAGAAAGCCAGAGGCTATACAGAGCATAACAGGTGATGGCAAAATTCAGAATCAATCATTTTTTGTATTGCATTTAGCATTGAATTTCATACATTTATAATCATTCTCTCTTCGGTACCAGCATCTTGCCCAGTATTGATATACTGGCAGGTATTATAAATTAAGCATGATAACCCCACTATTCAATGTCTACAGAAAAAACAAAATTTTTAAAAATGGACGTATAATTTATGTGATTTTTTTTTTCTTTACTGAGTTCATGGGGCTTATTTTTTCTTATTTTCATTGTCACTTAATATGTTCAACAACTTTGCATTACAGAACACGTGATTTTATTTACTTCTTGGAAATTACATTAGAGATTTTACTCAGAATAAAATATTGTTGTATGTTATTGTTCATTTCAGATCAAGTAGCATTTAACATGTGCTTGTGTTCACGTAATAAATTCTACCACCTCAAAAAAAATAAAGGTGGCTATTTTACTTCAAATTTTTAGACCATTGTTACACAGGACAAACAGATCCCATTCAAGTCTTTTTCAAATGTTTTTTTCAGGCTGATCAAATTTTTAGATACAATGCATAAATTCAAATCTTCACTGTGAAATTTTTCAGAATATGTACTGAGTGATACCCCCATTTTTAGTGGTTTAACGCTGAGAAAAAAATTTATTTCGTTTAAAATTTACACTTATGTGCTTATTTGGCTCTATTTTATTGTGAGAAATCTAATGGTATTCTTTTATTGTAAAAAAAACTTGCATGTTACTTCAGGTAAAAGGATTATATAAACTATGCATGTGTGTGGACCTACTGCCCCCACCAGACTCTTATATGTTGAAACAAGATGGAACACCTTCAGGTATAGTATTGGTGAGGGTGGAGATATTAATCCCAAGACTTAAGTTTATAGAATATTTACTAGAGATGCCTTTCAAAAGATAAATAATTTGACACTGTTAACTTGTGCTCTTTCTAAACTGGTGTTTACATTTCTGTGCTGGAGTGCATTCCCTGGCTCTCAGGGATGTCAGTAAAAGTCATGAAAGGTAAATGTCTGTAAATTACTTTCAGAGTCATGTCTAACATATGTTTTGTCTCTCCTTCAGCTGATTTTTTAATTTTGTTTTCCTTCTCAGTTAAGCAGAAGTATCTACTCTGAGGAATATTTCAGTCAAAGGCATAACCTTTACTCATCTCTATTTTTTCCCCTTCTTTCAGATAGGCAACTTGAAGGCATAATTGTTAGAGAAGCAGAAATTTCAAATCCTCACATGGTTCATTAAATAGCTAACATTCTGTTCTTATGTATAAAGAACAATGTTTTAAAAATAATTTAATTGTCCTAGCCAGATAAAATTTATTCGGCATTACTGCTGTATCATACAATTTTACAGACATGGCAAGACATTACAATGCTATTGAAAGTAAATTAAACCCTGTGTTATAGATATATATTTTTTTAAAAAAACCAGGAATATAAGGCTTTCCATTAAATTCTGCTTATCTTGAAATGCAGAAGCTTAGCATAGGGGCTAAGACACAGATAACTTGGCCTGCTACAATTTTAATCTTCACTCCATTCAGTGGATGTTACCATACATTTTTGACCTTTTATCTCTCACCCAAGATGTACATTTGATATTGAATGGTACTCTTTATTGTCAACAGCTGCTAAAGAAGTAGAAAATGAGTATTAAGGCCTGCCTTAAAAAAAATTAAATATTGAACAGAGTTCTGTAATAATATTATGCACATCCTGGGGAACACAATTGAAAGCAAACATGGATTCCAATGTGCTATGTATTTGACAACAGCCTCTTAAATTTTAATGTATATTTTTTGTGCCAAATTTTCTGAAGGGTGTAAATATGTACTATCTGTCTTTCCACACCTAACCCATACTGCTCAGTACTCAGGAGCTCTTAGTGCACATCAGCAGTGACAAGAGTTATTGACTGAATATTCATGGGATTCCTTTCATTTTAATAGACTTTCTCATTCTGGGTCACCGTAATCTTTCCCCTTTCATAAGACTTTTTACAATGCAGAATCCCTCGACATATGTTATTCCTTCTTGATTTTCAAACATATGTTGGGCAAAGTTGTAAGGCTCATAAAACAATAGTTGTTCCTATCCTGAGCAATTGCCAGATTGCAGATTTCCTATGAATAAAATATTACATTTTTAAGTACTGAAAAAATACAAAACTAACCTCACTATTGAAGAATCCCACAACAGACAGATAGCAAGTAAGCAGCTCACTCAGATGTGGTTATTACACAACAGTCCCTAAAATTATCATGCTTTTAGTGCTGCTTTCTGATTTAATCCAATTGCTATTCCAGAACAAGTGCAAGCACTAGAACTCTGTGCACCTGAGAGGGGCTGCCAACAACCTTAAATGTCCATAAGAAAAGCAGCAACACTGACCTCCATATTCCCAGGTGCTTCAGAATGTAATTAGGGGTGAAATCTTGCACACAGGATCCTGCTGCAAAATTGTTGCTCACCTCATGGGTGCTGCGTTTGATTCAAGGCTGCTGTTTGTGACTTCCTTTATTTGTACATATTCATTATATAGTGGAACCTGAATATGTATACTTTCCTTTTAATTTTCTTCATAACTAATCAGAAACTCCACCATCCTCACCCTGCCTTGACGTGTCTTTCCTCAGACACACCATACTCCTGTTCATCAGAACACTGAGATGGGTGCTGTGAATCCCTGTCAGTGCCAAGAGACACCACAAATAGCAGAGTTGACATTGGCACACTCTTTTAAAGCAGTTTTCTATTTATAAACTACACATCAGTGGCTAAGCTCACTCAAAACCCCTGTGAGCTTTAGGCAGAGACCTTTTCTTTTTACAAACAGCACTGTGTTCTGCTCAGAAAACTGATGGTGTCAAAAGCAAATGCAGAAATCATCCTGCATCTTCCACCTGACATCAGTATTCCTCACAGCTAAATTCAGTTTTAGTTCCAAAAGATTACATTTTGCTATTGTCCCTCTTTGTTAGGTACAAGCACACAGCAATTATCTGGCTTCCTATCTCTGTCTGTTTTACAGAAAGAGACAAGAATTTTTTCTTTTTTTCCATCAGAATGGAAATGTAAATATTATTATTGAAAGCAACAAATGAAAACTTTGAGGATGAAAAATGAGTTTTATCGATTAACATTTCAGTGATTCCAAATATGGGATTGTGACCTTTCCAAATTACAGTTTTACATTATAATGCAAGACTTTCTCAAAAAGAAAATAATTTTAATACTATTAGTCTAAAATAAATGTGTGCCTTCACATAATCAAAGGAAAAAGTGGATGTATTTTGCTCCTGCTGTATACATCAGAAAAAAAATGTGGGGATAGACATCAAAAGTTGCAGTTATCCTTAAGGTTCATGAAACCTGTACATTTGTAGTGTTCTTTACACATATTTCTATACTGTTTTACAGCAGGCCTGCTTCTGTACAGTCGCAGTAACTGGATTTACAGGGGCTTATTTTTATTCATAGCTAGATAAAAAAAAATATATATATATACATTCCCTGAATCAAAGTGAATTAAAAGGAAATGACATGCAAGGGGGAAGGTAGCTCAGATTTCTCGTCAGCAGTCCAATCATGAGTGACCCACAGGCAACTTGAAAGCTGCCCACACAATTACTCATGGAGTCTGCTTAGAAAAAGGCATTGCTGCCAGGAAAGTCTTTGTTACCTTGAATCCAAGTTTAGTGATGACCACCTATAATAGGAATTGGAGGGAGGAATGCAAAGTGCAAAGCACTGCATTAAACTGACACTATACATCATTTTAGGGCAGGCTGTACATTTTTATGTGATGCATTTTACAGACATAAAGAAATATATGCACTAAGTATGAGCAACAGGGTAAGTGTGAGCAACAGGGTAAGTGTGAGCAACAGGGTAAATCCTAGTCTGGTTTCTCTTTCCAGTTGTGCCAGTCTCACTGAAGGTAACAGAGCTGCCTCAGCATGAGAGACAAAACTTTTTGAATGTGCTGGATGAGAGTGGTACTTTCTCTCTCGTACCATGCTAGAGGCACACTAAACACTGTGAACTTCCAAGTAATGAAAAGCTGTGAGATCAAAGCACAACTGCTTCTGTAGCCACCATGGCTAAAACCTGATCACGGTTTAAGTGACTTCAAAAGCATTAGGTGAGGGATGACTTCAGCATTTGAACTTAACCTAGAGTGATACTTCAGCAACCTATAAAGGAGGTTTTTCTGCTGGCTATCCTTCTGCTAGGGACAGATGTAATCAGTGTTCAACCATTAGAAGGGAAGTATTTATTATTTTTTCACAAAATACTTTTTTCACTGCAATAAATCCATGTTGGGGTGCATGGAAGGTAGGATTCAAGTAATTTCCAATATCATACAAAGTTCTTTCAGTGATTTCAACAAAAGAAGTTTGGGTGTGAAGAAAAATTATTTAATGTTTTGATGGTTTAGTTGTTGGCTTTTAATGAAGTAAATACAAAATAATGACATGAAAACAACATAAAAACAACATTAAAAAGGATTAAAAGTAACACAAAATGAATAAAATATTTTCAGCCTAAGAAATATGTCTCTGTACCAGAAATAAGCTTTTACTTCTTGTTAATCCTTGAGAAAAATGTCACATTAACTAACTCTGCCAGCACTGTTTTATGATGAAATGAAATTATTCTTCCCACTTATTTGAGAGCTGATCTGAAATAATTGATTCACTTATTCATTTGCACATACACAGAATGCTGCTTTTGAACAGACTACATTAATGTATTTTAATAGTACATTGTTACGTATCGACATGTGATGTTTTTAAGTTTCCATATTCAGCACGAACACTGACTAATGTTACTGTACAATATATTACATATTAAAAACAAAACATTCCAGGCTGGTAGGAAAATCCAGAAGAAAGGAACAAGGCTGATTAAATGATTGAGCTGGAAGATGGCCTCTTCTCATCACATAAATTTTCTCAACTTTTTGCTATCTAATTATTTCCTTCAAGCGACAGGCAGATATTTTTCTTATTAATTCCACCACCAAACAACTTTTAAAAAACAGCAGTTTATATATGGCAAATCAGAGCCAATAGAATCTTTTTTTAATTAATCTGAAAAAAGTGGGATGCTTATGTATTGCTGTTTATTATACTAATTGTGTTTCATGTAACATTAAGTGTTTTCTACTAATTACTTAATTACTGAACATATTCAGGGTTATTTCTCTAAAGAATCTGTGAAGTCACCTTTTTTACTATTCTCCCATAAAACTGAAAGATGTTACTTTAAAAGTTATGCACTTGAAGAAGGACATTACAACATCAGTGCTTTTTAATAGTTAAGTATATTATAAAATCTGAGATCCTTAGCTGGACAGATTTGCACACTCTGAGAATTTCCACTAAAATTAACTTTTACCTTTCAATTGATAAACCTCTCTTGATTGTTTCCCAGCAGTCTTGGGAAACCAGAGAGGTCCCAGGAGGCTGGCAAATATTGTCCTGATTGACAAGAAGGGCAAGAAGGAGGATCCTGGAAACTACAGCCCTGTCAGTCTCTCACTTCAGTGCCTGGCAAAGTTATGGAGAAGATTATCTTGAGAGATGTTGAAAACACCTGAAAGACAACAGAGTCATTGGTCACAGACAGCACAGCTTCATGAGAGAAAAGTCCTGCTTATCAAAACTAATTTCCTTTTATGACAATGAAATTCGCCTGATTGATTAAGAGAAGTCAGTTGATGTGATAATTTTGGATTTCAGTAAAGTTTTTGATGAAGTCTTTCACAGGATCCTGATGAACAAACTGTCCAGCTCACAGCTGGATAAATACATCATGCAAAGAGCAAAATAGTTGTAGTGAATGGGGTGACATCAGAGTGGTGTCACTAGTGAGTGGTGTCACAGTGCTCCATCCTTGCTCCTGTGCTCTTTAATATCCTCATAAATGATTTGGACACAGGATTGGAAGGGATACTAAGCCTTGAGGGCAGGGAGTCAAATCAGAGGGCTGGGGAATCATCACCCATATGAAGTTTAATAAAGACAGGTGCTGGATTCTGCTCCTGGAATGGGGCAACCCTGGATGTACAGACAGACTGGGGAATGAGAGGCTGGGGAGCAGAGGCATGGAAAGGGACATGGGGGTCCTGGTCCATGGCAAGTTAAACATGAGTCAGCGGTGCCCTGGCAGCCAGGAGGGCCAACCCTGTCCTGGGGCCATCAGGTATTGATATTAGTTTGAATCAGCATCACCAGCAGGCAAGGGAGGGGATTGTCCTGCTCTGCTCTGAGCTGGGGCAGCCACAGCTGGAACACAACTTCTTGGTGAGGCAAAAAGGACGGGGAGACACTGATCTCTTCTCTGTCGTGCCCAGGGACAAGACCTGGGAGAATGGCCTGAAGTCGTGCTAGTGGAGGTTTAGGTTGGATATCAGGAAAAGGTTCTTCACCCAGAGAGTGGTTGGGCACAGGAACAGCTCACCAGGGAAGTGGTCACAGCACCAAGCCTGACAGAGCTCAAGAAGCATTTGGACAATGCTCTCAGGCATATGGTGTGACTCATGGGGATGGTGATGTGCAGGACCAGGAGCTGGAATGGATGATCCTTGAGGGTCCCTTCCAATCCTTCTGCGATTCCATGATTTTTTGATCCCCAAATGTGTGATTCCCAGTATGAAATTGGCTAATAATAAGCTTCCTTAAGGGATGTAATTCTCCAAAAGCAAATATAAAAGGCCCTGCATATTAGAGTATTATATGTGGAGGAAAGAGAAGAGGTTGCTATGTGGACATTCTTCTCTGTTCAAGTGAAAGCATTTGTTGGACTGAGATAGTAAAGTTATCCCAAATTGATGAGACAAAGCAAAGTCTTCATTCAAACTAATATCAAACTCCTATAGACTCAGACTCACTATTGTGTTTAAGAAAAGGAATTCAGGAAACTCACAATATTGTCTGAGAAAAATGTGTAGACTTGGGCTATCTCTTTGAGAACTGTAGGTAATGATATGAGAGCTACTGTAATAAGTGAAATAAAAAGGAGACATGAGAATGGTGATCTACTATCTAATTTAGATGTATGGATACTTTGCAGCTTATTTTTCAAGACTGACTCATTTACCCATTCTGAACGCATGGAAGAGGTTTCAATAAAAAGTAAGTGTAGCCATTTGATTTTGAACTCTGGTCTCCTTTGCCCTTCATTGCAAAGAGCTTCTTCCAGCTTTCTTAAGTGAATTAGTGCTAAATCCAAAAGGTTTTCAGTAATATTGAAAGAAGGGTGGTCATTTTCAAGCCCAAGTTTGTCATTATTGCTTTGAGTGTGAAATTTTTCAGAACCCTACACAGAGCATGAATTATAATTTTGGAAAATCATGAAAAAAAGAAAAGTCTCAGTGTTACTGAGAAAACCTCTGGGATCTCAGATGTCAGTTTGAGGAGAGAGATTGCTCTACCTATAAATTCATCTCTCCCAGAACTGACATCCAAGGTCCCAGAGCCTTTTCCATATTGCTAAAGAATTTTTTCATGTAATTCCAGCAATGTCGTGCATTCAATTCTTCACAAGAAATGTTCAGTTATTTATGTTGCAGACAGCCAGATATCTTGCTGACTGTCTAATAATATTAGAGCTATTGGGAGCAGATACACCAAAATGCCATATTGTTATAACTTTTCAATAAGATTTCATAAATTAAAATCCACTATATATTTTGAAAGAAAAATATCATCTGGGAAAAGAAAACAAAATAATCCTAACAACATCACAAACAAAAGTGAGTGAAGTATAACCTGTTAAAAATACTGGATGTTCACATTTTAATATTTTGTGAGTGTGTGTGCCTGTGTCTGTATGTGTGTGTCCTTCATGAGCATAAGGTAGGAGAAGTGCAAACATATCTATTTTTGGCTATCAGTCTCACTTTGGTGTTACAGCAACTTCCTCTGTGTACTGAAAGCACTCTATGATTTCAGGGGAGGGGAAAGGAGAGGAGAGAAGGGGAGAAAAAAGAAGATAAAAAAAGAAAAAAGAAAAAAGACAAGAAAAATAAAAAACTAAAAAAGAAAATAAGAAAAAGAAAAAATAAGAAAAAAAGAAAAAAGAAACAAAGAAAAGAAAAGAAAAGAAAAGAAAAGAAAAGAAAAGAAAAGAAAAGAAAAGAAAAGAAAAGAAAAGAAAAGAAAAGAAAAGAAAAGAAAAGAAAAGAAAAGAAAAGAAAAGAAAAGAAAAGAAAAGAAGAAACAGTAAAGAAGGAAATTGGAGGGTAGGAGGGAGGAAAAGCCTTCATTTGCTCCATTTTCAGACGTTCCTCTGAAAAGCTGTACAGATGGCCCTAAGGACACGAATCTGTGCAGCACAGCAAATCCCAGCTGAGGTCAGGGAACTTCATGGAGACTAAAACATCTGTTGTTGTGTAGTCAGGTGGGTAACTAGTATTTCAACTGAGAGGAATTCTAAAGGCAGCTGAGATTCTGATAATTATTATTTTTATACATTTCCAGCTGCAGTTTTGGAAGCTTAAGGGATCCAAAGAATCGTTTTCAATATATATTCTAGGATCAGAATTTTTGAAGGATAGGCTTTCTTGACTAAGGTATTTTTGTTCTGATATTATGCTTTTTGGGATTTTTTTTCTTTTGCCTGCCTTTCAGAATCACATGGCCTTATTTCAGTCATTGTCATGACTGCAGCACAATAGCTGCATCAGCCATCATTTTTGAGCAGATGCATGATTTCTGGCTGAACTGCAAAAATACTTGTTATTGTTGACAACCACTTAACATCCAGAACAAATAGTTTTTCACACTGAAAACAAAAATATTAATTGATTTTAGATACAGTTACAGCAGATTGGACAGCTCTGCAGTCTGGGAAGCAGCTAAATTGTGTTTTGTTTTCTTTGTACCAGACATGCATAAAAATCTGGGAAGTGTATTATATCTGTCACTTATGCTAGCAGCAGACTAAATTTGCCCACATCTGGCTTCATGCCCTAAAAAGAAAGTGTCTCTCCCTTTAAGCTCTGTCTTGTTTGGATTGTAATTACACAAAGGATAAAAGGGTAAGGAGTCTGTGAAGTTCTTATTTAGACATAAGTTGGGTGCATTCCCCCCTTCACCCCTCTAAAATCCCAGAAGGAAAGATGGGGAAGCATATTGCACCTGCACAGTGCAATATTTCCCTGACAGGGTTTCCTTGAATACTACAGAGGTCCCAGCACTGGGCAAGTGGCAATCTTAGCTCAGCAAAAAAGGGACACTGAATCATAGGATTATTTGGGTTGGAAGGGACCTTGAAGATCATCTAGTTTCAACCATAGGCAGAGAAGCCACCCACTTAATCAGGGGCTCATCCAACCTGACCTTGAACACTTCCAAGTTTGAAACATCTGCAACATCTCTGGGCAATGTGTTCCAGTGCCTCAACAACTTCACAGCAAAGATTCTCTTTTTTAATTTAAAACTGTTCCTGCTTTTCTTATCACTATCTGCTGTGTAAAAAGTTACTCTCCCTCCTTTTTATAAGCCACTTTAAGTACTGGAAGGCTGCAATGAGATCACTCTAGAGTTTTCTCCATGCTGAGCAATTCCCTGCTGTCTTAGCCTGTTTTCATAGCCCTCTGGTCAACTTCCACCCCTCTGACCAACTTGAGGTTGCTACTCAAGAGGTAGCAGATCCTCATCTTTATTTTGCTGATGACCCCAGAGCTGGACATATTACTCCCTGGTAGATTCTCACCAGAGCAGAGAGACAGAATCATCTCTCTCAACCTGCTGATCAGCCCCTCTTCTGATGCAGCCCAGCATGCAGTTTTCCTTCTTGGCTGCAGGAAGGCTGCACGCTGCTGCCCCATGTCCAGCTTTTCATTCACCAGAAATCATGAGTCTTTCTTCACAGAACTGTTTTTCAATGAGCTCACCTCCCAGTCTATACTCATACCTGGAATTGCTGTGACCCCAGGTGCAGCACCATGCTCTTGGACTTGTTGAACTTCATGAGGTTTCTCTGAGCCCAGTTCTCATGGTAGTCCATTTCTCCCTGGATGGCATCACATCCTGTTTTTCCAACCGCACTCTTCTCTGTTTTCTGACATCTGCAAACTTGCTGAGGGTTCACTTGATGCTGCTGTCCATGTCATTGATGAAGACACTGAAAATCACCAGTCCCAAGACCAAGCCCTGGTAGACTTGAGCACCTGATGAGGGAAACCACCCATGATCAGCCTCCACATTGACCCAAATACTTTTGCTCCATCCATCCATCCATCCATCCATCCATCCATCCATCCATCCATCCATCCATCCATCCATCCATCCATCCATCCCTTCCTCCCCGTGTCCACAGAATAGTCCACCTTTCAAACCCATATCTCTCCAATTAAGAGATAAGGATGTTGTGTGGGACTGTGTTAAAATCCTTACAGAAGTCCATGTAGCTGACCTCACCCTGTCGTCCCTTGTCAGCTGTTGCGGTCACTCCCTCACAGAAGGTCACCAGATTGGTCAAGAATGATTTATCTTACTTAAGCCAGGCTGGCTGTCTCAGACCATCTTCTTGTCTTGCATATGCCCCAGTATTGCTTCCATGAGGATCCTATCCTAACACAGAAAGAGTTACAAAAGTGTTATACAAAGATGGCCATTTCTTTAACATGTAAGATTTAAATGCTCTCATCTAGCTAGTGTCTCCTTGTTGATGATTATGATTCTTCCTTGTATGATACTGTACTTTTAGACTTTAGTGTCTTACATGTGTTCATGCCCACACAGATAAAGAAGCAACAAGCAACTGATAAGGACTCATCAGAGGTTTGTAACTTAGAAACCAGTTAATTCCCTCTCTATTAAAGTAAATTTATTAATGTAAAGAAAAAGACAACATAAGAGAGCAGGGACAGCTCTAGACTAATTGCTGTTCATATGGCAATATTCTGCTATTCAAAGATATTGCCATAGTCTTGTAGGTAAAATACAATTACTTTTTTGCCTGATCAAAGATCTTACCCTAGCCACAGCCTCATACATCTGCTGCATCTGGTTCTGGGCTCTTTGTAGCATCTGCAAGCTGTACAAAGGCATCCCTTGAAACTTTTCACATGATGGTTAAGTAGTGGTGATACAAATAAAATACTTTATTTGGGACACCATATGGTGGAGGGGATGGCTGTAAAATAGCTACATGGCAAGAGAAATTCATCCATTTCATATAGACCTACTCACAGCTTAAAAATATCTTACTTAGGTAAGACATATAGCCTCTGTTCTGCCACGCCTCTGTTCTGCCACCCTTCTGCCTAGAGATTTGAAAAACCCCTCAAAGAGTAATGAAGTTGGTTAAAATCAAAGTAATTAAGATTTTATAGGAGTAATGCCATTGGCTTTACCTGTTCCTTTTCCTCATCTGTAGAGGATTGCTTGTTTTGGCTTTCCTCAAAATTCTCTAAAACTTTTCAAAATTTCTTCAGCCAGAAATCAACTCCTCTGTATCAGTTTTCCATAAGCAGAAGTCTCAGAGTCTGAATGCAATTGTGGAGACACCCATTAAAGAATAAAGAAGGAAATGCAAGGGAAAAATCCCAACAAACCAAAGTCAATTTAGGCCTAATTTCTAAGTTGCTTTCACTGTTCACAGAAATGTAGCAAACTAGAGGAAAATAATTCTTTTTTCTTTTTGTTTCTTTAGTCATGAGTGTAGGTGTGTAGGAGAATACCATGTCAAGGTTTTGATTTTCCAACTTAAAGTTGTACAAAAGGTTAACAAGCAGAGAAAAAGAAAAAAAAAAACCAAAAAAAACCCAAAAATAAAAAAAAAACAAACAAAAAACAAAACAAAAAAGGAACAGAGAAGCATAGACAGGGGAAAAAGATTTTAGATCAGGAGAAAATGAAAAGTTACAAGGCAGCTGCTTTCAAAGACATAAAGGAGGAGCAGCAGAGGTACAACTGAGAGAAGTAGAATCCAAAGGCCCATGAAGACAAAGGCAATAACAATGGTCATGGCTTCAGGCTCATCCCTTTTCCACAGTTTTAATAATCTAACATCTCTGGAGTATATATCCATCATCTTTCAGTACCTCCAAGACAGTCCACCAGTGAACATTGAGGGAACTAGCGTTTTACTTAGGAAATAAAAGCATTAAATTATAAAAATTTAAACCTACGTTTTGCTATTTAGGATATAGAGTAAATGATTGGAGTTTATTAATTAATCTGGGCTTTTATAAACCACCAATGTATTTGAGCAGATTTTTTTCACTCTTTTTTAGAAGAATAAGTAGCATGCAGACATTTTAATAACCTCATGTCTCAAGTGTATATATTTCTAATACCTACAAAAGGCATGCTTCATCTGTCGACCACTCAATTTCTAACTTGAAGGATAGTAAGCTATTTAAACAGAAGGCAGGAAATGTATGATGAGAAATAAAGAGGTCGTTCTATTTTTAAGAACTTCGCCTGCATCTCCTGGTTTTACTTGTTAAATGTTCTCATCCTTGATAAAATTATAGGCTACCTGCTGTCAAGCAGAAATGAAGATCATATGAGTAAGTATAACCAGGTAAAATGAAACCAGGCAGCTGATCTGATTCTTGCATCTTCATAGCTTATAGGATTAAAGCATAACAAGCAGAAAAGTACAGGGATCACAGCTGTACAGATCAATCTTCACTTAGGATTGTTACTTTGACGTGATCCAAGTAAATTCCTTTTAAGATGTAAGGATGTGGTTGCCACTTATGGTGATTAAGTGTAATCTAGTTTGATTCAATATATTACAATATAACTTTCTTTCCATGTTCTTTTCTGAAGATTCAGGAAATTTTACACTTACATGTTTCTGCTCACTGGGAGCCTCTTTCTAGAAAATTATTAAAGCAATAAATTGAGTGGGGGAGAAAGGTTCCCAGGTTTCCTTCTTCAAAAGTATCAGACAAATGCTATTATAAATAAATTTAAATATTCTGCATCTCTCTCATCTGAACTAGTGAGAAGGTTGATAAAGTCCTTCGCCTAGTTTGTCTTTCTGAAGGCTTGACATCTCCTCTTGACTAGACTCCCACAAGCATGGCTGGTAGGTCAATATGAAATAGACCCAAAGCCAGACAGCATCAAAGCAGAACTCTTTGATCTTTTCCTCTGAGGTAAGAACATTAAAATGAATGACAAAGTTTAGAAAATAAAATTTAGTTTAAAAATCAAATTAACTAATACCATATTTTTTTAAATAAAGGAACCACAGGATGATATATATCATAAATGGAAAATAGAAACAATAATATAAATATAAATAATTTATTAAGAAATATTTCTCAGAGAAGCCTTTAATCAAAGCTGACTACCTGAAACCAGTGAAGCTTATATAAATATCCAAATTTCTCAGCAGGGGATAAATTAGAATGTTAAGATTAGACAATTAGTTAGGAAGCGGGCTGTTATGTCACGGCTTTTCCCTTTTTCCAGTAGAAAAAGTAGAATGCTCTTTTCTCGAAGGCTCTGATGGCCATAGTGCTCAGTTTGCACTAATGAAAACTGTCTACAAAGAAGAAAAAATTAAAGATCCCATATTATTGCACTCAGCATGGCTAATCAAATAAGATACATGAATTTACCCTTTGCAAATTGCACTGCACATATAAATTCAATTGATGACTGTGGTAAACAGTTTGTGAATTATATCATGATTAATGGAAACTGGGAAATTTCAATTCATGCTCTTGCCAGAGATATGAAATAGTGTGTGCTGTTGTATATGCCTGCCTGGCTGAAGTCTTGACACTCAGGCAAATAAATGAGTCTGGCAAGCATCAGGCCACTGCCTTTGCAAAGGAGCCTGCACATGTCTTTGCAAGTGAAATTACTTGCAAGAAAAGCATGTAAAATCTGTTGATTAGCTCATAAATTTGTACTCTCCCATTATCCCCCCACCTAAGTCAGGGAGATACACAGATAGATTTAAGCTGGGGAGGCTTACATCCTCCTCTTTAAGTTCTGAGCTTTCTAAGTCTGTCTAGTAGGAAGTACCCTCCAGGCTCCTCCCTTTTTCAGTCTGCTACTTAATCTTATCATTTTGTTGAGAAAATTATAATTTTTAGTGCATCTCCTTGCACTGAAAATCCCCACTCTAATGTTTGAGTGTTTTCCAAATAATATCAGCAATGTAAGCTCACACACCCCATGAAATCTCTCTCTCTAATTTTAAGACAAAATTCTGCTTGGGGTAAGTGAGAAGAGAGCATAAAAGACAGAACATGCAAAGGAAAAGGAGTACTATCAATGCTTTTTCTCAATTACAATCAAAGTCCAGCTATATCTCACCTCCCCTATCGTTGATCTTTGGTCAGTCTCTGAGTCCTTTCTCCCCCTGCAGACTTATTCTTTCTTAACTCTCACATCTTTGCCTCCGTTAAGTCTTAACACTTTATAGCTGGAAGCTTTTTCTTCGTGGCCTCTCCCCATGATATCACTCCATTACATGAGTCCCACACTGGCTTCTGACTTCCTTCCACAATCACTCTTGAAATCCTTTTTCTTGTCTTCAAGGTCCTATTCCTTCCTCTCTCTCTCATCTCTCTCTTATTTTGATGCCTGTGTGTATCTTATATTCTTTCAACCCAGAAGCATGACTTTCTCTAGCTTAGCTGTGAAATCTGTGCTGAAATATCATACACACATCCCCCATATTTCAGCTTCTGGGATTTGGTAGAGAACACACCAAAAAAAAAAAAAAAGAAAAAACATTCAATCCTCAACATTGCTGTAATCAAACTTAGATAAAAACATTCAGTAATTGGCTTTATCATAATAAAATTGAATAGAGCTCCTGGCAGTATTTTAACTTCAAGATAACAAACCACATAAAAGTAGTGATGGCAAAGACTAGGAGACTGAAACCCACTATTGTTTGCCAGCATATAGACCTTCCTCTCAAGCAAGCCTAATGATGTATCACACCTCCCACATCAGTTATTTTCTGAAGTTGTTTCCTAAAATTAATGAAAATGGGACCAATGCCATGCTCATCATCCCCACTGGATCATTAAGAAACAAAAAGCTTCTCCTATCTTCAGGACCTGTTGAGGTGGTCTTTGGCCTGGATTAGATATGTATTTTCCTGCCAGATCAGAAAGACACTCACAAAACCACTCAGTGAAGCTGCACAAAAATCACGTATCTTTACAAAGGTAATAGGGGAACCCCCAGAATTAAAGCAACAGGGCATGAAAAAGATTGAACAAAAAATATGGGCTTTTAAAAATATATTTGAAGAGAACACATTACTAAAAGTAGTTCCTCTAAAAATAAAAAATAATTTTGATTTCCTGTTCAAAATCTGGGGGAAGAAGGTAGAGCTAATAAAACTTCCGTTTTTGAAATTCCAGCCTGTAAACAATCTAATCTGAAATTCAAGTGCCCCATAGAAACCTTCCCAAAATCTCCATGGGCATCAGGACAGTGAGGATGTAATATCAGCTAGTGATGGAAATTTCACCAAAAACAAATGTTTTGTCCAAGAGACTGAAGATACAAACCTTGACTTTCTTAAAGTCAGCAACAAAGTAACCATGAATTTCTCAAGGGCCACAATTTCAAACTGAACTTTTGTAAGAAATATGACCGTGAAGATAAGCAAATTGTCAAAATTTTGCACTGAACATGGTATATATATATTTAATATATATATAAATATATATATATATTCTCAGGTAAGTGCATACTCAAATTTCTTTCAGCATTTGAAGAGCTAAAAAATATACGGGGGAAGTAGAAAGGTGATACATGAAAAACAATCTAAAAGTCTCATATCTCTATGTCTGTTCTACTATATACTTTCAAACCTCAGTAATAAACTGTGGATAAACAACCCAGACATTTAAAATTCATATTTTCCATTTTTTTTTTTTTTTGCTGTTTATCCCCCTAAAGCTGCCTTCCTTTGGAAAGGACACTGAGGCCTTGCTGAAAAGCACTGTGTTCTATCTCATTTTCAGCAAAAGCTTGAAAAAACACATACAGATAAATCTTAAAAGCCTTCTTCAGAGAAAAGTTGACCCTGAAGACAAAGGCCATTTCAAATGGAATAAAAGGTTTTTAAACAAGCCCATGAATATTGATCAACTCTCTTTATAAACCCCTTGTAGTGAAGAAAAGCCAATATGCTGCCTTGTTTGCTGCTAATACAGCTCTGTCCAAAATGCAGGAGTAACACAGGAAGGAGATAAGGGATTACACAGTCTAATAGACAGAGTGATGAAGTCTTCCATTGTTTCATCTCTATCCAAGCAATGGATGGCCTTCAGTATAAGAGCCTTGAGCATGCTGGTGTCCTGGCAAGGGGAGCTTTCTTCCCAGGGCAGTAGGAAGGCACACCTCACTCGGACAATCTGTCTTTGTTCAGACCTTTCTGCAGCTGTGCATGATGTGTCTGCTGCTGTGTGCTTCCTCAGGCACCTGGAGAAGGAAACAGACCAGACCTTTCATAAACATTGCTGTCCTCATTGCCCAACCTGGGAAGCAGAAAGCAACACCCAGGAAAGAGTCTGGTCCCAAGCTGTCCCTGGAATGTTCAGTAATCATGTAGCTGGTACAGGCAGCTGAACCTGGGAGCTGAGACAGCTCTGGGGTCCCACACTGTGTACATGGGTCCACCCCATTCCCTCTACTAACACTACCCTAAAAAATGGAAGTATTTATATGTGATGAGGCCATTCATCTTCAAGGGCAGACCCAGAGATCTGCTTTCTTGAAATTAAAGTACCTGCAGTAATTAACAACTTTTGCTGCTACTGAACTCTGGTGGGATGCAGTTGTGAGCCTGAAAAGATTTCAGGTGTCATTACCAATCCCTTGTGTCGTCATTCTTTCAGTTGCTCATTGACACACTCTTTCAAGAAAACACACTTGCAGGAATAATTGAACTGTGCCTTACACTCAAATTCAATACAACTTTTCCTTCAGTTGCTTTTTGTAATTCATGCCAAGGAAAGATTCAAAAAAGTTAAGAATACAGAAAATTTCTTGTTGTTTCGGAATTGAAGAGACTAATACCTCAAAATGATCTGCTGCAGCACTTCATGAAAATCAGATTTCAGTTGTCCTTGAGAGGAAGATGGAATTGGAAATGTTCAGAGCAGCAATTTATAATAAACTGCTTTGGAAACAAATGTGACAGTAACAATTTTAATGAAAAGGAGTAAGGCTAGAAAACTCAGGTTATGTTTTCAAAGTCTCTGAAGCCTCCAAATGAGCTGTTTGCTGCCTCAATAACAAATGCAAGACCTACACTTTGCAAAGAAAATGTAAAAAGTAAAAAATTATGATTGACCTGACAAAAATCAGAAGGCAAAATCATGAACTGCTTATCCAGAGAACTTATCCCACTGTACAATGCAAGTTTTTCACCATCACATATTTATTTTTCTTGTTCTATTTTTGTATATTTGTTTTTGTTTTGTTTTTCTTATTTCCCCCTTGAACTTTAGTTCTCATGGACAGAGACTTTCATTTCCATTCCTGTATAATCAGTGTCTTGCTCATTAGGGACATGGTATAACATTGCAGATTTTAAATGCTCCTGACAGAACAAGAGAGAACCTGTAAAAATTATACAGCCTGGAAGTTATTTGTTGATGTTCCATGCAATGAAGCGACTCTTTGCTGATTTCATCATTCCTGTTGCAAACCCTTCAACCTGTATGAGATATGTGTCCATTTTGTATTACTGCCATTTTTGCTAATTTTCTTGTTTTACTCCCTTGCAGTCATTGTTACTGTTGCTGCTGCTACTACTGTGATTATTATTCATGTATTTAATATTATTGATTATATTTGTCTCAAATCAGTTGACAAATTAGTGAGCTAATAATTGTTTTAGATACTGCTTAAAAAAAAGTAATAGAAAAAATTTCAAAAATTAACTTAAAGCCAAACAAACCATAAAAGGATCAAAAGTTCAGTTAATGCCTTAGTCCTATGAATGTCTTTATTTATATGAATTGTGATTCTCTGGACACAAGAGATGGTAATATATTTGGGTCTTACGGGTCCAAAAAAGAGAACAGAGAAGAAAATGAGAGAAAGGATTAAATATGAGCTAGGCTGCCATATATATGAAATGATAAAAAGGCAACCAAATCTTACATAGCTATGACTGACTATGTTTTACCTCTGATATTCTCTTGAAAGTAATGAAAACAAATGCTCTTCCATGAGATGCAGTTTCCTAATTTGCAAAGGCCACAACCCTCTACTAAGGATAGATGCTGCTAAGGATCTTCTCAAAACATAACTCAGGTTTTTTCCATTTGAACATTTAATTGTATAAACAGTAAGTAAAAGACCTCCTATTCTGACTTGGTATTGTTAGCATTTACATTTCGCAGTATTAAGAAATATGAATTCAAAACATTAATGAAGTTAAGAAAAAGAAAAATAACAGTAACTACAATGGTTTTTGAGAAAGTTAATCTTTATCTCAGAGAGCGATTCCTATTTGGATAATCTCTGTAATGACACAGCTATTGCTTAAAAAAGCATTAATAAGTGTATTTAAAAACTTAAACTGACAATGCATAAATACTTTAATAACCACTTCCACATTACAAAACTGAGTAGAATCAGAGTACAGCATATGAAAAACACTGCATCAAGATATCTGTAGTGGGTTGATCATCACTGGACATCAAGTGCCCACCAAAGCTGTTCTACCAGTCCCCTCCTCAGCTGGGCAGGTGAGAGAAATTACAATGAAAGGCTCATGTATGGAGATAAGGACAGGGAGAGGTCACTCACCAGTTACCATCACAGGTGAAACAGACCTGACATGAGGAAATTTGTTTAATTTACTAGCAATGAATTCAGAGGAGGGTGATGAGAAACAAAAATTATATCTTAAAACGCCTTCCCCCTATCATTCCCTTCTTCCTGGGTTTCCTTCAACTTCACTCTCAATTTCTCTACCTTGTCTGCCCCAGTGGCACAGGGGAAATGGAAAAGGGGATTGCAATCAGTTCATCACACATTTTCTTTGCTGCTCCTTCTCCCTTGGGGGAGGGCTCCTCACTCTCTTCCCCTGCTCTAGTGTGGGATCCCTCCCATGGAAGACAGCTCTCCATGAATTTCCCCAGTGTCAGTGTTTCCCACTGGCTGCAGTTTTTTCACAAACCACTCCATCATGGGTCCCTTCCAGAGGGTCATCATTCCTTCCAGCAAACCTGCTCCAGTGTGAGCTCCACTCTGCATGGGTCCACAGGTCTTGCCAGGAGCCTGCTCAAGCACAAGCTTCCATGAGGTCACAACCTCCTTTGAGCATCAACCTGCTATGGTGTGGTGGATCCTCCACAGGCTGCAGGTGGATCCCTTCTTTCAATGAACTTCCATGGGCTGCAGGGGAACAGCCAAACTCACTGTGGTCTGCACCAAGGCTCGCAGGGGAATCTCAACTCCAGCACCTGGAACAGCTCCTTCCTCCCCTTCCTCACTGACCTTGGCGACTGCAGGGCTATTTCTCTCACGTGTTCTCACTCCTCTTTTCTGGCTGCTCCTTTTTGTCACAAGATTTCCCCCTCTTTCTTTTCTTTTTCCCATTTGTTCTCCCACAGGTGTTACCAACATTGCTTGGCCTTGGCCAGCAGTGAGTTTTTTCTTGGAGTCAACTGGCATTGACTCGGTTGAACATGAGGGAAGCTTCTGGCAGCTCCTCACAGAAGCCATGTCTTTGGTAGCTCCCTGTGCTACCAAAAACCTTGTCATGAAAAGCCAATGCAATATCTCTGAGATGAATGCATGAGAACAGCATAGCCTCTGATACTTCTTGCTTAAAAAATAGTGAGTTATTTTCCTGGAAGCAAAAGAAAAGCTAATAATTTCTTCTCAAGTGCTTGATTATATAGAACTGGCAGAGATGGTACAAAGTCAAAATTAATGTCTTTTTTGAAGAGCTAAATTTTTTTTCACATATTTATTCTTCATTATTTTGCCTGGCTGTATGTGTGCACAACTGAGCTCATCTACACTTCCTAATAAAGTTCCCACCATCAGTCCTCATACCTTACAGCCTTGTGGGAAACTTTTGTCATTAAATCAAATAAATAATGAATTAAGAAGTCATTGACACAAGTAAGAGTAGCTGGTAAGGAAGCAAATAAAGGAATCCTGCTCTGAGTATTTTATTAGCAAAACAAAAATCAGAGAAGACAACAAAAAAGAAAAACACTCCATCTAACACTTGACATCAGAGAATTGTTACCTTTGAGCTTAAATGTTAACATTTAACACATTTGAATTGCATTTTTTAAATAATTTTGCTAAGGCACAGGGATCCTGAAATGCATGTGTAAGTCAAAAAGCTCTGCATTGGCCTGGGTCTTGCTCAAGTAATTCATTGCCTATCCACACATAGATCTTCTTTCTCCAGACTTTGTCTGAACACTGCCCTTCTGCTTTCCTGTTCTGTCAACATACATTTTTTGCCTACAGCCACTGGTCTCCACCCTGTCGAGTGCCACTCACAGACTCTAGACCTTTGCCAGCACAAGGTAATCTTACTTGCTACACTCCCTCCCATATTGTTCCTTTGTCACTTTTGAAGCACACTGCCAACAACACAGTATGAGTAATAAACATCTGAGTGCACTCTTGCATGTCTCAGTTACCACCTCTTGGTTCATTTCACTAGCACCTTACAAAACCAATAAATTAAAACCAACAAAAACAAAACAAATCCCTAAAACCTAGAACTAGACATAATCTTTTTTTCTTCTTTTTTTCTGAGTCTTCTGAAACAGAAAATCAATTTATCAACCCTTGAACTAATTCCTATGGGTCAGAAGAACATCAATGAAAACTGTGTCCACCAAAGGAAGCCATATGTGTCGTATATATACTCCTATAAACCATTGTAACTGCACAAATTAAAGATAAATGAACAGTGGGTCATCCCATAATATTTTTTTTCACTGAGTTACTGTAATTCATGTTAATATTTAATGATAATTTCCCTCATGTCTGGTTTGCAAAGGAAACCGTCTTGGGCTGCCCACAATTTGCCTGTGCTTCCAGAGTAGAGTGAAAAAGGTAATGCAGTGATACTGAATCCCTATATCAGTGGCTGATTTAACTAAAGGATTGGCACAATATTAAAAGTTCTGAAGAAGATAGGCACTATGGCAACTTGAACCTTTCCACTCAGAAGTACACAGGTGAGGGAAAAACATCTCTTGTTTTAGGGAATATAGAAACAATAAAAGAGACACCATCTATTCCCAAGCTCCATTTGACTTCCATTAGGAAAACTGAAAGGTGAGAAACATATATCACTATCAATATCTCTAAAAAGACTTTGCTTCTGTCTGCTTATCCATGCTAATATAATCATGCAGGAATTACTCAAGTTAGAGATGAAAGCGTTGAGAATTTACAGTAAAGGAGCTTTTAATCAAGATGTTTAATATCTTAGTGAAGGTTGTTGTTTTTTTTTTGAATGAAAATAACTTTCATTTTCTAACCAAGCAAGAAAAAAGGAGTATAGTAAAAAAAGTTTGCGAAATTGTTCTAATTTTCTACAAATATAACTGTACCTTTATGACTAGAAGGAAATTTTTTAAAGTGAGTTGTCCTTTTGTCCCTGCATATTATGGAAAGTAAGAAAATATGAAGTAACTTTTAACCATCCTGTGTACTCCATATTTCTAACACTACCAATCTTTATGAGAAATATTTTTTTTTTCTTCCAAATGATAAAGAAATAATGTGTGCTCAATATTTACAATGCCCTATAGCCTTGCACACTAAATTGACTTGCATGTTCACCGCTAATATCATCCATGGAACTGAATAGTTGACCAATCAATGAAGGACCTTATGTTATATAACCCCTAATTTGGCAATAATGAATATCTGTGACAAAATCTGAAAGTGAAATTCACTGTTAGTGAATTATTGAGAGTCTCAATTCAATGTATAGTTAAAAATACATTCACAGCAGTCAGTGTGTGAAGCTTAAAGCCATTAAATGTGGCCAAGAAAACTTCCAGGCTTCATCAAGGGTTTCTGAGAGGTGAATTTTTTATTCAATAGAGATTGAAGAAGCCAAGATCTCACATCTTCCTGTTTATTCTCTAATATAGCCAAATTTTAAAACTTCTACAAGGAAAATATTTCTTTCATGCTTTCTGCACCCTAATTTTTGACAATTTCAGGACTTAAACTTCTCATCAATTACTACCAATCATTTGTGGTGCATCAAAATGCTGAACAGTGGATGCTGACATTATCCCTTCAATTTTGTGCTGCAGAAGTGCATCTCATCAGACAAGATATTTCTATTATTTAGATCAAGTTTGTGCACTGAGTCCAGCTGGGAAGGCCTGCCAGTTAAGGTGGAGGAATATAAAAGTGCACTAACATATATCATGTTTCATGGTGAGATGAAATGCAACTTTGGAAACAGGTTTGACATTTGAGATTTCCCTGTGTTGGAAAGGTAGAATTTGTTGCAGACATGAAAATGCTCAGTATGTGCATCTGGAGGAAGCTGTGCACAGTTCTTGCAAGCACCCCTGGCAGCTGATAATGGAGAGCTGTTGGCAGTGTTTAGAGAGGCAGATGCTTACCTGGGCTCCTACAGTGTGCAGTCTTGGCTTGATGACAAGGTGAGAAAAAGGACAAGCCATCACAGAGTGGGGGCAATTGGCAGCTGGTACCCTGTTGGGGAAGGGTAAACGGGTCACCTAGGGCTTCTTACTCATCTGTAGCAGAGTCATCAATCTGTGCCAGAAATATGTGCTTTTCAAGAGATAAAGGAATTCCTTATAGAGAAGAATGGACAGAAATTAAAAAGTTGATAATTTAATGAGAATTAAACAAATTGTTTTCAGCTTAACATGTGCTATATTGCAGACTGATAAATATCATCTCTACCATAAAATTGCATCCAAGCTTATCTGCGTACTAAATAAAAAATGCAGGGCTTGTTGAGACAAGTAGCGGGTGTCGCACTGGCAGTGTTCAATGTCAAATGGATGTTACTGAAACTCTGTAGAGGGCACTCCCCTAAAAAGTGCTTCTTCATGTCTTTCTCTTGTTCAAGGTGTAGGGCAGGTTGTCTTATTTCCCCTTCTTATGAAAACAGATTATAGTTCATGAGTTGTTCATCATGACTCACTGATAGTGTGGAAGGTCAAAACCAAGAATGAGTACAGTAAGCCAGAAAACAAAGAATCAATTTACACACAAAGAAACCCCAAACAAAAACCAAGAAAAAACAAATGGATCACCTGAACCCTTTCCTCTTAGCAGTGTGATTTTTTGTTATCTTGCTGTGGTTGGGTGTATTTCCATCAAAGGTACCACAGCAGATCATGATATTCTGAAGTTGAAAGATCAGTGGCAAAGAACATACAGGGCATACTTAAGCATATTTAGTTCATGCTTAGTCAGCTAATTTATTCAGGAGTTAATTGTCAATTTTAATAGTGGCATACATTTTTTTTTAAACATATTTAAAAACTCAGAGTACTAAATACTGAAGCATCTTATGATTTACATTTATTTAAAACGCAATGATAGTGGAAACTTTAGGCAAGAAGGACACATGAGGTATCACTTTTCTTGTCCTTGGCTGAAGATGAAACCACCTCAGGCACTGGTATTCAATATGTGTTTAAATTTGAGAATGGCCATTCATGGATAGTGAGACAGATGTCGTTTGAATAAATTAACAGAGCCGGTGATGCACGGGTTGCATAAGATGTGACAGCACAAAGACCATTCCTTTGCCATATCCATAGGATAGTTTCCTACCCTCTTCATTAGAAAAAGGTGTCCAGGTGTTTTGATCAAAAGACTAGAGTTTTTAGGCACATCATAAGCATTTGTGAAGTCAAAAAATTTGATTAATCTGTTAAGTTTTTCTGAAAATAATTTTCATCAACAGACGTTTACTAATTTGCTCTCAGTAAGCAAACCTTTATTTAAAATCAGTGTACTTTCCAGGCTAAGCAGTGTTTTCAATCATATTCACTGAGAATTATGTATTCTGGTATCTTAAAACATTCTGAGGTCGTTGATATTGGCCAATGGGTTAGTGAATGATAGAGGTTTTTCTCCTAGTAAAATTAAAGCATGGCATCTGATGAAGCATTTAGTGAACTGGCCAATATTTTGTGTCATCATCTGGATAAAGTGTCTACAGACAGGTGAAATTTGCCCCCTGGAGAGATGGAGCACCTTGCCATTAATGAAAATTAAAGCAAACCTTCTAGATGCAAAATCCAGTGATTCCCCTCTGTATAATGGTTGTGGACATCCCAAAGCAGCACTCTAGCCAAAGCAGCACTATGGCTATTATTTTCACATTGTTCACATAAACTTATGATTGGAGCGGTATGAGCAGCATTTACTCCTGTCAGTTAACATATGAAAGCTTGGTCAGACTTACAGTCAGAATAACCCAGATCTATATGGCTTTACAAAACCTGTTACAATGAGAAACCCAGACCATTACAGAAAATGTTAATGATAATCAAAAATTACAGGTCTTGTAGTTTTTTGGACATCTACTCTAGATTTTCCAAGTGATCCTCAGAGGTTTTGTTTCCATTTAGCCAATGTCTTTCTATAGCCATTATTTTTTCGTTTTTTACCTTTCCATGGTAATAACTCACTGAATGAGTCAAAGCTAGCTTTGATCAAAATGATGAGGTATTCACCACTCATGAAAATGACTTTACCCCATAATAATACCTAACACAGAACCAAAAAAGTTACTAAATCTGAGAAAGCTTTTCTACAGACTTCTGCCTCATTTTCCCTTGATCAGTTTTGATCAGTTTCTTCTTTTTACACTACTTTGGAAGAAAGCTTAGACTGTAATGTTGCAAAGGCTGCATCTAGAAATGTACCTAAGACTGTCTATGGGAATTGCAGCAAACAGACAAACATGTGGAGGGGTGTCTTTCTTGTTTGTGTTCCAGAACAACCGATGACATTATAAGAAAAGGGTTAACAGAGGAATATATATATTTTTTTTACTTTGGATAAGTGCAAAAATAGGTTCCTATGTTTGGGAAGATCAAGCTGGACATGCATACCAAAGAAGAAATAAAAAAATATTTCAATGCATAATATGTTTAAGGTATTCCTGAAAGGGAGATGTTTGCACTCAATCCATTATATTATTTTTTATTTGGCATAGCTGTTCTCATATATTAATTTTCTCCACCTCTCAATGCTTAGTCCATAACATGTAAGTGTTTTGTGGACAGTTCTAGAATTTTAAATGATGTCAATCATCTCTTCGAAAAATGCAGTCATTTTTTGTAACTTCAAAAATTTACCATTTCTTCATTAAACATATTCCTTGTAATGACCAACACTTCTCTAAATTGCATTCTCCTATTGTAAGATTTGGAAGAGCAGAAAAAAAAAAAGAAAATAAACCCACACGTTGTTAACCATCATGGAAAAGGAGCATCAGGTTTCACTGAAGGATTGTTCCTCTTCATCGTTACATTAATATCTAATCTGCAATATTTCATATTAGTTCTTTCAAGCTTATGGAGATCAGGTAGCTTCCACACTATAGGTATATGTCATAGTCATCTCAGATTCCTGACGCCCCTAAACCTCTTGTTGAGATTCAGCACAAGTGTAAGACAACCATGATTTTTAAAGTGAGAGAGCTATTCAACATCTTTAGCATTTTCAACAAATTTCACATTCTGTTTCAAGTTACCTTCTAATATGCAAAGTGAAAAGTGTCAGTATTTTTGAGGGTCATTCATGTGTCCAAAACATAAGGGTAGATATGTATGTAGGGCCTTCACATAAGCCGGCCTTTCTTGCTAATTACTGCACTATGTTTGATCTCAAAATCATATATCTCTTGTCTTACACAAGCGGTTATGACATAAAACAGGACTACTGTGGCTTGGCTTTTCACTGCCACACATGAAATCCCTCTTTAATTAATTAGTGTTGTTATAGCAACACCTTTTATGACATTGCTTGACACTCAAGGGAGGGAGTGACACAAGGGCGAACTGTATGAGAAATCATGTGATCATGTAGTAAATTTCATTCTTGAACTCCCTGACTACATTTTTTTTCTTTTTTTTTTTTTTTTTTTTTGCTAGAATGATTTTCCTTCTCAAGTTTGTTCCCTGCTGTATTGAAGTCATTGAGCAATCAAATCACAGTGTTTATCTTATATTGGTCTTGCTCATGTGAATCCTGGGAGGAACATGCTAAAACCTGCTGTCAAAAAGTACAAACAAAGGATGTCTTTTATTTCAAAGTAGTTGCTTTTTATATTATTTTTGTTTCCAGTGATTGCACTCAAGGATAGAAAGTTTTTTCTATATTTCACTGTCAGTAATGGATATCACTCACTTAAATGGACAGTATTAAAGAGGTTTTCTTTGAAAATAGAGCTTCTGTCCCAGAAAAGGCTCTCCACTATGCATCACTTGTTGCTATGGAAAACTTTTTAACCCTCATTAATTATTAGAAGTAACTAAAACATTGAATTAAAAAAAGGAAAAAGGAAAAAAAGGTTGAAGGTCAGGCTTCATGCCAGTTTTGCTAAAGGAGGTCCCATCCTTTTACTGATGAGTTATACACAACACTGATCTTTTGCTTTCAGCTGTCAAACAGAGCTTTGTGTAAAGGAACATTCTCTAGCTCCCATGACTCTGCATGTCTATTGCTGGGGTGAAAAAAACCCCATATATGTGTGAATGATCTCTCCAATGTTGTAAAAGCCTCAGCAGTGACTCAGCTGTAGGTGCAGTTCCACTGGGACACAACAGGCTCCTGTCACCACAACTCAGTTGAATTCCCCAAAAGTTTGCTGCTAACACAGCAGTTACACTGCTAGAACAGGCAGTTCCTGTACTGCCCCATTCCCTGTCTCTTCCCCACATCCCACCACAAACACACAGTTTACCAGCTTGTTCTTTCTTTCCTCCTGGAGCCAACACATTTATGCAGCAGATATTGCCAGTTCTTTGATCAAGATGAGCAATTTGGATGTTGTTCATCTTCTCTGAAAAGGAGTGGTTAGGAGCTCCTGCTGCTGCATCTGCAGCATGGAGCCCTCTGGGCTTCATTCTGTGATGCTCTTGTACCATTAGTGAGACAATACAGCAAAAGGAGAGATGAAAGACATCCTAAAACAAATGGTCATTGAGAGCCAAAAAAAATCCAATGTTTTGCTATATATTAATTACACACATTATAAATAATTAACACTGTTGCTGTGTTTATTATTATTATTATTATTATTATTATTATTATTATTATTATTATTATTATTAAATATTGTATTTAATACAAAAGTATCTTATTTCATAAGGGATAAGGTAAAAGAAGTATATCTCCCATAGTTCATAGTGCAGGAGCAAACACTCATAAAATCTTAAGTGATTTTTGAAACTAATTCCCCATGTCATTAAAACCTTAAAAAAAAAAAGAAGGTGCCACTTCAATGCTTAAGAGAGAGCAAAACTAAGTTGTTTCTTCAGAGAAATCAACTGTGAGGCCAGGAAAGTCTAATCCAAAGTGTTAAACAATTTCTTGAAAACAGGGATTCACACTGACAGTAACTGTTAGTCTGTAGGTTCTTTTATTCCTTCTTTCTGGCCAAATGAAACCAAGTCTGAATTTTGGCACAGCTTCTACATAGAAAAGGATAAGGTGATCTTCCCACCTGCTGTGCTATCTAGTGGTTTAAATCTGCTTCACTAAGCTGAGAAATGGAAATACAAAGCCTGTCAGGGACAATGGGGAACAAAGCAGCCTAATGAAATTTCTGATCAGTATATAAAAACTAAGAGTTTCTTTCTCTTCCAAAGGAAAGTGGAAAGTGTTAAATAACAAGACAGTTTGAAAGATGTCAGTTCTGTGTCCTCTGTATTATGCATATTCTGAGATTGTCTCCAAAAATCAGCTCCAGAAGGATTTAGACAGAGGAATACCTAATTTCTGCATCTCAAGAAAACTCAAATGCAGAACTCAAGTGTGTGAGGATTTAGGAACCTCTGGGTATGTATTTCTAGTCTCCAGAAAACTTTGCATTTGATTAACAACATGCCTACAGAGATTGTTCAGGGCTGTTCTGTACCATACTCTTCCTTACAGGTATCTGCAGAGTAAGTCCCACTTCACATTACTCAGTCCTTTTTTAAATATGGCTGGTAGGCACTTTTGAAAATTTCATGTTATATGTCAAAAGCTGACAAGAAAAGAAAAAAAAAAAAGAATTGAATGGAAGTGGAAAGGGAAACTAACAAAATTGTTTAGCAAAAATGTCTCATTGCTCTTTTGTTCTACCTTCCACAGTTTTGCTGGAAATGAAATTACTATAAGCAGGGCTGAGATCCTGATTACATTTGATATTCAAATGGACATCAGACAGTTATCTTTCTGTACCAATATTACATTCACCAGTGTGTTGTCACCATAAGTGCTGACAAAGATGTGTGCTGGAAACCTCAATTAGAAAACTACAGATCTATTACAAAAATACCATAAAAACAAATTCCTGTTCTAGTCTGAACTTCCTTTCTCCAGTGGGGAAAAAAAAAGTATACAATGGTACAAGCAGCCATTTTTTGGCTGTACAGTTCATAAGTGGAACTAGATCCACATTTTTTTCCTCGGGCTGTATTAAAATGTCTCAATTAAAATTAGCCTTTTTTAATATTCTGTAAATACTACATAACATAGGAGATGTCAGTGGCAGATATTCTTTTGAATGCCACGAAATACTAAAATGGAGAGTAACTGCCATGTCTGTGATCCCTTGAAAATGAGAATAAGTATGTAGGGGAGCACCACAGATATGAAGAAATGCCAAACATGATGATAGGAGTTGTAGCTTAGCAGGGTGATTTTCTTACTTCCCCAAAAAATTGATATAAATGATTATGTATTTTAGAAAAATTGTAAGCTTGGCGTATCACTATGACACAGAAATATGTATATCAATGTTTTAAGTTAAAAGAAAAACCCAGAAACAAACCAAAACAAAAAAACCAACAAGCAACCAAAACCAAACCAAAACAAAACAACCCAACAACAAAATAAATTTTAAAATAATAAATGAAAACATGAAAACTGAAGTACTTCTGATTTGAACTCTGTCAATAAAGCACACATTGATTCCAGACAGTGGAGGTAGGGGAAAAAAATCTATATTTTCCTTTAAAGAGCATTTTAATCTGTCTTTTAACTCTTAATTTTAATTTTTTTCGTCAAAAGAATATTCATGTGTACACTACTAAAAAAAAGCAGACTGGCACGATATTTTGTACAGTTTGTTCCTTGAGCTTATCTACTTCAAGAAAACAAATAAAGCATCAGGAGTTAAAGATTTCTGCATAAAGATGAGTTTGTCTGAAATAATTCATAACAACAAGCAGTACAGAAACAAGACCTTGTGTGACATAGGCATTTCAAGTTTGAAAATAAGTGATGTTGCTTTCAATGAGATAAAGAAAGGTCTTCCATCGCTTCTCTTTAGAACACAGCACTAAGAATTTACAGGGATTAAGGTCACCTGCAGCTGACTGATTCCATCCCCATGCTTCCTACAAAGCCAAGAGAAGATGGTCACCTCTGCAAAGAACCTCGTTCTCAACACCTAAGCCTTTTTGTCCTTGATCTCCATAACATTAGTTTGGTCCACCTCTCTTATGACTGTGGAAAGAGTGCTTTCAAGATTTCTCAAGTGTTCCTACTCTTTTCCATTTGGGGCCCTTTTACATTTTAGATTCTGAAGCTGAAACAATATTCTCATCCAAATTCAGCAAGTCCACTGTTGTTCTGTTTCTGGTCTAATTATAACATCTTCCAAATTTCTTGAAAGAGCAGTATCCTTTCTTCACTCCTTATAATTTCTTTGGTGGAAAAGAAGGAAATTAATGTCAGTATAATGGTTGAATAAACATACAGCTAGATTATTTTTAAACATTTGGAAAGAGAAATACCCCTTCATATGTAAGGTTACTAAAAAGTACTGAAAATAGTATGTGAATTTTGATATTCTTGTTTTCTTCTCACAAGTCAGAAAGAAAGCTTCTCAGTCTTCAAGAAGGATTAAATGAGGTGTATGCTCAAAAAAAATGTGCAAGGATTTGGTTTCATTGTGAGTATCTGAAAGATTTTGAAAGGGCCAAATTCACGCAATGAATAATCCTATTAAATTAATATCTGAAACCAAGTGGAAATATATCAGGCTATTACTATGCTACTATAGTCCCACAGTATTCTGTTACCAGCCCAAACTGAACAGAAGACTTCATCAGGTAGTAAAACTTAGGACCACTCTCCGAGGCAGTTGCCTGCCGAGTGGGACATGTGAACTCCCTGGGGTGTGCAAGACAATCTATTGGGGTGTGGGAACAAAGGGGATTTTGTACCATTAATAAGTCAAATTAATTAAAATTTTAAAACTGATAGTAATTTTATTTCATTTATTTATTTTAACTGATTTTGACGTACATTTTTCCATATGTTTTTAAATGTACATAATATATTGGTGATGGATTAATTTTGGAACCTGCTAGAACCAGCTGTGTCATACAAGGGGAGGGACCCATGCTTCACCTCAGAGAGGCCACTTGTGGGGCTCACTCTCCTGCTGCCAAAACCTTACTGGGTAAACCTAAGACATTTGTGCATAATTTATAAATAAGCTAATATGCATATACTGAGGATGAATGCTAATATTTTTTTCCTCTTAAAGATGTGCAATCAAAAATTGAGGGACCACTGCTGTCCAGTTATTAGTTATCCTGTTTTTACACACTGCCTGGTCATCGTGAAGCTTGAGCTGATTATTCCTATCTCTGCATAGGTGATGTAGGTACTACTCTGAAACCTTCATCTATTTCTCAGTCAGGCAAATTAAGCTAAAAAGTGTTCTAAAGGACCTTCTTTCTTTTCATTGACTACCAATGCACCTGCAGGACGATTAGTTCAGATGTTGACAGCTGAACAGTAGAAGTCTAAAGATATGTTAGAGGAACCCTCCCACTTGAATCTATCTGGAACATATTCTTAATGAAGAATCAGAAACTCTGATTCTTCTACACATGGTAAGAGAGATAAGCATTTTCTCATGCTTTCATTTGTGACATACAGCATTCAGACCAGCTTTCAAGAATTTGTAATGAATAAAATTTCTCTGATGGAAGTCTTACTAGTTGCTTCCTTCAGATTAATTTAATTTAATTTAATGAATCCCCTAATAAAGCTGGTCCTTATTGGGTTGCTGTTTTTTCTACTTTTTTCATTACAAACATTTTAGTAGTAAGAAAAGGAGAGGTGCGCTCAGTAAAACCAGAAGGAAATAATTAAAATTTTTATTACTATATTAATTTTAAATGCCTTATTCACAAAGGACTAGTCAACATACTCTCTGTCATGACCAGACATCTGTAGTAAAGAAATTAATGAAAAATCCATCAGGATTTAGTGAACATTATTGACTCAGTACAATTCTAAAATTGTTTACATATTATCAAAGAAGTAGCAGTGCAAGGGCAGAGTTGCATGATTATTGCTGATATTTTTCTCTGCATACTAAATGGACACAGACAGGCGTATAAGTAGAATACATTTCAGTTCACCAAAACATCATGTTCCTTTTTCATAAAAATATATATCTTTAATATTAGCTCTGCAAAATACTTTATATTTATTTGTTTTGGTTTTTTTTTTTTTATAGTGGCTGATCTATGGCTTCTGTAAAGACTTGCTAGGAGTTGTAAGTTGTTCTGTAAAGGAATGAAAATCATAATTTGTTTCTTTGGTTTTATTTCCTTAGCACATGTATTTCCTACCCATTTTCTGTCTTTGAGGAATCAAAAGAATATAATGGAAGAATTTTCTATACTGCCTTTTTTTTTCCATTGTCTTTCAAACTGGAATTAGAAATATAGGATATTCTAGGGATTCAGGGAACAGCATGCTGAACTGATTTAGCATGCTGAGCTGATTTAGCATTCGTGGCAAACACAGGATTTCTTACATTTAAAATAGCTTTTTGTTTTAGCAGTTTGATGTAAGAAGCTGTCTGGGTCACCACTGGCTGTTCACTAGCATGTCTATGTCCAATGAGCCAAGCCATCAAAACTATAAATGCTCTGTCATATAAAGAGTAACTAGTTTTAAGGGAAATCATGATAAAATATTGTCCTAAAGGTAGATCATTTACTGAGATACGGATAAAATGCCTGAAGCCTGGGACTGAAGACTATTATTACGCAATAAAAGTAACAACTCTCTCCAGGGGAAATATTTTTATACAGCTATAGCTCAGAAAAGTCACCACCTCATTTATTACAATTTTCTCTTTCTTTCTTTTAAAATGAATGGTGTAAATCTTTCCCGGACAATTCTCTTAAACAGACTTGGTTGAATTATTCATTCTGAGTAATATTTGTTGTCAATTTAGACTTTATTTTATTCACCAACTTCTGCAAGCTGATGTGGAAATGAAAGCTTGGCCTGAGTGAAGTCAGTGAGAAATTTTCTATGGACTTCAAAAAAGGCCAAACTTCATCTTTTATATTTATGATATGCTCAAATTTTAAAATCCTGTTGATGTATATGAGACCTTGAGAAGGTACAGAGTTTGAGTCTAACCCTTAATTAGAGGGGGTTTTAATGTGGTTTTTCTTTAAAAAAATTCCAAAATTATATCAGTTTGATTACTCTAAAATAATGAAAATATTAGGGAATGACTCACACAGACAAATCTTCAGCCCACTATCACACAAACATATTGTAGCTGAAGGTGATAAAATACTAGAGAAAAAAATGTTAAAAGCTTTGTGCAGGTTAAAATCAACTCTCCAGATTTTAGTGTTGATGCCTAAATTGCTATTGTGAATTTGTCACAATTGTCTAAATTTTAGCAGACAGCAAAAAAAGGTCAAATTTAAAAGCAAAGATCATCAGTAAAAGGAATGTGATCATTAACAGCAAACAAGAGCTAGTGATTTTAATGCACCATTATCTAGCATGAAAAAAACCCCCTAACACCCAAACCACACAATTGATTAGGACGAAATATCACAGCCCAAAACAGAGGGGATTACCAACACTATTGGTAATTACCATTAGAGAACTTGATGTAAGCAAGGCTATGCATGAGATGCAGTTTTAACCTCATGTGCCCTGAGAAAAGTAAAGGCAAAAAGGGCAGAAAGCAGGACATCATCTCAGGGTGTCAGAGAAGAGCAGTGGTAATTCTTCTCCTTAATGAGACCACGATGGTATGAATACAAACTTCAAGTTATCTGGAATCTGTTGTCATACAGGATACTTCTAGTAATAATAATAGCAATGCTCTCCTCCACCCCGTAAAGAAAACCCGAACAACTTCTTTTTAAGTGGATATGCAAAATTTCCGTTGATGAATAGTCAACTGTAAAAAGTCAGTTTTAATTTTCTAAAAGATCTCTAACTTAATCTTTAATCAGTTTTCTTAGGACATTATGTGTCAGCAACAGTCATATGAGCCATCTAAAGTATTGTTTCACCAATTTATTCTTTAAAAACCATCACAAGCTCTTGGGGTTTTGTGTTTCTTTTCAAGATGCAGTGAAAATATATCTTCTGAACTATCACCCAGAATAAATGTAAATGGAAGAACTATGCCTCACCACCTGCTTATCATGAGCAATATATGTAATTAGATAGATTAGTAAAACTTACAGTATTATTTTTTAATTTTGTAAACATTCATTTTCAGATAATTTTATTTTTCTTTTTAAAAAACCCAACGCAACAGCAAAAATATCCACCTGCAACCAGTGATATTCTTTATAAAGATATATATAAATCCACAAAAGCACATAATTTCTTGTATGAAATTCTTTCTTTGACATTAAATAATGTCAAAGAAAGAATTTAGGCCACATTAAAAGGACTTGTCAATGGTGAGTTTAAAACTAAAGAAGCCACAGAAAAGAATTTTTTTTTATTTTCCCTTAAATGATGAGATATTAATGAAGCAAATAAAATACTGCTGACATTTAATTTGTAACGAACGGATGATTAGTGGATCTGTTCTTCCCTTTAGGTTGTATCAGATAAGGACAGATTCAGTACCACAGTATTTGGCAAAGCAATAATGTTTGTAAAAAGGCAGCCCACCTTTGGACTTCAGAGCATAACTGGGTGTGTGATCCAACTGAAAATCACTTGAACCTGAACATCTTGACTGCTGGTGCAGTGACATTTTTCCAGAATTCAGCATAAGGAGAAACCTATTAATGATAGAAATCTTAAGAGAAATCTGGTGGTTGCTCAAAATAAATCTCAGTATGATCTTGAAAACCTCATATTTGATGATGGAAGCATTTGGGGCATGCTGCTTAAATGAGCATAAGTTCATTCAGCCTGTTTAGCTGCCACTTTTCAATTTAGCCATATGGGAGGTTTCCAGTCGAGACATTTAATAGACCTAACAACTTGCTGTTCTAGAGAAATTTGATTACAGTGAATACAGCTCTGGCATGCTTCTTACATAGCTGGCAAGGATTTGAAACATAGGAAAGCTGTCAGAGGCTGAACTTTTCATCTTGGCTTATCACCTCACAACCATCAAGATTACATAAGTGGATACTGTTTTACTTCTATGGTTCTACTTCACCGAGTCAAGTTGTTATTATAGACACAAAATACTCTACATTCTGAAGTGGAAAATTAAGTTCTTGTCTTTGAAGATAATGGTTTATTTACCACTGTCATATGAAAAATAGCATGGTATATATCATGACATGATATGCACTTATGTAAAAGCTGGAGGAAATACTTTGGACTACAAAAAAAAAAAAAGAACCCCAAACCTGGCTTCACACAGAAATTTTCAAGATTTGAGTATTTTGTTTAATTATTTTGCATATCATAACATATTTTTTTAATAGTTCTGGCTTTGTGTTTCTTCATATGTTCATTAGTGACTATCCAATTACCTCATACAGTATCTAAAAGGGGTCAGTATGTTACAGGTAGGAACAAATTATTTGGTCTTCCTTTGGTAAGCCTATTCATAAAGTGAGTAAAGTAAAGAAAAGAAAGGTATCCTTTCTGTCTTTAAGGTATAAAGTAAGGTATTTACTAAGTTATTTTTATTTTCACCTTAATAGTTTTCAATTAATTCTTTCAGTTGACCTTTGCTACTTTATCAGCTTCAGACCTACATTGTTTGCAATATTTTGGCATTGTTTATGGTTCTAACAGTCAGACTCAATTACGAAAAAATCAGAAATAAGCAGGGAAATACAAATGCAAAAAGTTTAGGCTTAATCTGTAGAACTCTGTAGCAATTTATTAGGCAACAGTTCTAAAAGAATTGACAGCATGATCAGTTCTGATACTGACAGTTCCACTGTCATCAAACAGCCACATTCTTCTCCATTGTCATTTTTAATTATTATTTGGATATTACAAAGAGAAAGTGACAAAGTTCTGTGGCATTTTAGGAGCAGCTGCTCCTGGCATCCTTCTCTCTTCACTTTTGTGTTGGGTTTTTTGCCTTTTTTTTTCTCTTTTTTCTGTTTGGTTTTTTTTTTTTTACTTTGCCTATTTATTTCTCCATAATATTTTGTCATATTTTTTCAACTGTAAGATTAAATATTTTCTTCCTGGGATCAAAAAATATATTTTATTCATTATACATTTGAAAAAATTCCACCATAACAACAGTACCCAATTCAACATCAGAAGTGTACTTCTTATTTTAGGACAAAGAATGATCCAGAAATAACTTTTAAATTGAAATTCATGTCATGCAGCTTTAGCTGAGAACTAGTTGGTGATGAGGCTAAGTTGGCTGGGTAAGGCTTCTTGATAGTCAGCAATAAATAGGCATCTCTAGAGGGCAATTCATCCCATTACCTTAAATGTCTTGTAATGTCTGTTAATTGCTCTATCCTAGAGGCTTTTTCCCAAAGACTAAAGGAGCTCCTGCCAACGGTCCATTCACTAATTTTACTCAAGATATGATTCCTTCAAAAAATTATTGACAAACTAAGAGAAGAAGAAATAAAAGACAGAGAAGATGAAATGTGTTTTTAAGGCAGACTAGGGGAGTAGTTTTCTGTTGATTTTTAAATACACTCTACTTTTTGATTATTATCTTGAGAAAAACAGTTCAGAGAATACTCGCACTTAATTAATACTTTAAGAGAGTGATTTTACAAGATATCTCCACACCATCACTGTTTCTGCAAAAAAAAAGTTTTCTGCAAGCACAGCACATGAGAAAATGAGCTGCATTCTTGATAGGGTTATTTTTTTATGTGTTTACATGGTCTTATCCCCTTACAACACCTACATACATTTAACCTCACAGAGACACCCAGGGCAAAACAGGAAAGAATTAGGCATTTCCAGGTTTAATTAAAATGGAAAAACACTTCCAGCATAGAGGGCAGAACATCTAATATACTTGTATATACATCTGGCCTGAGGAAATGTAGCTAAACATAAATTATTCCATTGTATCAAAGAGGTTTTCATTTAGATGCAAGCGAGGGCCATGAGGGGCTATATTATTGCTGCAGTTCCTAAGACATCACTAAAAGCAGAAGAAAATTATGTTGGCAAACTGTGGATTAAGGATGGGTGAGCCAGTTTCAGAAAACAATTTGTGTCTACCCTGGAGAGAGAAACCCTAGAGGAAGTTTATTAAGGCTGAAACATTTAGGGGACTTAAATATACATTTTTCTCCTTATTTAGTATGCTTTCCAGCACGATAGAAAAAAATCTTTTCTTCTCTCATGAGGGGGAGAAACAAATTTTGTCTAATTAATTTGTTAATTAATGCCTCTTATTGACAACATCATATTCCTGGTCACGCATCATTTTATATCATTATTTTTATCTAAGACAAAAAGAGAAAGGAATTCTACAGGGGCCAAAAATATGAAATGTTAATAAATATTTTTGTTTGAGAACATAATTTATAAAGAAAGGAGGAAAGTGGAATAGGTTGCTCTGTCTTGTTATGTGTAAAAAAAAGTCCAGTAATTACATGAACTACTCTAAGTACTGCATTTTTTTGTAACTGACTGAATGCATTAATTTCTGAAAAAACAGAGGAATCCTATGATATAGTAAAAGATAGTAAAGGCAAGAAGAGGATCTTGAGATATTTTCTTCATACTTTTGCAGCACCATCACTGTCATATAACATTTAGGCAGTATTAAAATTTTGGGGGATACCTTTTTTCTATCCATACCACAGCCTCAGAAAAATGCAGCTACCTATACCATTATAATCATCCCCATTTAAATTACTCTCCTCCCCTTGAAAAAAACAGTAGCAAATGAAGTCAGAAGTCTTGAGCAATGGGATACCATTGGCCCATAGTCAGAACCCTACACTGTCCAAAGTTTTCATGTATTTTAAATTACTAGGAAAGTAAAAATTAAATCTATGTTTTGCAAAGCTTGAAAGTGCCAAAATGCATAGGTGTGGTCTACCCAGACATTCTGAAAAAAATCTGCTGTGATCTCACACCTGAAATTGTATAAAAATCTAGAGAAGAAAGAATGGGTGCTGCAATTGTGCAAGGTCCAATGAATGAGGTAAGTGAGAAGTAAAAGAGGATTGTGTTGAAAATATCTGTGGTAAAAGCCAGAGCAACATTTTCATGCAAAACTCTTCAGGGCCATGCCAGGTCTAGAATCATTTATCTGTGACCTATTGCAGGTAAAATTTATAGACACTGAAACAATTTTAGGGCTATGAAGAGTCCATGATTAAGGATGTAAATTTAAATGGATTTACTGCTCATAGCAGCAGGTTTTGCAACAGAAACAGGAAAAAGCACAATGCACTTTTTTTGAAGTCAGAGCTTGATCAATCTACACAATAAGCTATGTGATGCTGTTACCTGTTTTACCAGGGCCCTGGGGCTGATGACTCATATTGACTTTTCAAGACATTTACTTAGTCTTACTTAGAAAATACACTCGCCCACTCCGTTCCTCTTTGTGATTTACTGGAGGACTGGACACTCCGTGAGTATTTATCTTCTTTGATTGTTCGCTATATCACAGCAAAAGGATTTTAAAGTGTCAGCTTTTTAGTTGAAGCAGAAAGGTAAAAAAATCCACTGTGCCCCTTTTAAGTGGCAATTAAGTAAAGGCCTAAAAAGAGTTTGACAGGATAATATTGTAAATGTTAAACCAATCTTGAAATAACCACTTGAATACATAATATCACAAAAAATAAAAATATAGAGAGTCATAAAGCTTTCATTGTACAAGAAGTCTAGGATAAGCATTAACCTTATGCTGCATGCATCTTTCAAATATCCTCTTTATCTTCTTTTACACCCCTCTGTTAACTTCCAGTTCAAATATCCATTAGCAGTAAGTTAAGGGTTAGGAAGGTCCAAGTGACAACAAGGAATTCTTCCAGGAATGAAGGTACCAAGAGCTATGTGAAAGACCTTTCCTCACAGGACACTCAGCAGTGCAGATCACATTCCACCTACTGACAGCATGGTGCAGCTGCTGTGAGATACGGGGTCTGTTTTGTAAAACGTGAAGCATGGAAAGCTGTAAAACTAAAAATAAAACAAAAAAAAATCCCCCCCAAAAAAACAAAAACCAAAACAAAAAACAAAACAAAACAAAACAAAACAAAAAAAAAGCAAACAAAAAAAGTAAAAGAAAAATGTACCATAAAACAAAGAAAATAAAAAGAAGACCAAATAAACAAAACCATCAAAACCCCCACCACAAAACAAACAAAACCAACCAAAACCCCACAAAAACAACAACAAAACACAACCCCTAAAAAAGAAAGGACAACCAACCAGAGAAAGACTGAACATAAGTTTTGTGAGTCTGTATAGTATTCTACTGTGGCTAGAATCTCTCACCTTGCCATCTGTTTTTGGATTTTCTTTTCCTTTCCTACCTTCTTATATTATGGCACTTTTTTCATTCAACAGCACAGTTGTAGAGAAGTGGCAAAATATTCTCAAAATATTGCTGCAGATAGGCAAAAGAGATTAATTTAGTTTTCCTTTGAGATATAGTGAGATTGAGAAAAAATTTAGCACAGTACTACACAGTCCCCATTATGAACATTTATTTTAAAGGCTCACATGAATTCCCTAGAGAGACCTGGGAGGAAGAAACCCAAGATATGACTGTGGAGATGTCTGAGGTCTGTAGAGAATACAGTGAAATCAAACAGATGTATTATAAATCTTCTGAAGTAAGGAACTAAGGAATTTATTTCTTTAAATTCATTTCTAAATAAATCTGCATCTGCATCTTCTTTCTGTTTTGTATACCTCTGCCTTCTTCAGACATGCAAAAATTTTCTTCTACAAGAAGAAAAGCTTGAAGTCAAACATAGGTTCTGACTGTAGAACGAAGATATTTTGGTTGGTGAAACAGTAGTTTGAAATTTAGCTTTCCTCTCATTACAAATGGAAACAAGCAAGAAAATGTTGAAATCTGCCATTACAGGGTGATGACTGCATCAGGCTGCTTGGTTGTTGAATATGGATGTGGCAGTCCTTGAGACTGGACTATGCTTCAGGAGTACAATGCCAACAACAGAATAATATTCCCAATAACTTCTGTGGGCTTCATGAGAATAGCCTGTGTGACTGGCTGACTTGGAAGCTGAGTTATGCTGGACTTGGCAAGCTGGTGACGAATGACAGAAATTTGCTTGGCAGGAACTGCTTGTAGATGTGCATTGATTGGATATTTGGCTTTAGCTGTTTGGTCATTGTCTAGTGCTCCGATTTCTTTAAACGCAGCAAAACCTTACTTGTCCCTTTCACACCACTTCAAATACTTCATGATTATTTACTTGCAAAGTCTTTCTTCTTCTTGAGGGTAGAGGATTCTACTTCTCATGCACATCCCCATAGACATGTCAGGGTAAATCCAGGAGGGCTGGGGACAGCTGAGGCCCAGTCTGTTTCAATTGGATTTATCCCAGATGTCTCTCAATTTGAATGAATGAGACTAATGGGTTCATGAACAAAGCCAGCTCCATTGTGACAATTCGCCAACAGCCACAAACAAACAGAGAAATGAGGAAAAAGTTTCTGCAATTTCTGGAGATGGGAGCATCTCCCCTATGAAAGCAGGAACTGCCATTCACTCTTCCATTATTAACATCTCCACTGTAGTGTTATTGATATTAGGAAAGCTGTTATTTACCCCTGAAATCTGAAGGAACTACAGTATAAAACTCCTGAATGTCTGTTATGTAACTTGTTTAAAAATAAGAAAAAAGAAAAAGGATATAATAAGAAATAATCTAGCGAATTTCAGATTTGTCTATTTCACCTTAATAAATGTCAAATGTATAGAAATTATAGATAACCGTACAATTAGTAGAGGAATACAAAATAAAGCAGAAGTATGGACATGAGGAGGAATGAACAAAAGAGCTATCTTTCAGGAGGAAATTATTTTTCAGAAATCTATTAGAATTATTTTAAAGTACTCAAGAAGCATGATGAGGGTATTCATGTGGATTTAGTGCACTTGGATTTTCAAAAGCTTTCTAGAGATCTGTTATAATAAGCTTTTAAAGAAATTAAGCTGTCTCAAAATAAAAGGAAAAATCCTCTCAAGCACTAAGCAATGGTTAAGGGAGAGAAAATAAATTATAAGGACAATCTGTTATTTCATCAATGAAGGGTGACAGCCACTGTCAGGTATCCGGGCTGCTATTTGCATTGTTCAGAGTATTCTAAATGGTTGGGATAGCAAGGAAACAGACTTTGCTGATAATAAAAAATTTTCATGAGGCAAAATCTATTTCTGATTGAAAAGTTATGACTGGACATCACAACACTTACTGACTAGGTTGTTAGAAGGCAAACTAAACTGCATATCTATAAAATCAAGGTAGCAGTTATGAAGAAGAAATCACCACTCACATAAATTTAATGCTACTTATTTGCCATTTGCAATCAGAAGTTGCCAAAGATAACTAATAAAATTGGGCCAGAGATGTATCTGACACAGACATATTGGGATGTGATAATGGTGCTTCCCTGGAGCAGACACAAATAATATGGTATAAATGAGTGTGAAGATAAAACATGAGAAAATAATAAGATGCACATAGATAAAAGAAGAATTAGGAAGTCCGTTGAAAGTGAGAGGTTCTAGAGGAAATTCCTGCTATGTGAGGACAAGAGAAAACAAATACTGTAACCCTCAGTACTTATTTATTTGTCACTAGAAAAGGTTGTGAAACCTGACAGGAAAAATGAATTTTGAAAGGGATTAGACAAATTAATGAGGCAGAGGACAATAAATGTCTTTTGAAGACAGCAATTTGAAAACAAATCTCAAGCTAGGCAGACCTCAACAGATAATTGTTGGAAGCTGAGAAGGTATGCCAGGGAGCGATTATATATTATCTAGGTTTTAGTTTAAGATAAAAATGAAACTGCCGCCTAATTTAGCAAAATGGGATCCATATAAGATGTAATAAGGCATCTTAATGAACTCCCCCTTTTTATTTTTGCACCCAGAAAATAGCTGCAAAAATTGCACTGTATAAATCATATCTGTCCCTCTGTTCGCAATAATAAATGTGAACTCCTGACCAAAACAACTTTTAAAATCTGTGGTTCGTGGACAAAATAAGCAGATAAAAATTTAGTATATTAAACTGAGACCTGGAGATATCCACTTTGGTTACTTTTTGTTCATAGTAAGTAAACTACTGCTGTCATAAATTTTTTATAAAATGTGTTTAAAAAATATGGTTGAGATAAACATGAGTCATAGTGTTTATGGAACCACAGTACTTATGGAATTTTTATTTGATTTACACTATTACTCCATTTTGAGTTGATAGCTTAAAATTACCTTTGACAAGAAGGAAAATTTCAAGTTAATTCCTTGCAGCAATGCAACATTTTTAGGTTTCACTTAGGTCCAAATATTTTTCTACAAATTCTATAATTAATGTGAAGAACCTTCTGTAGTAAAAACCCCATAATATTTATTTTATATTTGGCAAAAATAATAAATTAAAATAATAGATGCAATATTTTCTGAAATATTATTTAATTTCTTATATTTCAAGAACTGTCATCATATTGAAAAGTGTTTTTATCACAGTCTTCCAGTAAGAAATCTCTCTTTGTCTAAGTTTATATCTAAATTTAAAAATTCCCAGTTGTTAGTCTTAGTAATTTGATTAATTAGATACAATTAGTCCCATAATATATTAATTAGATGTCCAGTTCTATGTATAATTATACTTGTAAATATATATTACAATAATTATATATTTTAATAAGTACGTATGTGATTTCATGTTGCATATTATAAATGTACTAAAGAAATCCCTTCCAAGAAAATTTAAAAAGTGAACTTGGGATCACACTGATTTTTATTTTTCTTTGCTTAACATATATAGCACATGTAGGGGTTTGATATTAAATAGTTCAGCTCCTCTCAAAAAATTCTGAAAACTATAGTGCCAGCAGAAACACTGATTTAATTTGTGTTCTCTGCAGGATGATACTGAACTTTGAGGTAATTTTGATATGTCAATGTTTTCCAGATACTTCCTGAAAATGTGCCATCATCTAAAGTGTTTGCATTTACTTGAAAAATATTATGTTCTTAGAGAACTAATTAAGAAGCAGGCTTACTTTTCCAACAGAGATCTGCCTAAAATGGATTTCTTGAAAATTCATATTTAGAAGACAAGGATAAAACAACTCAGTATTTGTGGTGTGATACAATACTGAGGATATAAGCACACTCTTTTACAAAGAACATTTATATAATTAGTCAAAAACAACTCCTAAAACTTAGGCAATGTGATTTTTTCTCAGATGGCTTCAGGGGCAGATGTCTGAACATCCCTGCACTCTGATGTGTGTGGAATGAATTTTTCTGGGATATCTGAGACCTGTCTGCTATGTCCCAAAATAGAGCAGAACTCACGTTCCTCAACAGAGACCTGTTCCTTAGAGAAGGCTTGAAAGCTGATGTGGAGCTGGGACAGCCTACCTTAGGAAATTCCAGTGAGGATCGTTCAAGCCATGAACACTAATACACTTGGAAAATCAGGTAATTTCTTCCTGCCTTTAAAAGAGGAAACTTGTAGATAGCAAAAGGAAAACATGGTGGAAGTTGGACTAACACCTTGCTTCTTCTGAGACAAGAGAAGGCAAGAAGGAATATGATCAGCAGTACATCTCTACCTGGCCTTAAATGGGTTCCTTGCCTTGAGAGAGCCCATGAAGACCATCATCATTGCCTACATTTATATTGTGGTTTTTCAAAACAACATCTCTTGTCTCTTTGTCTTCCTGATGAATAAGCATTTTGGTTTTGCTTTACTCAATAGATATTTCCATTAAGGAGGATGTAAATTTTGAGCAGATATTGCAATACACAGTAAAAAAATGTGTTTTGTAGGTCATCAAGAGTGCCTGTGACTCCTTTCAATGCATACATACATTTTCAACTCCAACTTGATATAAGCAACCCAGCAATTTTTGCAGGACTGATTTTAATTTAAGGAAAAGCACTTTTGACAATGAAATTGTTATTTTAAGTTCATTTTTAAATGAGGAACTAAATCAATTTTCTTATCAGCACTTTCCAACAAACACACTCACACACGTGCATGTATATACATACAGACCTATCAACATGCATATAGTTATGTGGAAGTAAAAGATAGCAAAAGTTATATATAAAACATGTAATCTGCTCCCTATGTGATTCTACTGTCCCAAATGAAATATTTTTCCCTTCACATTATACTTTTCATAATGCAAGGATATCAGTATTTTTAACTGTAGCTCTATGTATAGTTGTTATACAACTTGTCATTTTGATGAACTTTCCTGGTGAGTCAAATAACATTTTCCAAAATCAACTTTAATTACTCTTTTGTGAGATAGAAACATAAACCAAACACACCTTATTTTCTTCTTGCTTCCCCTAATATAAACTAGTAGATTAAATGAAATAATTTCACTATTTTAAGTGTGATCATTTCCTCTGTAATGAAAAAGACACAACCCATATTGTCATGTACCACAGCTAAGAAAACCATTAGGAATTCAAGATGAAGGACATGACTTTCACCTCGGCTTCAGTTTGGAAGTTAGGGAATGAGAGAAAAACTGACTTCAATACACAGTATGCTAAGTATCTTATACTTCACCAGCTCAGATGTTTAAGGATTGTAGAACTATTTTCACATTAGGTTTTTTTGGGTTTTGTTTTTTTTTGTTTGTTTTCTAAACAGGTTTTTGTTTGCAGTTTCTGTCAGACTTTTCTGATATCTGTAGATTCCATTTAATATTGCTCCCTTTTTATCTACATGTATTCATGACATGTTTAAAGGGTAGATATTTTTATAGCTATATGAAATGTGCATAAATGTTTTGAAAAAGCCATAAATAAGCCCTTTCTAAAGGATGCATTTTTCTTCTTTAATTACTCATTAATTGTCTCATAATATTTGATGATCTTGCTGCTTAAGAGACACTGTGCAAACAGTGAAGCCCAGAGACTATAAAAACTCTATTAGTGTTCATTACCACAGTGCATCTCCTAGAAGTCTAAAGAAGACATCTGGATTAAAGCTAGGAAATGACTCAATGCAGATTACAAATCAGACCAGCAGAGCAGTGTTTATGAATTCTCATCTACACAGAATATCTATTATGTTAATACTGAAATACATTTAAGGCAGCACAACTTCAAACTCATCCTTCAATGACTCATTTAGGAAAGAAAAAGGAAAGTGAAAGAAACATAAATTTTTAAAATCACTTTAATATAAGCTGGGAGAACAAACTATTATGCTGTAGCCAGAACTGCCACTAAGGAGCAAAATTAGTGATGTTTGTCTTCCCTAGTTGTTCATTGTCATAGTTAACACCATATCTAATTCTTTTAAATTTAACTTAAATATTATGTGGTTTGCAATGATTGGTGATGAGGGATTATTGTCGAATTCCTATTTTTTTTGGTCTTAGCAAATGAATGCATAGGAAACCTGAGAACATTTTTTTTGTTTGTTTTAGCTGGAAAAAATTACTGGTATAGCACTTTGCATACACTAGGGAGGCATATTTGTTTCTCAAGCTGACTATAAAAATTTACTCTACGAGGTATTAAAAACCTCTAAATTTTTAGGACCTTCTGGTCTCAAAAAAACCTCACCACTGTCCATGGTGAATAAAAAGAGAAGAATACAGAAATAAACACTTATTTGTCTTTTTTTGTGTCACAATGGTTGGTGATGGAGGGCACTTTCTCAGAGGAAAATAACCTGTTTCACAACAACAATAGCACCTTTTAACACTTAAGTCTGGAAAAAGCTAATTCTGATAAAAGCTAGCCATTTTATGAAAAAAACTACATTAGCAGTACAATTAATAAGTGCTTGGGCTCCTGAGAGCATGATCACAGCATCTGAAGATATGAAGTAAAGAAATCCAAACTGTGAACCACTGAAGCATAGACTGCAAAATAGAAGTACTTACTTTTTTTCCCTCTTTTTCTCACCGCATGTGTATTTCCCAGTGTGTGTACTACACACTTCCTTAAGGCACTGCTAAAGCTGCTTCAGGGATAATTTTTGTGAGCCACCAGGACCTATGTTAAATTTACTATGCAAACTCGGTTTGAAAGGCGTGAGGCACCTTCACTACAGATTTCAAAGTGAATTAGCATAATAAATACAGTATAGGCTTAAAATCTTCCTTTTAGGTGAATATGACAGATGTGTAAGCCATTTCTACAGTAAGTCTACTCTGAATAATTAGAAATGCTCTGGAGATAAAATTTGAGGTCATAGAAGGACATATAACAGCTAAAGGAAATGTATAAACAAAATCTGTCTATATCTGTCTATATCTTTTGTCATTTTACATATTAAAAATTTAAATTATACATTCTTCATGTTTTAGACTTAGAGTTGCTATAAGTTCCTTGGAAATCAATAAAAACTTTACCACTGCCAGGTTTTCACTCTAAGCATTCTATCTTGTGACATTTTGTTTGGAACTCTTCCCAGTGTTTGGAGTATCCACCTGGTTATTACACAGAGGGATCAAATTTTAATCTGATATTCTTCTATGATTCTTCATAAGAAACAATGTGAGACACACGGAAATAACATCATGGGTTATCTCGATGCTTAGTTTCCTAGGTTCAGTTTCTTGTATTATCATCCAAGTTATCCCCATTCAGAATCTTTTAATTATTTTGCAATTAAAAAAAAAAAACAAAAAACCCCCCACAAACAAACAAGCAAAATCCTAAACATCCAAACACACAATTATAAGGGCTTATAAGGAGCTAAATGAAAATCAGCAGGCAAATACAGGTTAAGATCTTGAATATTGATTGTGCTGGAAAAACTAACACAGTATGAGGATATACACAGATATCAGCATTCATGTTATCTTGCACTTCTCATGTAAGTAGGAAAACATGCTTTACAGTTTCCTTTGCTTTAACTATTGTTTGAGTTTAGCTCAAGAAGACATTAAGAATTTTCACTGTGAAAAACTATATTTGCATTTTCATTCTGTAACTAATAAAACAAGATTTTGTGGTTTTCTCAGTCTACTTCATCTTATGATTCTAATAAAATATATGAGAGGATTTATAAAATTCAACTTTTGCCTGTCTAGTGTAGGCCAGTCTTGACACGAAGTTAATGCAAGAAGAGGGATCATCATATTTAACCCAGAAGCCTTAAAGAGACAGGGTAAATTTCCCTTTGGTGATGTCCAGCCCCCTATTGACTATAAATAATTCTGAGATTAATTCCATCTTGAGTACATAATGATGAAGATAGATGTTCACTACAAGTTCTCAAATTTGTAAAATGATTTGATGTCCAAACCTCCAGTGAAAACAATAAAACAAATAATTTAATCTGATAATATAAACCATAAACTTGAACTGTCTTTAAATACCCAAATATCTTCTGATATCTACATTCTAACTTTCCCAATACTGTTTTTTCTTATCGCCATTAAATTTTTGTTTACAGCCAATGAATTGTCTTTGTCTTACCCCTCACTAGAGAACTAAATTTTATTTTAATGGAATATTAAATTGCATGCTGAGGTACATTTTTGAAATGCAATATTGACTGAGATACTTGAAATTCACACCACCGATTAGTTATGCAATTCAGATTTTGCTTTTGTCAAGTGAGCATTCAGGCTGAAGGTATCTTTCATGAATTTTATCACTAGTAAAGCTTGATCACTGCAATATTGACAGGAAGTAAGCACAAAGCAGGCATGAAAACAGTTGAAGTGAACCTACTCAAGAAGAGGAATTCATATTCTTGTAAATGTTTTACAGTATTCTCCCACCTTTCTTTGGTACAAAAAAAAAGGGAGTATCTGAAGATGAGTTATACATTTTTTATTGGATTAAGAATGAAGCACAAAGTACATGGGAAATTTTCAGTGACACAGGGGAAGTCACACTCCCACCTTTTTTATTTTCAGTGGCAATCTGGAGCTAAAAATCAGGGACAGGCTTTTGGAAAGCTTCCCTAAAACACATAAGCTGTTCATGTTTCTGACGTAGGAAAAAAAGCAAATTAAATAGCTATGTTTGTCAGATAAACTTTTTGTTTGCTTCTTTGACAGTGATTGATAATACTGAGCCATTTTGTCCTATTCAGTGTCATCAGCATTATTTATATTGCAGTAGACAGTATTATGCCTTTCTAGATGCACAACAAAATATCAGTTTCTCAAAGCACACAGTGCCTTACAAGCTGGATAAAAACTGACACTTGAACAGCTTGAACTCAGATGGTGAATGAAAATGCTGGAAAAGATTTTTGGTCCAATATGGATTAAATTTGGGACCTCAGCAGTGGAAAATCCTGGTTCTTTTTCCTTAGCTACAGGAGCCAGCCAACCAAGGAGAAAACAATCTATTACTTGCCCTAACACAATATATTTCAACAGAACAGTAATTTTCTTGCTACCTTTTCCTACCTCAAGATAATAGACAAGTCTTGTGTTTTGTTCAGCTCCCAATTTGAAAGAAGTTTAAAAAATGCCTTTCAGTATCTTTCAATCAGCCTTCAGCCTTCTTGTCATTCAGCTCCCACTTTATGTAACCTTCTGAAACACTTTCGTAGTAATCTCTAGAGAGATGTCATGGTTAGGACTATTATCAATGGAGTTGGCAATTCCTCCTCAAGTGTGAACACTCTTGAATGGTGATAGAAGGGAGGCCTGTTTTAGTTTACCTTGTAAACTTTAACAAAATCTGTTTGTTTTCTTGTTGTATGTCAGCCACAAAATTTCATGCAATGGCACCTCTAGCAGCGTCAACGTCACCATTTCATGTTGACAAGTTAGGTGTGTCAAGAGATACTCTTCTGATTCAGTTTGAATGACTTATAAAGTCCCACTGAAATGGAATAGAAATCCCCATTCTCCCAATGAGTTGTGATATTTGAATAAATCAGCTCTGTTAGCTGTTTTAGTGAAAATTGAAATAATTTATCTGATGTAATATGCTTTACACTGGAGAACTGTAGAAGCACTCAGGATCCACTGGGGAAGTAGTGACTTGTGAATGAAGTATTAATTTCACTAAAGACTCAAGTCTGAATGGAAGATCTCATCTAATTATGTCTTTCCTCATCTGTTCAACATAAGGGCTTAACACATTTAGGGAAAGGAAAAATAGCGCATTTGCCCTAGGAAAAAAAGGAAATAAAAGTTACATATAGCACAGGTTCTGCAACATATATGTACTATGTGTCATAGTGTTACAAAATTCAAAAGCTTCTTTTTTCACCCCTGAAAATAATTAGATTTCTGACATAATGAAAATAATCCTTCTAAATTACTTGAAATTATAGCCTGAGTGTGGAAAGAAAGGAGAGTAATTCGTGATTGGCACAGATAGATGAAAGTGGGTGGTGTGAAACAACATGTACATTCTGCTTTGGTGAACAATGCAAACACATCAGCAATTTCAAAGAACACCAAAGGAAGTAAAAAGGTGAGAAGCAACATAAAGATGCAGTTCCAGCAAAGAAATAGAGAAGTGGCCTAAAACTTTGGAGGAGAAACTCGCTAAGTCACGTATATATTACGATAGTCTAGTAACAGTCAAGTGTAATTTTTGTGGGGAAGCAGACATTAGTGAAACCAATTGGAACATAAAATAAGACAGTTCTGAAGTTCACACGCATTGTCAAAGAACTACAGGTAAATAAATATCACACATCACATAAATCATGATAGTTCTTCATATGTGAGCATTTTTAGTTCTTGAAAAACATAAGGTATTTTCATGTCATTTTTACTCTTTCAGTTGTGCTACAGCCAATTGAATTACATTGCATTTGTTTCAGGCTTGCAACATATACATAAGCAATTCCTGCACTTGAGCAGGTCATCAGTAACTTCAGAAACCAAAACAATGTGATTATGGATCCACAGTCTATAAAGACAGGAAAGAAAACCAGTAGAGGGAAGGAAAAATTAACAAAATTACAAAAGAATTATGCAAGAAAAAAGAAAAAGGCTGGGGGGGGGGGGGATGGTGTGCTTTCTTTTATTAACCTCTTTTTTTTTTTTTTTATTCTGTTTGTGATAAATTAAAGCCACTGACATAGCATTGACCTTGTTAAAATTTTCTGGTACATGGATCTGAAGAGGAAGGCTGATTCCACTTTCACTGTAGGGCTTCAGTGTAGGAAGATATTCCTTGACTTCCTCAGTGGTGTTCATCATATAAAAGTAACTTTGCAAGACTGAAGCACAGATGTGTTATATATTGAGACATAGATTTTGCTTGCTTTAAAGAACATACACCACTGTTTATCTTGAATCTGATGACATGAGACCTACTGTGAAACCATGGGGAACTTTACATTGTTTTTTGCTTGTAAAGGGTTGTAAACTGACAAAGTCAACTCTAGAAGTTTACCCAAGACCAGTAAGAAGAGGGTGGCAAGAAAAGATTTTATATTAAAAAGAAGAGCTGACATCTCTCATGGAGTTTGAAAATAACTTGTGTAAGTTTTTCAAAGCATTTATAATGTTTAGAACATTATTCTGAGCATATTTTTTCTGTTAGCTAACACAAGATGCGTCACTGAACCATAGCATTTGAAGGTGGGGTTTTGGTTGGTATTCTTCTTTTGTTGTTGTGTTGTTGGCTTTTTGTTTGTCGGCTGATTTTTCTGAAAACCCTAGAAGCTTTTGCATTTCAACAAAGAGCTGTTAAGTTACAGAGGAACAAAAGAAGGCAGACATTATCCATGGTATTAAACAAGGTTGAGTCAGTTCATTTTATTTGCAGAAAAGTATAAGAAAACATTTTTCCTCGTTACTTAGATGGCAGAAAGGTGTGCAGTTGCAAGTGCAGTGTTGTGCACAGAGGTACAGCCTCTATTTAGGTTGGCTCTTCAGCATATGAATGGACTGCGGTTGCTAAATGGACACTGCACCACTGGTGAGAGCAGATTAATTATGGGCTAGACTTACTTTTTTCCCTACTGACTAAAAAAAACATCTAGACAATTTGTTCGCGTGTTTGATCTGCAGTGTGAGTTTCTAAAGTGAGCATAGAAATTATTTAGTTGTTTAAGACAGGTATGCACCACTCATTCCTTCCATAGACATGTCCTAGCACCAACAGACACTGGCAATGGCTGCAATAGGTTACACAGAATCGTAGATGTGTTCATGGACAGCCTGCTGTTCACCAGGATCCCCAGGTCCTTCTCTGCAGAGCTGCTTTCCAGCAGGTCAGACCCCACCTGTGCTGATGCATGGGGCTGTTTCTCCCCAGGTGTAAGACCCTTGCCTTTGTTGAAGTTCAGACAGCTTTTCGCTGCCCATCTCTCCAGCCTGTCAAGGTCCTTCTGAAGGGCCACAGAGCACTCTGGGGTACCAGACACTCCTCCCAGCTTTGTGTCATCAACAAACTGGACAACATGGCATCTGTAAGAGCTTGATAATAAGAGAAAGGCTTCAAAAAGTGTTTCGTCATTGTGTCTGCTTATCACAATCACTCTTGAACACCTGAAAACTGTGTGCGGGATGGGCTGTGAGCATCCCGCCTTGAGGCACACAAAAGGAAGGCGAAACTGGTGCAAAACGCGGAGGGGAAAGCAAGCGGCAGAATCCCTGAACTTTGCCTTCCCCCCACCACCGTGCCTTGCTGCGAGCCCCCCTGAGGCCTCCGGGAGGTGCCGTGGCCCGCCCGGGGAGATCGCCCCGGCCCTGCAGCCCCGGCCGGAGCCGCAGCGAGCCGCGGGACCCCCGCCCGCTCCTGGACCGCGGGGAGAGCGCCGCCAGCGCCCCGGGGTGCGGCCGCAGCCCCGCGCCTGCATCCCGGGGAGGGGCTGCTGCATCCCAGCCCAACTGCTCCTGGGATCGGAAAGGCACCTAAGACACTCCCAACAGCAGAACAAAAGGGCAAAAACTGCTCTGCTCCCCGCTCCCCATCTCAGCAGTAACAAAAGCAGCACAGCGTGGTGGTGACCTATCCTATGCTTTTTAAAGTAACCTTATCTTTTCTAACTTTTCTCTATTTTAGTCTTTCTTTGCCTCTCTTACTGTTTAATAAAAACATATCAAATTTTTTGCCTTAAGATTTAATCTTGTTTGGATTTATCTCGGGTTTTTTTTGGGGAATATTTCAAACCTTCAAAGTTCTCTCTGTTTTATTCACTGAGTTCTCTTTACTCCTTTGTGACTAAACTGGTTCCTATCAGCATCTGCCCCTTCATCCAAGTCATTGATGGATAAGTTAAACAGTACTGGATGCAGTGTTGAAACTTGGGGTACACCATTAGTAACAGGCATTTTAGATCCTGCACCACTGACTACAACCCTCTGGGATCTGCTGCTCAGCGGTTCTTGATTGGTTGAGAATGTTTTGTGTGAATCTGATATTTTGAAGAAGTGGAGCTACTTAAAATGTTTTCTTCTTCAGATTTTTGGCTGCATGCTGAGAACCAATCTTTTAAAACCTTCCATTTAATAACTACTGACTAGAAAGAAAAGCATCCATGACAAGGAACTAAAAAAAAATAGAATACAATAAAGCGTTATGACATAAGCTGGAGAAAAGAGCATTAGTATAAGGATGCAAGGTAAAGGTTCATTTTTGATTTCCTAGCTGCCACAGAAGATAAACAAGAAAATGATGTCATATGGGGCCATTGGAACTTTTTCCAAGGTCAAATCCACAGAGACAATGATGAAGTTGCTTGAATTCCTTCATCAGCTCTTTTCTGCTTGTTCTGAAACATCCAAAAGTTATTTCCCTCCAATTGTTCTCCACTGATGTAACATTTGTTAGATTCTGGTAGAGTTTGCAGGTCACTACTGTTATTATACAAAAGCAATACATGCCCATATATCTTTCCAGAAAATTATTTTAAAACTGAGGAACTTGTTTTGCTTTGTTTTTTGGGGTTTTGTTTGTTTGTTTGAGGTTTTGTTTTGTTTTGTTTTGTTTTTTAATATTTACCTTTTTTTGCTTTAGGTTTCATAGAATCACAGAAGCATCCAGCTTAGATGAGGCCTTCAAAATCATCTAGTCCACAGTACTCTTAGCACCACCATGACCACCCCTAAACGATATCCACACCCAGTACCACATCCAGATGCGTCTTGAACACTTCCAGAGGTGGTGACTCCATCATCTTTCTAGGCAACTTATTCAAATGCCTAAACACTCTTTTAGTGACTTTTTATCCTCTAGTATTTAATCTGAATTTTGTCTGATCCCCTTTTTCCTCAAACTTAACAGCCCCAGTTCTCTCAGCCACTCCTCATAAGACTGGCACTGCAGCTCCTTCACCAGATTCATTGGCCTTCTCTGAACTTGTTCCAGCACCTCGCTGTTCTTTTTGAGCTGAAGATTCCAAAACTGAACACAGTGCTCTCTACATGTGGCCTCACCAGTGCTGAGCAGAGGGACAACCACTTTCCTCATCCTGCTGGCCACACTCTTCCTGATACAAGCCAAGGTATCATTGACTCTCCTGGTCACCTGGGCACACTGCAGACTCATGTACAGCCAGCAACCCCACAAGTCTGGTGTTGCATGGGGTTGTTGAAATGCAGTGCAGGACCTGACACTTGACCTAACTGAACATCATCCTGTTGTTCTCAGTCCATTGGTTTGGTCTGTCTGGTCCTCTCTGGAGAGCCTTCCTCTTCTCAAGCAGATCAACACTTTGTTTGCATTTCACAAACTAAATTTAAATTAGGCCAGATTGTCATTAGCACCTGCTATTACATTTCACTCTACTCACTGTGACCCTCAGTTGGTCTCACCCTTTCAAACTCAGAGGTCTCACCCTCTTCAAACTCAGAATGTCTTAGCATCTGCCTATAGAGCACTAGTGCAGTGATCATTATTGAAATGTCACTTTGTATAATTGCTATATTTATATAATTGTTTCATATAAGCCACATGTGGGGTTTGTGCAGCTTTTTTTTTCCCCAAAGAAAAATACAGCTGCAGTATAACAAGTACTCTGTTGGCAAATTTTGACATTTTTGTGAAGAGAATCTTCTCTTTCCTGCACTGCACAGGCCAGGGACAGTTCAACGTCTCTGCAATTCCAGTCTGATTTATTTGCTCAGCTTAATCAGCTTAGGGCATAAGACTGGACTTATGTACAGTGATATACCTTCCTTTCCTCACAACATCGTTTGGAATTGTGTATTTCTCTAAATAACAATTTCAAAGCCTCAGAAGCTGTATACATAAAATATCAGCATTGCCTCAGATGGCTGGACATTTCACACACTTGACTTTTCATGTCTACAAATGAATTCTCCTTTTTTTTTCCCTTTCACCCTCCATTGTCTTTGCAATATGTTGAGTCAGCTTAGCCACAAGATGCTTATAGATCTATTTGGAAATTAATGATAAAAACATTTAAAAGTCATAATTCCCTAAAAGTTTTGGTGTGTTTTCTCATTAATTATGTTCCAGGATACCTTTATTAATTTTATGTAAGTAACCATATATATAAAGGAGAGTCCCATCTGTTCAAATCAAGCAAATATGTTACACCCCTGTTTTTTGTACCTTGGAATACACTACTAAATCCTCTATGGGACAAGGGGAAAAGACAGATATCCACAAGGACTCCCAGCAGGTATCTGCTGATCACATAGATTGTGAGGATAAATACTCACAAGTCTAAAGGAAGTGATAGTTAATTAAGAAATAAAGATAACATTTTGAAGATTAAATCCTTGAGGATTTATCAGCACTCTTACATTCTTGCATATTTTGAGAAAGTGAAACTTTAGTTTGTCTATCCTTCCATTTGAATTTAACTATTGTTTGAGTGCTACTGACCTGAGCTTCTGGCTAAAGCTTCTGGCTTCATGTTCCTAAAGTTTAATGAATACACTATAAAAAAGTAATTTTAAACAATGGATTACAACAGTACACTTTATCTGGGAAGGTATTTAATAATTTCTGAAAACAAGTATTATAGCCACATCCTGACATACAAGATAATTCATCTGACCTTTCCTAAAGGAGCCCAGAGTAATTCAAATATTGAGTTGTAGATGAATTGTTCAGCTGATTAGGGACCTTATCTCAGGTGCTAGCTAGAAGTAGGGAAAGATTTATGTTGTATGTTCTTGCTGTAGAAAATGCCCTTGTACTTCTGGTAAATGTTTGGCTTACAACACATGGGTCTATCTGCTGTAGGCATGTGTGGCAGGTTGACCCCAACTAGCAGCCAAACACCTACCATGCATTTTGCTTATGGAGCTCTCTCAGAGGATGAAGGTAGAAGAATGGTGAGAAGATCTGAGGAGCAGAATAATAAAAGCATAGCAGGGAAAGCAAAGCAAAAAGAGAAATTTATTAACTTCTTCCCATCAGCAGACAGATGTCCAACTGCTTCCTGGGAAGCAGGGCCTCAGCATGTGAAATGGTTACTTGAGAAGACAAATGGCACAACTGAGAACATTTCCCCTCCTTCCTCATTTCTCTGAGGTCTTATTGTTAGACATAAAGGTCATATAATATGTGGCTTTGGCTTTTTTGGATCAGCTGTCACTATATCAATTCTTTGCCCCTTGAGCTCAACAGCATATTAAGATTTAGCAAGGTAACAGGGCAGAAAGATGGAGATCTTGATTCTGTGCAATGGCTGTTCAGCAATAACCAAAGAACTGTTGCAATTTAGCCACAAATGCAAAAACACAGCACCATATGGGGTAGTATAGAAATAAAGTTATCCCCATTTCAACCAAACTCTGTAAAATATGCAAGCCTTTGAAAATGTAAAAGAGAAGGTACCCTAGCCAAAATTTCTTGTTTGCCTGCAGAAGGGATAATGAGATCTGCTAAAACAGGAACCCTGATCAGGGGAAGTCTATCTTATAGCATGACAAAACTTTCTACAGAATAACTCAGTACATTGCAGTTATGAACATTTCAGCAACTACTATGGGAACAATAATGAGAATATCTGGGTATGCTTTAATTTGTGGAAACATATGACAAGGTGCTTAATGTCTCTTATTCAGACATCCAGGAGTCTGGGTTTCAATGTCACTCTTTTGTCTTTTTGAGGACTGCTCTTGCCTGATCCATTTATAAGTGGATACTAAACCATTTCATAATGAAGTTAAAGGAAACATCATGTTAAACATCCAGTCACCTTTTGTGCAGCTGGCTTCAGAACTGGAGGTATTGCATATGAGATGTAATGCCTTACTACCTCCCCTGCTAGCAATAAAAGACGCCTGACCTGGTTTTCACCCTTTTATATTTTATATATATTTTTATGCCTTATGCTGTTTCCCTTGAGATCATGATCTGGTGGATTAACTTTAGAGGAGGGTAAGGCTCAGAACAGTCTCAGCAGAACTATGTGGAGGGCAGGAGGAATGTGGAAATAGGACGAGAAAAGAACAAGGAGATTGCTTATCAGCTACTGTCTGGAACAAAACTCAATTCAGAGAAAATAAATTCAATTTATTGCCATGTAAAATAGATTTGGATAGTGAGAAGCAAATATACAAATGTTAAAATGACACTTTTCATCCCCCTTTTCCAAGCTCAGCTTTGCTCCTTCTCTTCCTATATCTCCAATCCCCCTCCTTAATGGCTCAGGCGGGGGTGGGGCTGTAATAATTATGTGACACTTCTTCTGCAGTGCTCCTTTATGCTCAGACCTCCCTTCTGCTCTCACCTCTATGAGCTGAACTTCTTCAGGAAATATCTACCTTCAATGTTCTCAATGAGCTGCAGTGGCTGGTACCTTTTCTTCCCCCACCTTGGTGTTCCCTCTGCTGTTTCTCACCCCCTTTTGTTCTCTCCATCTGCCTCCACCTTGCATTTTTTGCCCTTTCTTAAGTATGTTTTCCACAAGAAGCCATCATCTTGGCTGAGGGGCTCAGATGTGTTCTGCAGTGCATTAGTTTGAGCTGGCATGAACCTGCAGGACAGAGCCCCACCCTGTAGCCCCTGATGTTGACATCTGGGCACCCGAGCCCAATACACAGTGAAAAACTGAAATTATGGTCTCCAGAAATAGGTGTGGTAATTTAGTCCTCCCACCTGTGCAAGATCAGGGAAAGAATCAGTCACATTTAGTTTGTCTATGGGACACTTCTGGATAGCAGCAATCTCTGATAATGGTTTCTACTTCATATCCAGTAAGCCTTCACTTCTTCTTCCAGTTTTTGCTAATATTGTTTTGATATTATGTATTTTCATAGGTAGGATATGACAAATAATAATATTTCGGTATTAAAATTGCTAACTTCAAAACAAGTTGGTAACATAAGGTTATGCCTTTGGTACTAGTTTTCTCCAGTTGTCTCCCTTCAAGAAGTGGATGGAATGCCAACCATCTAACTAAGTTTGTATAAATTCAGTCTCTAACAAACAGAATTTCAATAATACCATTGTTCTTTCAGTCTTAAATGCAAAACAAATCTCATTAACCAACATGAAAGCCATTATACAAGAAAAAACTTTTATTTGTATTGCTTTCAGGGTCCTCTGGGTCCTGATGTTTAGTTCAGATAAGCATGAGAAACACTATGAAAGTTGTCAGCACTTGGAGGAATAAGATGACAATGACAGGGCGTCTCATGTTGATGGTGATAGTTCCTTCTTCCTCCAAAGTTTTATTGGGTCCATTATTATGTTTTCCATCATGCTTTACTCCTTGATCTTTTTCTCACTGATATAAAACTCCACAAACTACATATGGTGCTTTGTACGTGTAAGACACCTATTCTTTGTCCTTATTTTTATCCCCCAAAACATCTTTTAATTTTGCATACCTACCATTAACTTTCTGCTGTTCAGTTGCTGATAGTCCTGGAGCTTCTAGAATTATCTTGAACCAATACCTTAATGCAACATATTCAAGGAGTCTGCTGCTACCCCAACAAAGTCTTCCTTTACACTGCATCTCACTGACAATTCAGAAATAATTTGCTCTTACACAGAATTAAAACTGTCATTTTATATTCACCATTTTTAGCAATGCATGTCACACCATGCATGCATATAAGACTTAGTAAAAGTAAAACAAACTAGGTAATAGTCACCTACTCATTAAGAAATTATTGTTGCAGCTAGCCAAGCTAGGTTAAAGGTCTAATGCAGACAAGACAAATCTGGATAAAGCCGGACAATACATGATCTGAGATCTGTGTTGTAGCTTACTACTTACTAGAAATCTGTACTCCATTACTAGCAAAGGTGATCTCATATTTACTAGGAAACAGAGCTATGTTTAAGAGATTTAACTTGTGCATCACATCAATAATCATGGAAGAAAATAAAGCCAGACCAGATTTTGTCTCTAAAGGCAGCTGAATTGATAGATCTTTGTAGTAACAGGAATATAAAGGTATGGAAATTATTTTAGTAAGAAGAAAAAAATATTTTGCACATCAAAAGCCTAAGAGTAGGACATGACTTCAGCACTAGAAATTGTGCACGTTCTTCATAAATAAACTGAGGACAAAGATAGTTAGCAATCATACACATGCTTCTATGATTGCTGCAAAAATATCGTCTGATCTGTCAGCATTAGACATTGTGGTAGTGTGATCAATGCCAACAACAGATGCATGTGAGTGCTTTAATAAGGTTTTAAGGAGCAAAAGATAAGCAACTCTTTAACTGTGAGAGATGTTAAAAATTGTTTATGGAGAAAATAAGAATTTTTTAATATTTTTAATGGAATGTATACAAATCTTCAATCAGCTTAAAATAAAAACTTGAAATTGTGACCTATAGAAATCAACAAGATAAATTTATTTCCAGGGAGAAAGGTCGGTATTGACCACTTCATAACACATAACACAGACAAAGCAAATCTGAAGCAATACTTTTAGGGTATAGAATTTACCAGTATGACAAGAAAGAGAAAAAGGGTTAGGGTTTTGTCTGCTTCATAAATTAATTATATACATGAAGAACTATATCAGGGATGCTGTGGACTGGTTAGCCTATAGCTGGTATGAGCAACCATTATTATAAATAATTCACAACTGAACCTTTCTAACAAAATAAAAAGAAAACTAGCCATTATTTTATTTGAAACTCCCTATGTATTATGGAGGAAGATGAGGAAATCTGAGAAAAATATCCTTAGATATAAAAATGAAATCTTACCCAGGGGCAGCAGCTTGAAAACCACAGGTAGAGATAATGAAGTCACAAATAAAGAACTGGGAAACTGACAAAACTCGAAAAGAGCCATAAGTGGACAAAAATTTGGATGTGTGAACAATGTGTACTTTGTTCTTAGGATACTGAAACTACCAATGAGCATTGCAGTACAGTGTCTCCAAGCTCTCAACATTCCCAGGGTGTTTGGTGAGACTAGGTATCTTGGGCATCCCTTCCTGGTTTTTCATAAATTGTAGATATATAAAGCAAAGCTTTTTGTTAAACAGTTGTTTTCTTGGGTTTTGACTGTTCATCTAACTGATTCAGAGAGATGCTTCATGAAAAATACATTATGTATGAAAGATAAATATTCCAACAGTAATAGTCTACAGGTATTAAAGCCACAGAAGGAAAACTAAAGAATTATGGGAATATGTTCAGACCTAAAATAAAAATCAGAGGTACTCAGACAAAGGAATTACAGGCAAGCTGAGTGAAAATGTAAGGAAAATGATCTAGACATACTTGTTATCAACTCAACATTACTATCATCATTTTAATTAAAAATTAAACTATATGTTTCTTTAATTAAGTCCCTTTTAAATCAGTCTGTCAATCAATTGGTAAACCTATATATCTAATTATTTTAGTAGGTTTTATTTTGTCAACTGAATTATGTGAATAGTCACACTACACAAAGCCCAAGAAAGAACTTAACTCTTTGTAGTCCCTGTATTAAAGAAGAGCGATCACAGTAGTGCTCAGGTTATTGTCTGCAACAAATAGAAAAAAAGCTTCAGGACACTCACTATGATTTTCAGCAATAGCCAGAAAACTTGTTTAAGCTAGGAAAAAACTCCATCCTTCCAGACAGAGAGTTATTATGCAGCTCAATAATATCAGATAACGCATTTTTTATGTTATTATAATAACTGTCTTGGGACTTATTTTTCCTAAATCGGGCTCCTAAAAGATAGTCACACTTAATTTCATTGGTAATCATTGAAATAGTTCAGATGAGACATTCTTTGAAGCAATTTTTTAATGTTTGTTAACTATAAACAAAGCCTAGAATTATTAGATGAGAAATAGACATCACATTTTGAGACATCCACAGTTAATTTCACCCACACACTGGAAGCAAGTATATAACACAACCTTATTTAGCAAATCTGCTCTGTGGTAACAAAATGCAATCAGGCTATCTTTACACAGAATTGGACAAAAGGCAGAATGGAAATCAGTTCCTTTCCTTGTCCATTTCAAATTCAACGATATTCAGTTTGACATAATCTTTTAATGAATAATCCTTAGCATTCAGGATGGTATTCATCTCACCTAACTTGCTATATCTGAGCTTGTCATGCTAGGCCTCTGGACTGTGTCCACCTTAGTCACTGTATCTTTATCTTAGGATAGAAACAGAATGGTATATTTCGTAAATATGCCTATACATTGACTTATGATGATGTGCTGAAAAATTTCTGTTACTCTCTATGAGCTATTAAATGAGATCATAGCAGCAACTTGGAAATATGTTCTCTGCATGCATCTAAATCTGTTTTAAGAATTCCAAGCCCAGCTCGAATTAGATATTTTTTACTTATTAATTACTGAATTCATTTTGTAAGATTTGACCAAACATGAAGCAACTACTCTTATTTAAAAATCTCCTAAATAGCAATAAAAAACCCCTACAACCTCCTACAACCAACAACAAAATCTTTGTCATATAATCTCTACTCGTCTTTAATCATTCGAAAATGTTCCCATTGAAGATATGGAGAAATCTCTCTTGGCTTTGGGAGGATCATTTGGCCCAAGTTATTATAGACAGATTGAAAAGTCTTCAATGAGAAAAGAAGAAACCATAAATCCAAGTGAAAGATCTGTGTACAGAATAAAATGACACAAAAGCAGCTCATTAAGACTGACTTTGCACCTAGTTTTCGTGCTGTATGTCAAGTAAAATGTAAGGCAAAAATTACTCAGTTCTGTTTGCTGTTGCTTGCCAAAATGCAGATAGTTAGTTAAAGGAACAGCTGTTGTTGCTGCAGACAAGCTGGTCTGTAGAAATTAATTATGATTATTAAGAATAATCCTAACCCGGGTCACAGATGCATTGACATAAGTTCCATTGTAGACAGTGATCAGAAAAGTAATTTCTTCTTGTAAAATCAAGAAGCCTCCTTAGTTTGGTGAAAATCTCAATGATTTTTTTTTCATGATAAAGCTGTTTAAGAGAGATGTTTGTTTATAGTTTATGTGGTAGCGGGTGGGTTTTGACCTGTATCATCAATGTAGGAGGCAGTTCAAATGTTTTTCAAAGCAGAATGAAATTCCAAATTGCTTCAGGACAAAATCAGGGTGTAGGCCAGTATATTTCCAATTATATATAGCAAAATAATTTTGCTTTGACAAAATACCTTTGGAAAGTGCTGAGTAGTGTGGACAAAAATTATGTATTCTGAGGGGTTTTCTTATTTGGTTGAGGGGTATGATTAACAATCGTGTTGCTGTTATGTCCAAGTTAATTGCTACGTTGTATATATATACATATATGTATATTTGTGTAGATTTGCATAGATTTGTGTAGATCTAGGCACCTGGTATAAATTTTGACCCAGAAAATATTTCTAAGGTTTAAGAAGATCAAACCACTTCAAGTTTCAATACTCATATTAACATAGAGATATCAAAATAATTTCTTTGTGAACTGCAAACTGAATAAATGCCAGTATCAGTTTTTAACATATTTTCTGGCCTGTAACAGTTTGGAAATTAATTTCTGTAAGACTAGTTCCATCACTACCTGATTTTGTTTTTATTTGCTCTTTCTTCAGAGTCATCCCCATCAATCTAAGAGGTTAAGTCTTGTCACAAAATTTGAAGAGACAGACATTGGTTTTATCCTTATAAAATTACAGGTACACAGACACACAAAAAAAAGTGACTTCAGCTGGAATTTACTAGTGAGATTATTACAAGACATGAGAGTAGAAGAAAATATCCTTTATATTAGACAAGAGAGAAAAAGTGTGAAACATTTCTCTTTAACTTTACATTTGTGTCTCAGATTTCAGGTTTCCTGAGTGCCACTTTCTTTACTGCTATTTCTTTTTTCTTTCTCTTTAGCTTTCCTATTCTTTTAATTTGTTATTTCAGAGCAGACTTATAAGTTTTTCCCATGGATTCAATTTTTAAAAATAAACTGGATTAATAAACCTTGCTAAATAAGAATCAATTAAAATAGGAAACCCTGTGAAAGATTATCTTGTAACCTTTAGGATGATAGAAGTGTCTAGTGCTCTCAAATTTCCCTGTTTTAATGATCAGGTTGTTCTACATATTTTCTCAAACCAATCTCAGTTGCACAGTTTCTGAGCACTTTTCAGAAATGCTTTTAAAAATGTGATGGTCATATGTGGATACTTTTTACTTTGGCCCCTTACTCAGATGACTTCTGTACACATTTGGTAGAACTTCTGCCTCTCAGACAGCTGTATTACTCATTTTAATCTTATTAAACTTTTTTTTTCTTTTAATTTTGGGTTGAGATTTTTTTTTCCAGCTAAAATAAAATCAAGTTAAAGAAATCACAGCTTAATGGTCAGAGAGCTGATTCATTGAATATTAACTTCCATTGACTGGTTCTCTAAAACTGTCTGTACTGGACATATTCTTACCTAGTACAGAAATATGGTTATTTATTTTGGGCTATATAATCAACAGCTACAATTCTTTCAGAAATGTCTGTGTGTTTCCAAACAAAAGAGTGTTTCTACAGATTTTATGAGCTTTAAAATTGCTCCAGATTTATTAACAATGATAACAAATATAATTCAACACTGTATTCTACAGTGCAACACAGAAAAATCCAGTTTTATGTTTTGTATTCACAAGCAAAGAGAAATTTGCATTCAAATAGACTGGCAGGAAGCTTAAACTTCATTTTAGTTTTTTGGCCACAAGATATCACCCTCCTCTCTTAAGACTACTGCCTTTCAACTTGTACAGTCTGCATTATATTTGGGTTGGTTGGTTTGTGGTTTGATGAGAAGTGGGAGATAACTTTTAGTTTAACACATAATGCACATCTATAATTTTAAATAAACCACTGTAAAATTAGATATCATTAAAATCTTGCTGTGAGTAGACAGATAATGCACAGTACTCATCCAAGAAATATTCTCTAACAGACTGACACCTTTATCTAAGCACACAGACAAGAAAGGTAAAAACATTTGCTTGAATATAACTTCATATCAGTTCTCAAGGTTAAGTAAAAAATGGTTTCACCTAGATTTGGACAAAGGAATATGAGAACAGTGATAGAGCAATAATGCATTTCAGCTTAACATTAAAAAAATATGCTGAAACGACTAGTTATTCTGGCAAAGCAGACTCACTTATCCATGGATATAATTGGAAATCATTGACTAAACTATTCAAATATTCACAGGTGTTTCTAAACTGTGGGCTGGATGACTGCACAAATAACTGTCATACTTTGCAGTTCTGTGACATTTCTTCTGTGTCTCTAAATCCCCCTGAAGTAGTAACAAACCTTCTCTGTACATTTTAGACAGTTACAAGTTAATTCAACCCTCCTTAAGTGAAACAAAGGAGATTGTTTAACTGACAATGCCAGAAGAAAATGAGAATAGCAATAGAAAAGAGCTTTACCTATATCTATTATCTGCACCTATCTATATATATATCTACATCCATCTATCTATCTATCTATCTATCTATCATCTATATCTATGTATCTATCTATATCTATCTATCATCTATATCTATCTATTTATCTATCTATCCATATCTATCTATCTATCCATATCTATCTATCTATCTATCTATCTATCTATCTATCTATCTATCTATAGCTGTTACACCTAAGGATGCATCAGGATGTATCAGCAATGGCTCAAGATCCAAGTGGAAACCAGTAATGAGTGATGTCCCTCAAGGGTCTATTCTGGGACCAGTACTATTTAGTGTCTTCATCAATGACATAGGTGAGATTGAGTGCACCCTCAGCAAGTTTGAGGGTAAAACCAAACTGAGTGGTGCAGTTGATTTGTGGGAGGGAAGGGATGCCATCCAGATCAGACCTTGATAGACCTGAGGATTGAGTGCATATGAACCTCATGAAGTTTGCTAAAGCCAAGTGAAAAATCCCACACCTGAGTGAGGACAACCAGCAACATGGGCACAGACTGGGAGTCAGATGGATGGGGAGCAGTCTCGAGAAGGACTGGGGAATACTGGTGCACAAGAAATTAATTCTAAGCCGGTCATGTGTGCTTGTAGCTCAGAAAGAGAACCATGAGGACTGCATCAAAAGAGGGGTGGCCCGTGGGTTGAAAGAGGTGATTCTGTCCCTCTGCTCTGGCGAGATCCCACTTGGAGTGCTGTATTCAGCTCTGGGGCTCCAAGCACAAGAAAGATATTCTAAAGAAGCCTTTAGAACATGTCTAGAGGAGGTCCAGGAAAATGGTCAGGGGTGTGGAGTACCTCTCCTGTGAAGGCAGACTGAGAGAGTCGGGGTTGTCCAGCCAAAAGAAGTATCCAGGGAGACTGTTTTGCAGTCTTTCATCATATAAAGTATGCTTTTAAAAAAGTAAAGCCACATGGTAGTAACAGGAGAAGTACCATTAGTTTTTTGAGCAGGATACAACAGTGTAGCATCTTTGTTTTTCCACCTCTCTTTACAGTTTCATTCCAGTAACAGCTTTCTGGAGAGGACAGCAAAACTAGTCAAGAGTATATTATTGGAAAAGAGATGGATGTCAGGATGTCATATTAAAAGCATAGAGAAAGACCAAGCACATTAGACAGTCACAGGAGAACAATTTAGTTAAACATACAGTCTCTCAGATAAAGGCCATGATTATGATCTGACTGAAAAATTTGTATCATTTTCAGGTGGAAGGGGAATTAGGACCACTGAAGTTGTTTTTGACATACAACAGTGCAACTCTTGAACAGAAGTTCTAAGTTTTTATTAGAAATGTGTTTTTTTTTTTAATTCTCAGTCCTCATTGACACAGTTTTCATGTGGCGTTTCGTAACATAAATGGATTAATCAGGGGCAGAAAGGAGTCTTGTTCTGCACTGAAAGGGGAGTTACAGGTACAAGCTGAAAGCAAGTACATAAGATTCCAATTAACCTACTTTGAGAAATAAAGTTTTTAAACCTCAATTGTATATCAGTTTTTGCCACCACATAATCAGAGGTCTATGTCATTTGACAGAAAAGAGTAGTGGTATAGCACAGTTCCTGTATCTAAATTCCAAGAGGATCTCCCACACCTGATTGATTCCGTGCACTTCTCTGTATCTCAGCTGCTCCATAATCAGTAGACACACTTCATGGGTGTATGTTAACCTGCAACAGCTACTGCAAAATATCTTCACTTAGCAATTATTTCAAGTGTCTTTTTAATTGGCCCCTCTGTGTGTGCAGAATCACTGCTATCAGAAAGAACTGCCAAGGTGTTAACTATGGACATTGAAAACTGCTGCTTTGTTGTTGATTGGAAGCACAATGAACATATAAATTATAAATACTTCAAATTTCAAAAGTCTTAAGAAAAAAGCTCTAAATAATAATAAGGATTTCAGCTTCACACTTGAAAATTAAAGTAGTCATCTTAGAAATAACTGCGATGGTTGTAAAATAAAAGATATGTATTGGGACCAATAAAAAAATTAAACTAATCTACTAAGTTCATAAAATCATAGAACTGCAGAATAAGCTGAGTTAGGAGAGATGCATCAGGATCATACAGTCCAACCACTGGTCCTTCACAGGATACCCCAAGGGTCAGACCATGTGCCTGGGAGCATTGAGGAAACACTTTTGGACCCAGAGAGGCTGGTGTTGTGACTACTTCCACAGGGAGCTTGTTCAGTGTTCAGCCACCCTCTGGGTGAAAAATTGATAGCTTGATATCAGCCTGATATCAGTCTGATATCATATCCTGATAGCCAACCTGAACCTCCCCTGTCTCAACTTCATTCTGTTTCCTTGACTCCCATTACTAATCTCAAGAGTGAAGAGGCAGTAACAACTCTTCACTCTTGTGATTAGTGGTGAAGCACCTGCCTCACCCCTCCCCATCATGAGGGTGTTGAAGACAGTGATGAGATGTCCTGTCAGACTGCTCTAGGCTGTGATATGTCCAACACTGCCAAACACCATACAGAGATCAATTCCAAAACAGAGGAATCTAACACAAACATCTGGAAATCCATGTAGAATCATACACATGCCTGGTGAATTTCCTAAAAATCTTACTATGTGCACAACTTCAGTCATTGGACTTGTTTGTAGAGGAGTTCTCAAGTGCTCTATATTTGCCTAGGTAGATATAAAAGAATGGTGTTAACAGATTTTCAGTGCTCCAAATCCAATTCATCTTATTAGGTTCAGCAGAACTTGCCATCTTTGGCTTGTTGCCTCAGAACACTTAATTAATTTGGCCCCTATTTGTGATTTTCAAGGGAAAGATGCCTAACTTGCTATCTCTACAAATTCATGAACATGATACCTAAATATGGGGACAGAATCTTGAATTTTCTCCTAGGCACTGTTGTGACAGTGCAAAAGGGATGAAAAGAGACCCTTTGATCCTTTATTGTGATTTATCCAGAAACATATAATAGGAAGCACAAAAAACAATTGGATTGACTTTTCCACTTTTTAGTTTTGGTTTTGTATCCTTCTTATCCCTACCTGATACACAGTTCTTTGAGGAATTCATGTGCTTGATATTGATTAGATCTCACGATAGGCAGCACTAATCTGCTTAGAAGATCACAAAGCCAGAAGAGAACCTGAGCACAGGAGGCAATCCTGGTATGACAGGAAAAGTGTGTGCAACTAAAACTGGGACAGATGAGGGAATGAACAGAACAAGAATTTTGTATATCTTTTGGTCCCCCCTCTACAAATTCTTCATACTTTATGTCAATGCCGTGATGCTTTATGTTCTTGTTGATTGTTGTTGAAATAACTAAATAGCATTATTTTCAAATAAATATATTATAATTATTAATTATTAAATAAAATAGCTTTAATAACTTTTGGTCTACATTTGTCATCAGGAGACAGTTAAAATACATTTTCTGTTGGATAATCTATACCCAGAGAAGTTAGGCACAATCTTTCTCTGGCATACAAGAAATCCAAAGCACGAAATATTTTTTTGTGAAACTTGCCTTTCTTATATCCAGACATGATATGACTCTTGCAAACAATGTAAATGCCAAATGTCAACATTCTTATCATCGTGGGGATATCCAATAATGTTGTCCATTGGGTTATCTATGGTCTGTGGAGGAAGGAAGTGAAAAGCTCTTAATCTCTCTTGCAACCATAGCACTGAAGTAAAACATAGGAGCCCTGTGATAGGAAACCAATCAAGAATAAGTAAATATAAACCTGTAACTATAAAACTGCAACTGCAGTGTTTTCTTAGTCATGCTTGAAACCTATAGCAACCTGATAGGACTACATTTTTTTTTTCATACAATGAAAATGATACTAAAATGATACTTAAAATGGAGAAGGGGAAATCCAGTTTTTTTCAACCCGGGTTTCCTCCTAGGTGCGCTAAAGAAATGGTCCCCTGTTCATGTTCCTTTTGGCTCCATAACTGTTGCACCCCTGGTTACTTAGGGGTAACAAAAGAAAAAGGAACAACATTTGTGTTTTCACCTCATTACATTTCTCGCAGTTTCTGCTTTAATCAGAATCCCAAGTACTTCTGCTTCACTTCTGCTTCTGCTTCACACAACAGGTTGTTACCAAATTATCAAATCCATTCAACTCCCTTTCTTTTCCATGTCAGGGTAGAAATACTTCTCTTCTACAACTTTCTTCTTTGACATTCCTAATGTATGCTTGTGGCCATATTCAGTCCATCTAGTGTCTGTAGCATGATTCAGCACAGGAGCTGAAGCTGACTCAGACTGACAGCACTTGATTGATGATGCATTGCTAAGTACGCAGAAGCAGCTTGATGGAAATTACTTTAATGAGTGATTTGAATATGCCTGATGCTTGTAGACTACATAAATGTGAGATACTGAACTTGAATCAAGACAAATTAAACAGAGTTGGTGGCTGAGGTAGTATAAGGAAAAGCAGTTGATTTAGCTTGTACTGAATCATGTGCTTTCATTATTTGTAGCTGTTCTAGTAATATTTTTGCTCCACCTCAAGCATAACACAAATTAGGAGACAGATAAGGAAAAATGATCAATGTATTTATATATGGATATAGAGACTTTCCTACTCTCTGGCTGTCCTTTTTCATCAATTTTGTCTTCAGATCTCCTATGTTCTTTATCATAATTCAACTTTAAGCCCTCCAACTAGTAAAAAACCCAAACAAACAAACAAAAAAAAACCCCACAATACTTCCAGAAGCAATTTACCTTGTAAATAAGTTCAAATTAAAACCCCTACCCTCAAATTGGCAGCACGTTGTGAGCTAATGAACCAACACAGAGCCCCACTGTTTTGAGATAGAATAACATTCAGGCCCCAGTTTTAAATAGTCAGCCTGTGGGCAAACTGTTTTAACCATATGGAGCTCCACTGACTTCACAAGGGTAAAGCTGAGAGCCTAATCCTGCACAGCGTTGTCACACAATACTGACAATCCCAATTGCCAAATACAAGGTCCAGATTGTTCTCACCAAGCTTTAGGGATCTGAGGCATTAGATTCATGAGTAGCCTCCCCTTATGCTACAAAGACTCTCCAGAGAAGAAATAAGACCTGAGGTCCCCACTGGTTATAGGAGAAGACAACAGCTCCATAGATCCTAAATCAAAAACATAAATTAAAATGAAACAAATTTAGACTCTGCTTTATAAACTTCTTCTGGGGAGCAACCATAATTTGTTTTGTTTGTGTGATGCATTTGATAATTTTAAACAGAATAAATGCATATGGATACAAATGTGTGGATTTCTAGAACATTCAGAGTAGCCACTCTGAACTAATGTTATTCTTTTATCCAAAAGCTTCTCCACAACCTATTTCTGTGAGCATAGGTGTAAACATTTCATTGATGTTGTTCATTGTATCACCATAATTACTTTTGCAAATATAGAAAGCATCCTGTAGATATATATATATATATAAATATAAAAATATAGAAAGCCCACTGAAATCTAAACTCTGTTTATGCAAGCTACTATGGTGACATAATTGTAAAACACACAAAAATCAAAATTTACTTTGATCTAAATAGCCCGATCTAAATAGATAATGTTGCAACATAAGAAAACTATAAAGCATCCATAGCTCCTTCTGTCTTCCTTCTGACAACACATAAAACCCTGCTGTGGTGAGATTTTCACAGAAAAATGCAGCATTTTCTGATTAGAAAGTATCTTTTTTGTTTAGGCAAAACTCTGCCAACAACAATCGCTTTCAAGAGGGGCTTTTGTTTGTTCATTTGAAAACAAGATGGAGAAACAAAATGTAAATAATGTGCCTATAATGAAAGATAGCATAGATCAAATGATGGGATGCAATAACCAACTGGATGAGACTCATTCAAGAGTACACTTCAGCCATTCAAAAAAAAAAAAAAAAATTAAGAAAGATTCCTTTCCTGCCCTACATAGCATGTGAAATAGTCATCCTGATTCAGGAAGAAATAATTTCTTTCACATAAATACATAATTGAGATGGAGAGAATCTTTTAAGAGTGAGGGATACATGCTGACATTATTTCATTTGATTCTTGTCACTGAATAGCTAGCATGGAAAGAGAAAAAGTTATATTTTTAATAGAAAACATGTTGTTCACAATCTATCTTGAGCCCAAATTTTAAAGTAATAAAAAACATTCAAACTGTACTATTTTTCCAGCACCCACAGTCCTACACAATAGAAATACTTGTAATAGTAGCATTGTTTTTGGGGTTAAACTGCCAGGAAACACAGTGTTGCTGGATGGGGGCCAGTGGAGAGGAGCAACACCTCCAGATGGATAGACCAGGCTTTCATCTGATTCCCAGATACCTCCTTGGGTGTCAAGGGATGCATAAACTCTTTCAAAAGTCTTTCAGTCAAAACCTAATAAACACACAGTGAAAAATTTATACAGGATAGTCAGAGACAACCCCACAGAATGCATCACAGGTGTGTAAACACATAACACCACCCTTTCACCCCTAAATGCTAGTGAGCAACAGCTAGAAGAAAAGAGAAAAATCATTGATTCTGAAATCTGTGGGGTTGGTTTGGGGTATATACATCAATCCTTCTGAAAGCCAAACTCTTTCTGGATGTTATTGTTTGTGGTCCATATGTTCACAGTGTCATGGAGTCCCAGAAGGATCTGTCATTTTCAGTGCAGACAATCTTCAGGAGGTTACAAACAGCAGTGCATTAGGTCAGATTCACAACAACACAAAGATCTCTTTACGGCAGTTTTACTACTTAAAAAATCTTTAAGGGAAATTAATGTAATTAATTGCAACTTGATTGTCCTTCTCTACTGCCAAGAATTTGCTAAATCTTGCAAAAAATATCTATGACTGAAATAATTCATCATATCAATAGACAGAGGAAGTATAATGAAATCCAGACTTAAAAAGAAAAAAATATGTCTGAGCATTTTTAGACCGTATAAAAGAAAGATTTTTTTCCTGTCCTATTTCTGTTCACATGAAATTGGCACAGTATTAAGAATTATAAATAGAACAGGACCTACACCAATCATTTGCTTTTACTCTAAACTTTGTTTTTCTTTAATTTATCTACATTGTATAATTAGAGATTGCTGTAAGGAAGCAATTTATCTCACAAACACCTGACATTTCTAAATTTTCATGAGTTCTACTGATCAGTGAACTCCTTAAATGAGTAACTGCCTTAAAACCATCTCTCTGTTTCAAGGAACAACTTTACAAATGCTGAAACTTCTGCTTCTTGGCAACTGTGGTTGCACTTGAAATGTCTGTGTCTCTGGGCACTTTAAACTAATATTTCATTAGATGTTAAAACAGGGTAAGGTCTATGCTCTCTATCGATTGCCAAATGAATTGTTGTGAGACCTTATTTTTCCCCTCTAGTACATCACTTTTTCTTGCTTGCTTGTTTTCTGCCTCTCATTCTGTACAAGGGGTTTGCTACATCAGAGATTAATAATATTACTGCTATATATCATTTTCCTTTTGTGTTTTTTTTTAATTTGCGGTCGCTTTTTACATGTATTGAAATTTGACTTTTAATGTTGACGTTAATTGGGCCATCAGCTAATCCTGACTCTCCTTGACAATAAAACCAAAGGTAAGAATTTTGGAAATAAATACGACTGTAATATTAACATTCATAAAAAGTAGTTTGTTGAATTACAAGTTAGTAGTAAGAGCATGTTGAAGAGTTGTGGAAACATCCCAAATTCTCATTGCATCCTGATGTTCACAACCTTTCTTCCCAGTTAAAGGTTGTTCATGATATGGCATCAGTCATTCACATGGTAAATGAGATGGACTTCCAAGGGTGAGCAAAACTCTCAGCAGTAAAAACTGGATCTGCAGCATTTTTTTTCTATTCTTCAGCTCAGTTTCATTAACTATTGCAGAGATCAATCTCCCTCACCTAGTGCATTTCTAATCACATTTGTGCTAGATGAGAATTCATTAGGATCTGTAAATTGCACAGAAAAAGCACTGAGACCTAGCCACTGCTACTTTTATATTAAGCTACTTTAAAAGGATGATTTCTACTATCCTTTAGATTTTGGTAACCCAAGACAGAGAAAGATATGGTGATGTCATATTTCTAAAACTCAGGGGATTGTTCACAGAGACTGGAACACATTTGATGAATTTAGCTTTCATTTTGCTAAAGAGTTACTTACTAATAGCTCTCACTTTGAAATATATGAACAATTTATAAAAATGGATTGTGCATATATTTTAGTATGAGAGCAGTCTTGAACCATCCCATTTACTGACATCTATAGCAATGGGTTATATATTCTCGACATGATGGACGCAACTTTCATGGTTATGGAAGGAAGAGAAATTTAATTCATTGATGTAAGTGCTTATTCTGGCAAAAACACATTATTATGATTTTTTTTTCTAATAAGTATTCTTACAAGCATATAAATATTCATAATGTGTTCATAAGCATAAGGTGTTCTTTATATAAAGAAGATCTCATAAACTATTCTGAATTCCAGTAAAAAAATACCCCACATTTAATGAGTTCCCACATATATCACAATATTTTTTCTATTGTATAAACTTGAACATTTTTAAAGTATACACTTCTCAATATAATACATATGTAAATGGCTATACTTACATATGTATGTAGTTATATCTGGCTGAAATGGAGTAAATTTATTTCTTAAAAGTTCATTGTCATGGCATTTTGCATGAAAGTTTCACTGATCAGAAAACTAATTGTGAGAAATTCCCTAAGTTTATTCTGACTGATTAAAGAATAATTATTCCTGTCTCTGCTCTTAGGACTGGTGTAGTTTTTATTGCACAGGGGATAATCTCATATCATAAGAGTACTTTCAAGTGGGTGATGGTAGTGGGAGACTTGACTATTAGATATGGACAGGTGGGTTTGTAATGTCTCAGAAAACTGGATGGTAATTTTCCTGCTGGATGCAAATGCAGTGAACTTCACAAGATGTTCAGAAAAGCAGGTGAGGGTCCTGCACTGTGGTCCTTATTGTTAATGATATAGGGGGCCATAGGAAAAAACATTCTAGAGGCTAAATCTGGCTCCAAGCCAGATCCTTGAGCTCCACCATAGGCTTCTGTGAAATAATTCCAGTCCCACATGTGAGGTCCAGGAGGAAAAGGAGAGGAATGAAATGTCTCAATGAATGAATGAATGAGATTGTGATAGGGAGATGAGGCATTTAGAATGTTAGGAAGGGAAACAAAATAACCTACAGAGGATGAAAAACTTTCCCCTTAATCAAAGTGGAACAAGATTGCTGGCACTAAAAACTAAAAGATAACAGAGGAATATTTGAAACAAAACCCAGGCAGACAGCTAGGTGTTGGGGGATTTCCATGCCTGATATTTGTTAATGTGTAACCAGGACTGCCTGACATTCACCACAGAGTTTTGAAGGAACCCAAGTGTGAAGTTGTAGAAGCAGAAGCCAAAATGTGTAAGACATCATCACAAACTGCAGCTGTGCCAGAGGACTGGCAGGTCACCAATGTAACTCACAGGTATGGACAGGGCTCTGAGGGGAATCCTAGGAACTGCAGACATATGAACCTGGCTTCTTTCCTGAGTATCCATCTGGCAGACTCAGTAATAAAAGTTACAACCACTGAAATAACAAAAATGTGGAAAAACATAGTCTGATAGGAAAGATCAGAAAGGAAATCACCCCCAAAGCCCCTATTGTTATTTGAGGAAGTTTGGAAGAGCAAACAGATAAGAAAGATAGGATGGTAACAAAATATTTGGAATTTGAAAAATTCTCTGAATAAAATTCAGTAACAAAAATAAGTTATAACAGGAAAAGTTGTTTTTCTGATTTGAAATGAGATTAAAGAGAGCAAAGCAAGTTCACTTTCTGGGTGGAAAAGGATCACTAATAGATTCTCCATAAATCACTGTGAGGATTCATTTTATTCAACGTTTTCAGCAATGACTTGGAGTAGAATTCTGCAGTAAAACCTTTAAGTTTTTCAGGTGACAACAAATCCTTGCGTTTAAATGTAAATAAATGTAGAACAATATGTCATGGGAAAAGATTTCTAAATCATATCTGCTGAACTCTGAATTGGAGCTCAGAACCTGGAATAGAAATGTTGAAGTCAAAGTCACTGTTTTCTAGAAACATCAGCTCATTATGCAATCAAAGCATTAAAAAAAAAATTCTTGAGCACCATCACAAAGGGATGGAAAACAACGTAGAAGATGTTTTCTTAGAAAATAATAGAATCATTTAGGTTGGAAAAAACCACTAAGATCACAGACTCTAGTGGCTTTCCAGCCACTCTGTCCCCCACCTGTAGCGCTGCCTGGGGTGGTTGTGGTGCAAGGGCCAGACCCAGCATTGGCCTTATTCAACCTTGTACCACTGAGCTCAGCCTACCACTACAGGCTGTACCAATACAGGGCTCTGTGTGGAGACTTCCTGACCTCCAGCAGATTAACGCTCCTGCCCAAATTGTTGTCATCTGTGAATTTACTGAGGGTACACTGAATCGCCTCATCCAAATAACTGATCAAAGTATTTACAGGTCTGGCCTCAATACTGAGCCCTGCGGAACGCCACTTGTGACTGGGCACCAAATGGATTTAATTCCATTCACCACCACTCCTTTGACAGACCATGCAGGGAGTTTTCATGCAGTGAACAGTCACCTGCCCAAACCATGAGCAGCCATGAGCAGCCAGTTTCTCCAGGAGGAGGTGTCAAAAGCTTTACTGAAATCTAGAGAGACAACATTCACAACCTTTCACTCATCCACTAAAAGTGTTGCCCTGCCACAGAAGGGGATCAGGCTGGTCAAGCAGGACTTCCCTTTCATAAACCCATTCTGGCTGTGCCTGATCCTCTCACTGTCCTTTACACGCCACATGATGGCACTGAAAATGATCTGCTCCTATAGAATATCTTGGAGTGTATTCATCTTGGCTACTGCGCAGCTGGGTTTTCTCTACATTTCAAAGACAGAGTGGAGTTAGAAAGGGCACAAAAAAGGGCAACTGCAGCAATTATGGAGCTTCAATAGAAGCAATCCTGCCTTTTAAAATACCTTTTTTCAAGAAAAAGAGTAAGACTGAGTGTATCCTAGGTGGGTACATCCCTAGAAGGCTGACCCCTTAGTCACTTGCTGAAGAGAAGTGTTTAAGTCAAAGGCTTTTTTAAGACATGCAGTATATCAAAGAAGTTTTAGGGTATCTTGATTGGGAATTTAAATTTAATTCAGGGCCATGTCTTTGGGGCCAGAAACCTGAAAACTGAGTATTATCTTCAGCAAAACTGAGTTAATTTTCAGATTCAGAAACCAAGGGCGTGAATTACTTGCCTAAACAAGAGCAAAGTCCTTACACCACCAACATTTTTAGAATATCTGATACATCTGCACAGGTACTGTACCATATCCTCTGGAGCAGCAGATGGAGGACAAAACCGAAAAATTTGTGCATTTTAAAATTATGTACAGGAAATTAAACTGCACACACTATATCTTATCTGCAATTAAAAAACAAAACAAAACAGTACAACATATAAAAACAGGCAAAAATGCAAACAATCCCCCTCCAAACAATGCATAACCCCCCCCCAAAAAAAAGCACCAAAAAACCCCAAAAATGCACACACAAAAAGAAAAAATCAGACAAAAGAAAAATCACCTGAAAAATACAGGAGCAAATAATATTAGGGGGCTAAATATTATGTCTGTAGTCTTACTCATGTAATAGCAAATAGCAGCTTTCTCAGTTCTTAGTGATGTGGAAATGATGATGGATTTGAAACAGATGAATGCAAGTTCTACTCAGCCCAAATATGTAGATAATTATCTATGTGTTCTCCTATAGCATCTAAGCTTTACACAATATCCACTTTTACCCTTTGAATTTCTTGCTGGCTGCAGGTCTAAAGCTTTATACAATGAAGTATAGTTTACCTGACAGCTGACAAATAAAAATAGAAAATATCTTAAGCAGTATCAAACTTACTTAGAACGTGCAGTTCACCAATTTCTACAGAAGAAAATCAAATGCCATATCTCAGTTTGCTCTAGTAACATGGCTTTTAGTCAGTATGATTTCACTTTAAAATGTTACTTTGTCTCCCTTGAAAAATAAGACAACTGAATGTGCATTAAAATTGAATTAAAATTATGATAGTAATAAAAGTAAGGGATTGCTGGATAAGAAACTTCTCTTGACTACCAAATAGTTGAGCTCTCATTGGAGTTTCTGTTGTGCAACATTGTTCCACAAATTTTTCTTAAATGTTGGCAGAGTGCATCTGCATAATTCAGACTGAGAATTCATCTCCTCTCTAGGCAACTGAGGGGGAAAGGAAAAGGAGAAAGAAAAGAAAATAACAAGGCAAGACTTTGGGACAATGCCTGGGGCTTTGTAAAATGCTGTTGATTGTGTTGATTGTATTTTCTTTCTAAAAAAATGCACACAAGAAAAGAAAGGTGGAAACCTTCATCACTGACTGAACGTAATATTTTGATATTGCTTGTGCTGAATGTTTTGATTTTTATTTCCAATTTTATTTTCAGTTAGACTACTCTGTTAAATTAAAATAAAACAAACTGTCAACGCTGAGAAAGAGTCATGTTGACACGAAATGTTTTCACTAGGATTTTAATCTCTAATTTCATGGAATATTCAAGTTTATTTCAAATTTAGAATTAAACCAGACATTGATATACTTCAGTAACAGAATCCATACAACTTTTCCCCAATTCAAACAGTACAGCTAAATGGATTTAAATAAGGATGCGAGGAAAGGTAAACTTATTAAAACATTGATGAGAAAAAAATCTCCTCAAAAATATTTATCAAACCAGTGATAGTAAGAACACGTTTAATAATTCTCATGCATTTCATAAATTGTATTTAGTGTTTTGATGATAAGAGGTCTCACAATTTTACATGTCTTTTTGATATTGTTCAGATAGCTGTATTCTATGTATATTTTAGACTTCACTTCAGTGGACTCTAATTGACTTCATCTGGGGGACTAAAAGATCTGACCAAGAATTAAGATAGCAAGTAGGATTCACTTATCAGTTCAGGATGCTTGTTCCGTACAAGTAATAAAATTTATTTTTGCATTAATATTTAGTATTCTTCCATTGTTTATCTGAATGATAATGATTATCATTGCCTAAGAATAATAAAATGTTTCTTAAATGGAACTATAACACATTTAACAATAAACTCAGCCTTTGTGATTGCTCATTTCCCAATTAAGCTATTCAATTGAATATCACAAAATACTATTGAAGAAGGGAAATTGACTTTTTTTTTTTTAAATTTATACATCTCTACATATTCAGACAGAGAAAAAGAAGAATAGTGTTTGTATGGATGTATACTGATCTCAACCATAGTTTGTCTACAGAAAATTTAAAATGTTTTGTTTGTTTAGAAATGTAGAAAGTGACAAAGTAAGAGGTAACCTTTAAATGAACATGGAGAATGAATGCATGAATGAATGAATGAATGAACAAACTTCTGAGTAGCACACTTTGTAATTGGTGGTTTGCTTGTCTCCCACTAAAGGTTTTGATACTGGCTGTGGAAGAAAAATAAAAATAAAACACACAGTGGTTCTCATGTTACTGCAACCAATAGCTCTAAACCTGAGTGCTATAATTCTTGGAGAAGATGTAAAAGAGGTTCTTAAAATAACAGAGACAAATTTTGGTCTCAAATGGGAAAAAGATGCCCATAAAATTTGCACAAAACTTCATGTGTTCCTCCCAGATATTTCTATAACATATTCTATCTTTTTCTGCTTTTTCAGCCTCATTTAATTTTGAAAGCAGTTGTGATTGGTTCTGCACCTAGACTAGAAGGTACAATGCCAACATTTCCATCATTTTATTATAAATATTATATCAAAAACAAGTGACCTGTTGTTTATCGCTTTCAACTACAGTTGGACTGAAGAAAAACACAAAGGACTAATAATATTTTGCTATTCTGGGAACTTGTGCTGATACAAGGAATGCTGAATCATTTTCCAATTCCTCTTTTTCTTCTTTTTAATGTTTATTTTCCACAAATAATTGTTAGAATTTCTGCAAACAAAGAGAAATGAGAAATTCCAGATACATTACAAAACCCTTTTTAGGGGAGAAGGATTTTTTTTTCCGTTTTGTTATTTCTTAGACTTTTTGGACTATGATTCTTAAGTTTTACTGTTTTTCACTTTGCAAGTGTGTCTTTTGTGTTGATAATAGATGCATTGTTGTTTCTGCAAAGCATTCAGGGAAAAAGAATTATCTTTACATATTTTGTTACTACGTTGGGGTTTTCTTTATGAACTTTTCAAGCAGCACACCATTTTTAGAAAGAAGAATTTTGCCCTCTAAAACACTGTCAGAGTGTGAACTTCTGTATTACAGGTAATTTTTGAAAAAGTAAATTATGGACTCTCCTTAAGATTGTGTGGCATGTAATATAAAATCAAACATGATAGTTACTTAGTTGAAGGTCTGCATATGAGTGACTGTTTCTCACTTTAGAATATTCTAGGTACAGAAGAGTAAATCAGGCATAAAAAAAGGGAGATGTAAAGCAAGTTGACAAAATTTACAACATAGATCATGTATTATATGGTCAGTTATTTGTTAATTGGGACAAAATATGCAGTTCCACACAAGGCAAAAGGCCACATCTAAATGGCAAAAGGACATCTTACCAAACCTAACCTAATAATATCCAAGGCCATTTAGAGTGATTGCATAGGCCTGATTAATTTTGCCATTGAATAATGTATTGGAACTGCCTTGCAATATTTTAATTAATTGATGAGTATGTGGTTTCCTTATCCATATTTTAGCATTAGATGACCAATCATTGTCTTCCAGTCAATTAGACAAAGAATCTTTCCATAGTTCTTGTTTCTCAGTGCTAGCAATTTCCTACTGTAAGATGCGACACAATGTAAAGAATTTTACATTTGCAGTATTTGTATTTCAGCTGCTAATCTGATGAAAATATCCAGTAAATAATTCACTAGTTTATGTAAAAACCAAGCGGTATTTGGAATGAAGGAGAAAAGAAAGATACAAGGATAAAATTTCATTAATTTTTAATGCTTACTTTGGGGTCTTTTGCTTATAACTGGAATCAGACAAACATCATGACATAAGGATTATTTAGAAAAGCTATATCTCCATGATAGTGTGAACAGTAGTTGACTCACTTTCCTTGATAAATTCTAGATTTCAGGAGCCTTTGACAAAGTCTTTATTTTATACTAAGCCACACAAATATTGGTAAGAGGAGTTTGAAAATGGTTTGTTGTGGTTGTTCGACAAGATACAGTGGCCTTCAATCAGAAAGCTAAACAGTTATATATGTCTGAAAAGGCTGAAAAGACTTTTACTTTACAATGCAGGCAAACACTCAACTTAATGCAGTGATTCAGTACTGCACAGGCAGGTATTTAAAACATGGAGACTGTGTGAGAACTGATTTTTGATGCACTAATAATATAACACAAAATATTACACATTTTTTATTTTTGTAAAAGAAAACCAATCACTTGGTAAGCCATAACCATTTTTCCACGAGGAAGAAAAAGCTATCAAATCATTAAAAGAAGAAAACTATCTGTTTTATTTAAGCATCAACTCTTTTCTCTCATTTCAGAAGGCTATTCAACAATAAATTTCAGTTCTATTTCTTACCCTGATTGTCTCACCTTTCTGAAACGTAGATTATAGATGTCCTCCTTCCAGCTAGGTCAGATAATTGCTATTCTTTCAGACAGTGGCTTTGGTATAAGGAAAGGTTACAATCATGCTGTACCAGACACTAGAATTTCAATCACTCTTTTCCTGGTTTCCTTAAATACTACTCCTAACTCCGCTTAGAATGTCAGTGTTTTGGGGTGTTTCCTCCCACTCTGATAACAGATTCTGTAGATGGCAACTGCAACATGAAATCAGCAGCAACTAATTTACTTAACTCTTCCCCATTATTTTCTCAGTAGTTTATTAATTAAAAAATGTCTAGTGAATCAGTATGGACAAAAAAATTGCACACTACTGCCTATAAATAATCCTATTTCTCAAAAAATTATACTTTCTGGTTATATTCAAAAAACTTTATCAGCAAAGCAGACAGTAGAAGTGGCACCAAAATAATTTTTATATTAAATTTATTGCCATATGTCTTAATTACATTAACATATAAAACTAACTGGTGGTGAGCCAGTTTCTTTCTGAGGTTGTTTCAGCTTTCTTCCTTATTCAAATGATCCACAAATTTTGTTTTGAATATAGGTGTAAGTACTTAATATTTACTTGCATATGATTGATATTGCTAGACAAACATGCCTTGTTACTCAGAGCTGAAATATTTTTTTCTACATTACTTGGGTGCAGAGAAAGAAAGCATTTTTCCATGCCTTGCTAGGTAGAGGTGACACATATGCTTCAGCTGTTACTGTCTTGATGATTCACTTTATTCCAAAGGTTAATACAGTTTCTGAATGTCATTGACTCTATAGTATGCATGAATTTATGATAAAATTACAGGTCAATATAATATGCCTTTCCATTTTTCACTTTATGCAGAATTTAGTGATAACACAGATGAACTACTTAGGATACTAATTAATAGAAGGTATTATATTATACAAATTAATGGAGAATTTTTTCTTGAGCCTAATTTTCATTGAAAAAGAATACTGCTCAAATATCATGAAAGTGCGTCACTATTAACAGAGGAAAACTCTGTGAAGACCCTGCCCTGAAGTGACTCTCATAAAACAAATTCCAATAAAACCCCTAAACTTTACAAGCTCTCCTGCAATTAGCTGAGTGACAGACTCTCACATTTCCCCCCTTCACTGGCCACTAAAATTTTAGTATTCATCCATATTTACATATGCCAGCCTCTTTTTTCCCCTACATTTTTGTAAGAAAAAGAAACAGTGTGAATCAAACCTACACATCTCCTACCTTCCTTTCCTCTGAGTTTAATTCAGTTGTGTTATTCTTAGTACTCAGTCCAAGCAATACAAAATGAATGGCAGAAGGAGGATTATTACAGTATTATTCCAAGCATTCTTATTCAAAATTTTTTTGCTTTCCATTTTCTTGCTTTATTTGATTGTCCCAAGAATGTATAGCCTCCTGTTACTTGTTCAAAATGCAATTAAAACAATTTTTTTATTAGAGGGAAGATACTCAAAAATGTAGGGAAGACCTGTATGTCTTCAGGGTAGAAATCACAGTATATGATAGCATGCCACTAAATTTAAAAAATTCTTTATCGTACAAGGACTTAGGACATTATCATTACTCAGACAATTAGGATTTTGGGGAAAGAACTAAGTGTGATCTCTACTTGATTCTGTTCTGAGAGTGCCAAATTTGAGTCATCCTTTAGGACATTCCCTTTGCTCATGACTATGGATACATTTCTGAGTATTTCTTCTGCTGTGGCACATTTGTTCTACTGAATTATTATACTCTTCTCACATGGTGACAATAAGCTAACAGGAATTCTGTCTATGGCTAGACTCTGAAATGCATGTTTCAATATAGAGAATAATATATCTTAGACATTTCTAATAATACTGGTCTAAGATTTCTGCAATAAAGATATTTATATGGAATATATTTGTTTTAGGAATGAAACAGCATACAGGATTCCTGTGTTTAATAAATTGGCGTGAAGAAGCAATCATAGCAGTCTACAGAATCACTGTAATCTCCTGCACATAGATGACTTAAAAAAAGATCACCTGGGTTGAGTTTATTATATGAAATGGTCAACTGAATAAAGACACTGTCAAGAATTCTACTACTCTTCTTCAATGATTAAGAACCGTTGATTAATACTTGCATGATTTTGCAAATAATCCAGTTCGATTTCTTTTCAGTTTGCTGCTATGTCATGATGGGAGATGATTATTACAGTAAGTAGTAATTTTGCTTCCCATCATGATTTAGCATTATTCTTATGATTTCATACTTGGTTTCAATTATTAGCCACAAAGGAAACCAACAATATATTATTTATGGTAATGGACATCAATTTGGATTTCAGGTGTTTTGCTTTTGGTAACTTTACTGTGATAAAAATTAAAAATGTATCCTCTTTGGCCAAGTATTCAAATTCATGGAATGACTAAATTTGTCCTAAATAATTGAATGCTAGTTACTACAATTGAAAAAATACATCAGGAAAACAATTATTACTTTTCATCAGTATAATGGGAAAACTATTGACAAATAAGAAGAGTAAAGTCTCATTTTGAAACTTTTAATGTATGTAAAACAAGAATATACCAAATCATATTGGGTAGCTGTTATATACTCTGTTATTGATTTTTACTTGTCTGAGTAAGACAAAAAGAAATTCCAGGGCAGTGAAATAGAAATATGTAGAATAATGATTTTCAGCAACAAGTCTACTAGACATTGGTTAGTGAAACATAAAAGACACTCAGCAAGACCAAAAAAGAAGTCGGTTTAAGACATGAGAGTTTGAGAGTTTGTAGGATCATTGTGTTCATACTTCTCTTATCCCAGTTCACGGAACAATATGAAAATTTGCATAACAGAGTGAATGAAGGAACCTGAACACAGTAATGAATATGCTAATTGTATTGGATCATTATAGATGTTGGAAGGTTATGCCCATTTGAAACCTATTGAATAAAACATTGTACAGAAGTTACTAATCAAAATATTCTAATAGTATTATACACCTTCTATTTTTAGTTTAAGTGCAGATGGATCATGTATGCTCTGATTATACTTGGTGATAGCTGCAGAATTTCAGTGTGACCCTGACCTTGTTGTACACACAAGTTATGCACAACCAAATTTACTCTAGATGAAAGATGGGTGGCGTAGGGAGACAAACATTACTCAAGACTTGATCTTCTCTGCTAAAAAATGTCCCTAGCAGAAGAATTGTCACAAAAAATAAAAAATAAAAAAAAAAATCTAACATAATATTTGTTATGTGTGGAGAAAGGAAGAATTTTAAAGTAAATGGGGTTTAGATGATACAGGTGTAACTTATCTACACCAAGGTACCCCCATGAAATCCAGGCAAACACACATCAAGGACCCTAGATTGGCACTGGGACCAGAACTAGTGATCTTTCTTTATTTCTCCCTGTCTTCCTATTTTTCTCTCTCCTTTTCTAATTTCCTTCTCTATCTTACCTTTCACCCTGCCCATTAAACAAAACCCGCTACCATAGGGTGCTTATGCTAGAAGGTAAGGGACTACCAATACCAATTTCCATGCAATAATAAAAGTCTTTAAGCTTCTTTTATGGACCCTTTGACTTTGTCATTCTTTTTCGAGCACAAACATCTGTGAATCTTGAGTGCTCCCCTCTTCTTGAGTACAGTCTGTATTAATAGGAGCTTTGAAGCATTATTGCTTCTCTCCTACCACTTCCATAACACATAGCCTAAAGTTTCTTTCTCTCTTTCAAAACTGATTTGTATGTTTTTGTTTTGTTTTGACTCTGTCAGTCACTCTTCCCTTTACTATTCTGGTAGTACAAAAGTGAACACAGTAGCCTCATTGAGATTTCATTATTGTTTAAATGTGACTTCGTAAAACCATCATTAAATGCTTTTAAAACAACAAAAAAATATAACCTCAACCCAAAATACAGTATGGCCTGAAAGCAATAAGTGGAAGACCAAGTCAGTTTTCTCTCTCATACAGTGTTAACAGATCACGATGGCTAATAGCTTCACTCATGAGGGTTCAGCAGTGTGGAAGGAGAGAATTGGAGCACAACAACATCTTGGAAGATGGTAATGCAGACGAGTTGGAAAAAAAATCACACACCACCTCATCACTTTTATTTACTAGATAACCAGTGACCGAGAAAGGTGAAAGACAACTTTATTAGAGGGTGAAAAACAAAGAACAAGTTGCTAGTTTTACTGGAATAAGAAGGCAAGTAGTACACTTTTCAATCACTGACAAAATTTACCTTTGTACTTGCAGGTGTTGGAAAAGTTGCATAATTATTTGAAGTATACATATCATTATACATTTAAGCCATTTTGAAAAGCAACTCCAATGTAAATTTTCACCAATTTTACTCAGTATTGTGCAGGCCACTTGTTCCCATTTAAAAGAGAACAAGAACATTTTCTACCTTGTTTATGAAGACGTGAAAGGACAAGAACAATATTATTCTATGGGAAAAACACAAAGTTTTCACTCCTCTTTCCCTTCCACTCCCAACAGAAAGTAGAAGGACACTGTAGCAAAGAGTGGAGTGAAAGATCATAGCTCTCAGCAATGTCAGTGGCTCATTATTGCTTTGCATTTATGTCCCAGTACCATCTAATTAGCTAGCTTTGTGATTTACTGACCTAGCTTCATTTGGCATCTTACATCACAGAGAAATAGAGGCCCCAGTGCTATTCTGCAACGGGGCACAGCAGTCTGACATCTACACAGGCTTTATTACAGAGTAAGGCAGAACCTTCCATGCATCAGAGGGCTTCATTTGAGGGGGTTGGTTATTTGGAAGACATCTCCATTGTAACAGATACTATCACCCCTGAGTTAAAAAAAAGAGAAAAGAAAGGAGGAATTAGAAAACTAAATCAGCCAGTATTGCAAGTGGGGAAGCTTAGCTAATACACTGTCCATACACTCTTCTGGTTCATAGGTTACAGCTCAGACTTTGTCCATTTGCTTCAACAATGAAATCATAGCAATGAAATCATAACAGTGAGCTATAAATCCATGGTTATTTCCACACGAAAAAGAGGAATGTAAGGAAATATGCAAGAAGGACATAAACTATACAGCAACCACACTTTTTGTTTCTTTCATTTGCATCCTAGCAAAACCAATCATCACAGAATCACAGAGTCAGTTGGGTTGGAAGGGCACCTTATTGAGCAACTACTTCAACTCCCTGCCATGGCAAGGGGCACCAACTAGACCAGGTTGGTCAGAGCCCCATCCAACCTGCCCTTAAACACTTCCAGGGATGGGGAACTCACAACATCTTAGGACAACAACCTGTTTCTCTGTCTCACCATCCTCACAATAAAGAATTTTTTTCCTAATATCTGAAATAAACATATTCTCATTCAGTTTGAACCCATTCCCTTTGTCTTGTCATTACATGCTCTTGCAAACAGTCTTTCTCCATCTTCCTGTTAGCTCTCTTCAGGTACTGGAAGACTGCAATTAGGTCACCCCAAAGCCTTGTCTTTAACAGTCTCACAGTCCCAATTCTCTCAGCCTTTCCTAATATGAGAGGTGCTACATCCATCTTTCTGCACACAAAAACATTGTTTTTCATTTTGCCTAGACTAAATACATCTTCCAAGTCCCTTCTAAAGTGCTAATTTAAAAATATTCAATGTACAATAATATGAACAAATTAATAGATATTACATAAATATCTAAAATATTACATAAGTCAATACATGTCAGTTGTATATAACTTCTTGTCATGGTATGGGAATGGTATTCTCCAATTTAGTGTTTCCACTGAAACCACTCCAAACTATGAACCCCTCAGTCATTCTCCCTGTCCTTCCCCTGGCAGCAAGTCAGAAAGGAGAATTAAAGGCACAATAGTGAAAAGTCACAGAGTGTGATAAGAAAAATTAACTGGAAAGAGCAGTAAGATAAGAAAATGAACAGTAACAACAATATTAATGACAGAGTGTAAAAGAAAAGAAACTGTTTCTCACCCTGTGTAAATATCCAACAATACCCCACCACTCCCTCCATCACCCTACTCCAACTGGGAAGTGAGCCTTCCCACTGTCTCTAGAAAATTATGACAGGTGATACAGAATAGCCTCTGTGTCCTGGCCAGAGGTGTCCTGCCCCTCCTGGCTACTACAAAAATTAACTCTGGAACTGGGACATCACTTAAACCAAAATTCCAGGTAAAGTGTTCTGAACAAGGTATTTCTCTGTAACAGGCCTTTAATCCTCTAACATAAGATATAAGAATTTATTTAAAAAAAAAAAAAAGGAAGCTGGGTCACAATGGGATAGTTATGAGGAGTATAAGCTAAGTATAAGCAAAAAAAGTATAAGCAAAGATGACAGACTGCTGGGGGCAAAATTTTGACCTATTGAAGTCAGTGAAAAAGCTCTCATTAACTTCTGCAGACTGAGGATTTCCCTCCAGCTGTTTAACCATTACAGTGTTTTGTAGTCATCATCACATCAGTGTAATCATTTCTAAAATAAGTCTTTTCCAAGCTCTACTAACTTTGGGCGATGGGATCTGTAGAATTTAAAGGATTTTGCTTTAATTAAGGTGTAAACTGTATAAGAAAAAAATGCAAGTGACATGTTTGTTTACAATTTTTTGAGACCTATAAGAAAAGACAAAATAAACGTGAACTGAAGGAAAGAGAAGATTCCTTGTTATCCTGTATTATATCCTTCTGAGAGAGAAAAACCCCAAACCTGTTTTCCTCCTTTCTTACATGGTGGTAATTCTCCATCCTTTCCATTTTCACTGGTATTGGAGTCAGATGTCCTGTTTTCCAGATAGTCCTTACTGGGAGCCTTATCTATGGGGCTGTAAGACCTCGATTGCAGCATATGGTCCAAGATTTCTCTATTCTGGAATGTAATAAAGAGGAGCTTTCTATTTCCTGGCCTTCCTTGCATGTGGGGTTATGTCCCATTTGAGTACATGCACAGGCCTTCTTCCCATTGAAATTAAGACATTAGAAAAAATGTCAGGCTCTAATCAAGTTTTGGCCAATGTCAGGTTAATAAAGAGTCATCAAATGGCTCAGAGATGCTCTATTCAACCAAGGCACAGTCTTTTTCATTTTGCTACACAGAACACAAACTGTATATGTGAACTGCCATGCTGGAAAATGATAACCTTAGAAATTTTTATTCTTAAACCATTCTCCTAAGGAAATTAGTAGTATTTTCTCTCTGTATCCTCTCATTTGTGAAAACCTTTATTATAATGGGGCAGTTCCAAGAAAATTTCATAAAGGAAAAAAGATTTTAAAGAGATCATGTTTCAATGAATTTTTGAGAAAAAATTAGGAGATGGGTAGAGATAGAGAATCTATTAATGTCTTCCCTAAGGGACATCTGGGAATTGACCAGCTGCGCTCTTTGCTAGCCAGACACAACAGCTGTAGCTCTTAACCAGATGTGAATGTGCTTTCATTTGCCCAATTAGCAGCAGACACAAAAAGAAACTCAGGATACTGTTTGAAGGCTTATGAGGCCTCATATGAAACATGATTGGACTATTGCAATGCATGCCAGAGACATGAAATGGAAAGGAAAACATTTTGGGTTTGGTGCAGCTAAGGAAGCCAGAGGAGACCACAATAAGTTTTCTTTCAAATTAATTAACAAGGGGTATGCCAGTAGTGGAATAAAAATGTTTATAGAGACAGGACACAGATACTCAAGGAAAAAGGTTTCTTTGGTCCTTATGAGAAAACTGCTTTGAATGATGGTAGCTACCAAATGGTTTGAAATGGAATATTAGCAGAATGTTTGGAAATTTTTACTACATCTGTTTTCTGGCAAAGGTTATTGATAGATTTACAAGTGATTGTCTCAAGTGATAATCTGTCACAATTATGTGATTGAGCACTGACCACTTAGCCCTTATTGCAGGAAAGGGAAGGACATGGTTCAGTGCTTGTGCATCTTCATTCCATGGAATTTTTAATCAATTATTCATTTTAGTGTGACCAGTTATCTCAGTTATTACCTGATAGTTCATTTTATCGGGGGGATTCTAATGAGATGTCTGTTTTGCTGATGCTTTAGAGTGACTCTAATAGGTTACAAACTAATGTGAAGATGACAGGGTACAAATGAAGACACAAGAAAAGTGAGGATAATGTTTACAATAGTTGTAGTGAGGCAAAATGAATCTTTAATGATAGATTTCAAATGGAAGTGCTAAATGGGTGATTGTTAAATACTACTGAAATATTCAAGTAACTTTGTCTGCAGACTAATAAAATGCAGTTTTTAGAAAATTGTATTGATTTTATGATGAAAAAACCACTTGGTGTGTTGGATAATTTATATGAAAGTAAAATCATGCTTAAATTAGAAATCTATTGGATGCTGGTCATAACAAATCCAGCTTTTTTTGATTACAACTGTTACTATTTATGCTAGCTAAAAACTGATTTCAGAAATATATTGTATACGTATTTTTTAATTTTCTTGTCTGCAGGAGGAACTATACCGGCTGAAACTCTTAACTTATGAAGATATTTAACAATGTTTCTATTTTATCAACCAATAGTTTTCAGACTTCATAAAAAGTGAGCCTCTGTCGCTTTACAACAAAAGGTTTAGTGGAAATACATGCAAATCAAAATGTAGTAGCCATCTCTTTTGTACCACAAAGCATATTGAGGCATTTTCACATTGTTCACAAGATGTTCAGAAGATATATATTTTTGGTAGTTCAGAGCATTTAACTCTTAGGGATAACCTCCTGTGAGGCTTTTCTACAAGCTTTTTGACTCAGACTCACCACATTCTATGCACATCTAAATCTTTTAATTACCAGATGTTATTTTATTCAACATAATGGTAAATTTATATCAGGTAGTTTAAAATCCAAAGCAAAGGTATGGGCTGTTTCAATATATATAACAAAAATTTAGCTTCAAGGAGAATGATCATGTTATTTTCAAGGCAACTTGCAGAGCACAGTTTGGAGAAAAATGTTTTAACAATACTTTTAAAACAATTTTAAACGGATGACCACAAAAGGGCAGAGAATGTACAAATATACAGAGAGAAATTAATTCAAACTAAAGTAAAATATTCAGGATAGTATACTGATTCTTGTAGAAATTTATTTCTATGAATAAATTAAAGAGAATGCTTAAGTATTCTTCATGCCTCTCTTATGTGTATACAAGCATGTAAACAAATCTAAAACATGTAGGAGGCACTTTGAACTAAACTGAAGCACAGTGGGAAATTAAACTGAGGACGTTAAAGCAGATGAGAAAAAAACAGAAGAGGATAGTGTAGCTTTCTAAGAAAAAAAGAAATTTGCAGGAAAAAAAAACAAAGGAACAAACATCAAGTCTCTAAATATGATAAAATCTTGGGACCCAAGGATACTACTGAATTCCAGACACAGTTAAGAGTCCAGGGAATGTAAGGAAGAGGCCTAGGAAAAACAGATGGACAAAGTAATAAGTAACCCCCCTGTAATAAGTATTTTCTTTTAATTTAAAGTCTGAAGTGATAAATAAATAAATAAGTCACAGCATTCTTTAAAAAAAACATAGTGAGTTTAATGTATATTGCTTCATATATAAAAAGCCATCTTATTAATCTGTAGTTATAGGAGTAGTTTACAAGAAAAATATGTTTATACTCAAATATTATATTTTATTTTAAAGACCATTAGAAAGTGAGCAACATAGGCCTGAAACCTTGTCTAATTTCCTTTATTCAATGACTGTATTCCAATGATGTTCTCAGGATGTCTCCAGATGGGTATTTTGGCATAAATACAAGTTCTGCAACAGGGGAAGAAAATTTTAGTATAAACTTCAATAGGTATGGTATTGGTAATATAAAGTCACGTTATCTAAAACAATAGGACATTCTAATTATGAAGTTATTCTAATTTGTGTATGGAAAGATCTACGCTTCAGTCATGTTATTCTATTAAACTGTGTGATGTATAACTAAGCTGGTCTGTTGACCTCTGTCTTGCTCATTTCTCATTTGTGACTCTTGTAACATGTCCCAGTTACTTAACCGTAACTAAAGTCAATCTGTTCTTATATTTTCTATCATTTTTATTATGCTTTGCTATGCTGCTGTCTGTATTGATGTAAAGTTATTTTTAAGGTTACCTTGCACTAGGTGATATGCTGATACCTACCAGATGAGCTATAGCTGTATGATAACTATAGCTATATGGTAGATCTTTAGGTTATCAGGGATTGTGGTCCATCTAAGGATAGCAGCTGAACACAAGAATCAAGAGAAAAAGAGTATTCCTTCGTGTTCTGAAACTTTGCCATTCCTGACTGTCACATGAAAGGGAGGTTTCCTTGAACCCTTTTTGTTTGATCCATCTGTCAACACCTCGGGAAAGCTGACACCCTTATGCCCAACCAGTCTGTCACTGTCCCATTATTGGGACTCCACTGATCAGTCTGCTTTATTGGAGTGCAGTTCAACTAACTTGTTCTGGGACACGTGCCAACAGCATATCGGAGTCAAATCCTTTAAAGAGGCACCCCCTCCTGGAACTCTTCAATTTTAGTTGGGTATGTCATCTGTTGCTGATGAGTGCTGTCACCCTTGAAACACTCAGACTTAACAGTTTAGGGAATAATACACTTTATTAATAAACACACTGATAATAAAAAATTGTGACAGGTTAAGGTTCAAAGACTGCTGATCATTAAATCTGGCTGTAAAAATGTAATTGAAATAACATACAGAAAAGCTCTAATCACCAATGAAATCTATTTCAAGACAATCATTCAGCACACATAGAGTGTGGTTTTTAATTAATAGGCATCACTATGGGGGAGAAGAAAAGTTCAGTCCATTAACCTGATGCCTTACGTTTTCAGCTTTTATATTTTTCAGATTCTCTACTGCACTAGTGTATAACTCTGAACACCATTGACTGCCCAAGGTGTATCTATTGAAGGTCTCTAATGAATACCCACTCTCTTAACTCTGTCTAACCTCTGTTCTTGGTAGCCATTCCAAGGCACTAAACCAATCCCAGAAGTTACAGCAGAGTCTTCTCCAAATTTCCCCCAACCCTAACTGATTTTGTACAATTTCTTTACATTTAAGTAGAGCTTGAGTGACTTTAGTGACTTTTTTTTTATTATTACTGATTAGTGTAAAATTATCTTGCTCCTCTCTTAAAGATATAGTTGATAAAATATCAACTCTTGCTCAGTGAGGGGTGGTCGTACCTTGGTGGCTGGTAGCTTTGGGTTGGAAATATAATCAGGTTATAGTGAACCAAATTCATCAACAGTTTGTGGCTTAGCAGCAAGATATTTTCTCCTATCCCCCTTAGCTGGCAGCTGCTGTGAAGTTTATCAGCTACAGGATATCATTGACTTCCCATCCCTGCAAAAATTTCAACATAGCCTGGCCACAGTATGTTCACTCTGCTTTACCCTCCATTTAGCCCCACTTAACATGTACTTAGAGTTGCTGGCTGTGTGTGAAGAATCATCGTGAAATAGATTCTGTGTATGCCAACCGTCTTCCATACAGGGAGCAGCAACTGCATTTCACCCTGTATTTTCTGTACTGTTTTAATCTCTGTTATAACGTGAATAAAAATTTCCAATTTTCTCTAATTTTACTGCAGGTCATCTTCCAACACTGTTGCAGTCTTGCAGCAAAAGATGTACCAAGGATGCTGAATGATACTCATTTCCTGGCATTTGGCTGAAGATATCTGATAAATGCATGTTGAGATCAAGCATTTGCAAACAACCATGGAGAAGAAAATACTCAAACGGAATCTAGAAGGAATAAGACCATTCCTTTGTCATGGCAAAACTGGCAGGACAAATATTTATCTGGTGAACAAGCCACAGCCCTGAGTTAGGATCCTTAAACCAAATCTCTTTTCAAGTAAAGAGGAGGCACATATTTTTTATGAAAAGTGCTCCAGCACATTGTCAAGCAAAGGAAATCAGCCTCTTCCAAATTTTGGCAAGAGTAGTTTCCTTTAGCTATTAGTTTGTTAGCCAAGAGGGAAGACAAATGCTGAGATTCCTCTTCTAATGTCTTATGATCCAAGGGAAATTTCATCACCTCCCTTTTCCTCCCCACAGTCACTCCTTCTCCCCTGGATGCAGCTGTGTGATCAAAGAAAGCCTCACAAAAAGTGACCTTATCCTTCACAAACACTGCTGGGTGCAAGGCCCTTGGTGGCACCGGCTCACACAACACAACAGGCAGTAAAGTAACTGCCAGTCCCAAACTCAGAACATAAATCTTGTTTAAACACTATGGGAAAAGCTTGGCTTTGGGCAGCTCAGAAGCTAAATGCTGGGGTGTTGGCTGAAATCACAGTACCTCCTCCCACATGAAAGGACAAGAACAGCCTGCACTATACACCCACTCAACACCAGCTCCAGAAATGATGCCAGAAGAAAACCAATTATCAGAGACACATGCTGGTTAAAGGCAGTGAACTGCAAGGCATAAGACTGCAGATGAGGCTGTGAGGGAAATGTAATCATCAGTTATGTATTTATAAAACCCGGCTCAGTGATTTTGCTCAATATATGCCTGATCACTGAGTAGCATAGCAAAAAAATCTGTCACAACCAAAGGGTGCAGTGCTGCAGTACAATGTATGTGAAACCATTGCCTGCAACAGCATTGCTTAATGTTAACAATAAGAGTCTTGGCTGTAATGTTGTAAATCAAATGCTACTGAAGCCTTGTAATATATCAAGTTCAAGCAGCATAACAAAATATAAAAAAAAAAAACAACCAGCATTTTTTCAGCTTAGAGAAAGGCATTCTTTGTTATGAAATAATGTCATGGTTTAGCTATTTGGTGCATGGGTTAATGGAGAAAGGGGCAAGTGTATGCTACATCCAGTAGGTGAGAACACTATCAGTTATCAGTCTTGATCACAGAAGAGTTTCAGCACACTCCCAGCACTGTAGTGATAACACAGTGAATGCAGACTTTAGCAGTGAAGGGTCAGCATTCACCATGCATATGTCATAACAATTACTTAGGGTTCAGGGGCAGAAAAGTCAAACAACAAATATCAAGCATGACCCTAAGAGATGCATAGTAATTCAGGGTTAAAGTGCAGGCAATGTATTAATGAACTTTTATTTCTTTCTATCACTGCTTCCATAATCTCCAATTGCCAAAAGTGCCATCCCTCTCAAGTAGTAGGGGAAAACTATGGTCCTGTAAGCCCCTCTCCTATCTGCTTCTTTTCCTGTCTGCATCCAGTCCTGCTCTGTCAGTCAGTTTATGGATGAGTTCCTACACATGGTCCACATACTCCCTTTGGGGAAGCAACCAAAAAGCCCACCATCATCACCCTCCCCAACACTTAGAATAATTTGTCATGAATCAATGAAAGGAAGTTTTCATAATTATAAAGCTGAATGCAAGAGAATTCTCTCATTTCACTAAGCACAAAATATATCAACAGGGCATAAAAACATGTGAATCCAGCCAGCATAATGTGCAGCACCAGTAAAATTGAGCACCTCAAACACTATTACATGGTAGCAAAGTGGATGTCCTTCAAGATTCTCCCATGCAAACTGGGATTTCAAGTTTTTAAAAAATTCCTGAGAGTGGATTTTGATGCTACTTTTTTGTACTCTGTGGATAAAATATCAAAAGTGTGCTACCACATGCTCTAACCACATCTTCTGGCAGCTGTGTTGGCAAATTTTTAAAGACATGGAAAATAACATCTTTCTCCAAATTACATGCTGTGGGAAGTAATATTAGGGCAGCATGTGAAATATGAAGCACAGAAATGAAGCCATCCACATTGGTGTTCAGTGTCAAATCCCTAAAGGTATGCTGTGTGTCTCACAGCAGAAATAAAATATGTCTTGTGTTCCCAAGAGGTTGCAATCCAAATTATAAATGAGTTACTGGGCTAAAAAGAATAAAAAATAAGACTAAAGCATAAGAGACATCTGTATCTCTGTGACAATTGTTACGTATGTGTATAAATATTTGTGTAGAAAAATAATTTCACTTATTAGCCTCCTCTCCACCTCCCTCACTTGATTTCTTTTTTTTTTTTTTTTTACTTATCTTCTGTAAACCTTGGCATTCTGCAGAAATGAGTTTTCAGAATTTATTTATAGAAGCCATTTAGGTTTTATCTGTTGATATATAAATATATAGAAGCTATGTGCATATGCCTTTTAGGAGCTTACATATAATACAAGGTTAAAACAGGGAACTACCTTAGTTTAGGACCAATTATTAGATATGAAAATGTATATAAAAAATTAGAGACATGCAAGTATTTCAGTATCTGGTTTATTTAGAGATATGAATATTAATAGGTCTGAATATTTATTCTTCAGAATATGAATAGACAGATCAGGGGACGAAAACAGCTATACGTAAAGCAAAGTAGAATAAATCTTTAGATTATACTGGAAAGAGAGATAGAACTGGGGAGGAAAAAAAGTGGGTGTTGGGAAAAATAGGAAGTGTTTGGGGACTAAACTGATGTATTCACTAGAATTACATAACGATCTGTGCCTAAAGTGTGCCTCTATCAATATTTTCAATTAAGCCATTTTATTTGTTTCAATAAAGAAAGCAACTTTCCCTTATTTATTTTGGAAATTTTCTAAGTCCTAGAAGTGAAATTAAAGGCCTTTCATCAACATTATGTGGTGTTTTGCTATAATTAAAACTGTAAAGAATAATTATATGACAGCTTTGGATATAGACAAAAATAGAGTAAGATGTTAATACATGATATGCAGAAATAAATTATATGCTTAGTCATTACCAGTCAGGGAGAAAAAATCTTAATATCAACTGGTCATTTAGAAATGCTATTGAAAGCATTTTTTATACCATTGTGAGCAAAGGACTCAAAAAAGAAAAAGAGCAAAAGTGCCTCCATTTGCCTGTTTCCAGCAGTGAAGACAAGCTGCAGTATAAAAATGCCACTTGTTACCAGCTGCATGGAAATGCTGCGTCATCCTAGATTCAGACATCCTTGATTATACTGGTTAGGTGCTGAAAACTCATTGGATTTCAATATCAACTGGCAAAGTCAAATAACATCACCTGCTCCTTCAGCTCTAGCAATTTCAGGGTGCTCTCAATTGAGTCTAGAACTTCAGTTTAACCTCCTTTGCTATTTGGAGTGGTCAGAAAACAGGTATATATTTGAAACGATGTGTCACTTAAATGTAAGGATAGGTTTCACTCATCCTTTCAGCCTGAAGGGGAAAAAAATCTGTAGGCAAATAGAAGGCCAATTGAGATGTCCTGCACTTTTTGTTGGGTAAACCAAGTTGGCTTCTTAATTGGAAAGGAGCAGAAAAAAAGCCTTTCTAAATTCTGAAGTAGGAACCTGCCTACTGTTGCTAAGATTTTAATTGCTGATGACTGGTGCTTTCTACTGATCCCATTACCTGATTAATGGTTATTATTATTATTTGTTACTTGCAAAGAGCCTGAGGTGCTGAAGGTACTTCAAAAAGAAAATAAATGATGTGGTTCCTTCCCCAAGGAGCCTACAGTCTAGCAATATGAAAGATGACACAATAAGTGAGAGCAATAAAGAGCAGTGGCAATAGAGTGAGAATAATTACATGGTTACTTAGGTTCAGTTTATACACAACTTGATGGTACTGCTGTTTGCTTGATTTGTTTCTGCTTTTTTGAGTGGAAAGGAGTATATGGGTATAAGAGCATAGGGGAAATAAAGCAAATTAGAGAAGCAATGTCTTTTAATTCTTTGTGTGTGCTTTATATGTATGAACATGTGTGTATGTCTGTGTGTGTATAGGGTGAGAGGTACAGTAAACAGAAATGAGATTTGACTGTAGCAGCTACAAAGACAGAGAAAACAGGTGAGATACATTGTGAGAATGAAGAAATAAAAGAAGGTGAAGAAATAACAAAATGGAGATCATTGTCTTCTCAAGGTATCTTCAATGACTGCTCATATTGCATGGCCAAATTAATTCAACAGAAAGTCAGGATGGATTCTTGCCTCTGATCTGGAAAAGAGGCTTTTGGATAATGTGAAAGGTAGGTATAACATATATTAGGAGATTTAAGGCTGGTTTAAGATGCAAGTTCCTCTAAAGAACAACAGTGAAGGACCACCAGAATTTATACCTTCTGCTTACAGCTCTGTCCTTTTTTTGCGAAACTTCAGTATGCTGTTAGTTACTATAGGACAGGTAGCTTATCCAGCTGGACACTGTATCTACTCCATTACACTTACTGATTTTCAAGTGAATTTCTTTCTTGAATTTTTCAGCCAGTTTTTACTTCTTGCCTCCTGTAGCAGTAAATTTCATATCGTGTTGAAAAGAAAATTTTATTTTTAAACATTGCTGATGCAGTAAGCTTTGAGTCCATCACAGTGTTTCTCTCAGGCTCAGTTCCGGTGCTCCAGCTAAGTATAGAATCCCAGAATCATAAAGTTTAGAAAAGAGCCCTAATATCACTGAATACAAGCATTGACCAGCACCAGAATGTTCTCCACTAATTCATATCCCCAGATTCCACTTCCACACAGGTGGAAAGCTTAAATACTTCCATCTAATGTCATTTGAAATTGCTCAGCTTATTCCACATAGCTGCTGCTCCACATCATGTGTCAGATGTCCTAGAGTTTCTTAAATTGCACTGCTCTTATGTGTGGGTTAGGAGTGGCACTTCTAAAGGCTTTGGCCTTAAAAGCTCCCTAAGATCCATTCACTGTACTGGATAAATCTCTATAGATCTCTCAGGCAACTTAGACAACTAGCTTATGTACAGAAATTTACATATAAACACCTAAGTATAGGTGTTCTGAACTTGAAGTCTACCTTGAAAGGTTCCTTTACTGCCTAAATTTAAGTCTTCCAAGTACTGCACAAGATCGCACTTTGCATAGCTTGTTTTAAAAGGCAAATTTCAGTAAAGCAAATTTAAACCTGCCGTACCAGTTCTCAATATTATTAATTATTGTGTATAATTTATGTTTGTAATGAAATTACAGTATGAAATAAAAAGCTATTAAAACATAACTTGAAAATCCTACTTATTAGCAAACATGTTCAATATTTACTAATTAGTATTTCAACTTAGGGTAAAATATAATTAAACAATTAATGTGAAAATAACTTTTCATTATAAAAGATAGCAATCATGTTTTTTAATTAGGAATGGGACTAAATCATAAAGCTTCTCTTCCACCTTTCTTTTAGAATGTGAATGCTCCCAAAATTTGATAACGTTATAGGTTTTCATCAAATTTATAGCTAAGTTTGTCACTTTTTCTCTACTTAAGATTGTTCCTGAGCCACTAGTGTTTGCAAAACAATTTTTACACCTTGTCTCTGCAGGTACTGATTTTTACTTGCTGAAATATTTTACAAAACAATACTTTCCTCTATACAATATCAGAGACTTTAACAGGATTGGACTTCTTGGACTATCAAGTCAATTGTATATACTATTATCCATTTCATAAACTGAAAAATTTTCACATATGAATTTTTCCTGATCTAACTATACTTCTGGTCATGGATATCCTGTTCAGAGTATTTCAGATAAAATCTCATCTGTGTATTTGATAAGCTCAATATTACTCTTTCTACCGCCTTTTTCAATACTTCCTTAGTTTTCATTTGCCATTTTCACTGTCACATCTGATGGCATGTTGTAGTTAATTAAGGTAGTACTCTCTTGACTGCAAGAAGACTGCAATTTTTTTTTCCCTAAGCTTACTTAGAAGTGTATTCTTCCTTCACAGGGGGAAAGAAAGTCTCACTCAGGATGCAATTCATCTCATCCCAAGGCAGATGCTCAAAACTGGTTAAAATTTTCACTTCCTAAAAGTGCGTATTTCTCTTTGCTGCCTGCAAAAGAGATTGGGATGATCAATTCTGGCATAAATATCTAAAATGTGCTATCCAAGAGTTGAAGTAAATTTCACTCTGTAATAAGAGATGGGTAGATTGAGTCTTTTCTCCTCACCATCTTTTTCAATTGAAAATCCCATAATTTCTAAGTGAAATCCAATTTTCAGATAATTTTTAGTTCATGCTCTTAAATTAATTCTGATTTACCCCTCAAGATTATTCACATTTTTCTGATGCATTTATTTAGTCCTCTGCTTTCACAATGGTTTCTTAACTTCCAGTTGGTAAGTGATGTAATTCAATAAAAGGTAAAAATTTAAAAAAAGAAAGCCCCCACATATAAAAGCATTAAATAATAGCTGTCTGTCTTCCTCATGTCAACTTTTCCACAGTTAGCCTCATTCGATTCTGTTAGCTTCCTCTCTGTCCTTACACATGGAGAAAAACATCTCAAACTGTTCTTTAAATAATCAATTATCTTTGTAAAAATCTTCATTTTGTTCACATAGGCTGATAATTTCCATCTGGTACTGTTTCTATTGAAGTCCAAGATACATGAATCCTAATACAATTCTCTTGTCTAGAAAATAACTTATCAAGAAGAATGATCTATCTTATTCCATTGCTTTAATATTTTTCAACAAACTTCAGCAAATCCATGCTGCATTCAATCCCATTTTCAGTTTTTTTTTTATTTCAAAGACTATAGAAACATAAAATTGGTAAGAACCCTAACAGGCTTAAGTGAAACAAGGCAATATAATGAGAGTTTTAAAAACAGAGTTACATAATTTTTCTTTTAATTTCCAAATTGGTAAGGTTATTCCGTTTGGAGCTTAACACTACTCTTATCTGGTATTTTCAGCTAGAAATATAGTATCATTACTTTTTGGTATTAAAGAGAAAAGGAAATCACGTTTCAATCTTCCATACTTTTCTTCTTGGTGTTATTAGTCTATCAGCTTTGATATTTTTCTAACCTTTGTATTATTTTTGACCAAGCATTAGTTCATGGACTTGTCTCTGTCATCACCACATGGCTTATCTTCTACTTTCATGACTATATACCTGCTGAAAACTTAAACAATACCTTTATTGCTAATCCTTTTTAACGTTGCAGCTGCTCTCTTTAGCCTTCCATAATTTCACAACATCTAGAACACACATATGCTTATATGATCATTATGGTCAACTCCACAGGTTGCCCATTTCTTTCAAAATCAATTGAAATATTTCCTTTTTTCAATCCTGTACATGAAATTCCTAACAGATCTGAATTTAGTGTCACATGCTCCCTCACTTATTCTTCAGGATTTATTCACCTCTTTAATAGTACTCGTTAATTCTAGCTCTATTTTATCCAATCAAATAACTTAGCCTTGAAACAAATCTTTTGCATAATCAAATGCTGTTCTGACCTTGATCAGCAAAGAGTAGCCACAACTTTTTCTACCACCCAGGATTTTACTGACCAGGTACAATTTGGATCTGATGAGAAGAGCACCCATCTCATTCCTTCTTAGCTGCCAGTGTCTGCTGACAGACACTCCTTTGATGTGTTAGTAGTTAACTCATATTTTCAGACTACCACTTTGAGTAAGATTTCAAATGATTTCCTGTAATCTCCTCACTCCTTATCCACCAGCAAGGATTGCTTGGTTTTTGCTTTCATTAGATTACAAGCGATAAAAAATAAATGACTTAGACATCACACACCCAGTCTTATATGCATTAGGGTTTCTAAAGCAGAAAATATTTTAAATAATTTTATCTATGTCTGATTTGGCTGACTGCTGTGTTAATATAAGGTCATTGGTTGTCATTAATCTACCCTACCTTAGGAATCCACAACGTGTCTAAACACCACTGCAGAGGAGGCACATGCATTTAGTCCGAGTTCAATAGTCCAGTACCAGGTAGCTGATTGTCTGTCATCACTGTAGATTGCATGGACCTTTTCCTGAGGAATACACACTTTTGACTAGTATCCATATTGAGAAACCAGCTCATAAGAAACATTCCTGGAAGAGACTGCAATATGTTCTTGGAGCACAGCCCAGGTAAGGCTAATGTCTGTATCACCCCGTGACTATTCTCATAGTTTTCTAAAATATTCAAATATTCATAGTTTCATAAAAATATTCAAAAATAAGAAGAAACCTGATCAACAGGAGGAAACATGCTGTTAGTCTGGCCAATGTATTTTTTGTATTTTTGAAATATAGAGAAATATTCTGATGTGTTTAGTTGGCCAAAATCTGGAGCAGTTTGTAGTAGTAGGTGTTTCATCTCATTGCCATTCTCCAATTCTGTCATTCTTACATTATTTAAGTAAATTCCAAACATGTATGTTGTCAGTGGTTTAGAGTTCTGACTGTTACCACCAATTAAAAGTTAGTTGCCTCAAATCAAAAGACAATTCAATGGGATTTTGTTGCTATAAAATTTATTAACTTTCCTCTATCCCACTGAGGCTGGCTTTGTACAATCAGTGACTTCAACATGATAGTTAAAAAATTCCAACTACACTCTGTGGCATTTCAGTTAATTTCTCTATTAGAGAAATTTCTTTTTTTTCCAGTCCCTAATGATTAGTTGACATTCAGTTATGATGTGACTACCTGTACCAGGAGAATTATTAATGAACATTTCATAAGAGTTGCTTGGTATAATTTTGTTGGTGTTTAATTAGTCCAAAGTTAAATGATAGAATGAAGTTTGGAAGTTGAAGACTCCTTCTGAATTTGCAACATTTCTACATAATCTATAATGATAATTAAAATGTTTTTCCTACATGTGTGTTTTTATGCCTGACAACTTAAGTCGGACAGAGTCTACAATGATTTTGGCGCCTAAATCCTTCTTTCCTCCTAGAAAATCTTCCTTGTTGATGCTCATGCTATGTATTCTTTACAAATTAACAGCACTTTCATCTGGTGTTCAATACTTCTGCAACATAATGGCTGCATGCTAATAGCAGGCTGTGGTTGTCAACGGCAACAACGCAGCTTCTGCATGGGAAAACAAGTACCCTTAGTGAGAGCAGGCACACAGATCCCAGTCTGCTGGACTCCACCGTAAATTTTACCATGGCAGGAGTTGAATAAACAATAACTCTTCTGCTGGATGCCATAAGCAGACAGTAGTCAAACAGACCACACGTAAAACTGAAATGTCAGGGGCTTTGCTCCTTGGAACTAAGCAGAGGGCTGAGGAGGGGTCATCAGGACAGCTTGTCTCAGAATTAGCTACCACAGCATTGACACAGGCACCTGAAATCCTTGATGTAGTGAGAGAAAAAAGAGGGTCAGTCAGTTAATAGTCACAAACGAAAAGCTAGCAAATGAAAAAACCCTTGTCAAATCACCATTTTTTTCTGAAGCCCATATAATTTCAGTAATTTCTCCTTTGTTAGGAAACCATAGCAACTTTAAGCTCTGGTTTTGTTCTGCAGTGCAAATGCACAATTGGATTTCAAGTGTTGGGATTAAATGCTGTTTGATGAAGAAGTAAGAAAATATTTCAGTCCAGAGTCTATTGTATTGAAAGTTGAGCTCCATTTTGTGATACATTGATATGACTTATTTATTTAATTGGTTTAAACTATGTTTACAGGGAAATTAACTCTACTTGGGATTCACACATAAAAGCCAAAGGAGCTGACTGACATCATTGCAAGGCCACTCTCAGTTATTTATGAAATGCCATGGTGATTAGCTGAGATTCCTAAGGCTAGAAGAAAGCAAATATCATTACTATTTTCATGAAGAGGAAGAAGGAAGATGGGGGGAACCACAAGCCAGTTGGCTTCGCCGAAGTCTTTGGGTGGATGATAAAGCAAATAAACCTGAAAAACCTATCTAGACACACAAGGGACATGACAGTGATTGGAAACAATAAACATGGGTTTACAAAGGGGCAATCGTGCCTGAGCAGCCTGGTAATATTCCGTGATGAAATTACAAGCTTGGGGGATGAACTCAATGCAGTGCAAGGCAATGTGGACAGGCTGTCCTGCCCCAGGTTTATGCATCTCTGGGACAGGATGGGATGGGCTGGACAGGGCACAGGATGCTCTGGGATGGGTGGGGACAGCACAGGTGTCCCCAGGGTGGAGACCTCATTGCACAGCTCAGTGAGATTGTTTCTGCCTTGGCTCCTGAGCACTGCCTGGCAATGCCAGGGAAACTGCCCTGGGGAAAGAGCAGGAGGGAGGCCTGGGCTGGCTGCTTTCCCTGCTGGAGCCAGCGAGGCCCTGGCTGGAGGATGAGGACATCCAAAAGGGCAGCGAGGCGCCCTGGCCTTGGGGGAACCATGCCTGGGCTGTGCAGTGTGGGGGCTCGGGCAGGTGTCTGGGGCTCCCGTGGGAAGGGAAGGGAAGGGAAGGGAAGGGAAGGGAAGGGAAGGGAAGGGAAGGGAAGGGAAGGGAAGGGAAGGGAAGGGAAGGGAAGGGAAGGGAAGGGAAGGGAAGGGAAGGGAAGGGAAGGGAAGGGAAGGGAAGGGAAGGGAAGGGAAGGGAAGGGAAGGGAAGGGAAGGGAAGGGAAGGGAAGGGAAGGGAAGGGAAGGGAAGGGAAGGGAAGGGAAGGGAAGGGAAGGGAAGGGAAGGGAAGGGAAGGGAAGGGAAGGGAAGGGAAGGGAAGGGAAGGGAAGGGAAGGGAAGGGAAGGGAAGGGAAGGGAAGGGAAGGGAAGGGAAGGGAAGGGAAGGGTGTGAGCCCGGTGAGATGCAGGAAGAGCTGCCATTCCTGGCCATGGGATCCTGTGTGCTGCAGCCTTGCAGAGCACAAAGGGACAGAAAGGTAGGGGAGCGCAAGGCTTGGTGCCATGGTACAGGTCACAGAATCATCTGAGCTGGAAGGGATCTGGAAACATCCAGTCTCCGGCAGCCATTGGAAGGTTCTGGAAGGCTTTCCACAGTTTTGGCAGTTGCCACAGCAGTTGCTGTGGTCAAAGGCTGCACTTCCAGCCTGGCACCTGTGCTCTGGCTCTTAGAGTACCCTCTTATTCCATTCCGCCAGCCCACACCAGCTGTACTGGTGAGGCCAGGGTTTGACCCCAAACCTGAGAAGGTGATGTGGCTGTACCTGGCCCAGTATGGCAGCTGAGGAAAGAGGCCAAACAGGGAATGGTGCAAAGCTCCCAAATCCTGGAGGCACTTGCTTGGAAGAACACTTCCCATAGTGGGATCAGCCACAGCTGAGTCAGACTAGCTGGAAGGATGAGGCTGGGACCTTATTGACTAGAAATCAACTTTGCAGGAATGACTTACGAGTCGTGGTGTATAACAAGCTGATGGAGCAAAAAGCCAAGAAGATTAAAAAAAAAGATTGGTATTGCACTGGAGTTTAACTGTGGTGTTGAATTTAACAACTGGACTTTCAGATTGGATTTTTTGCTTGTAAATTTACAGGCTGTTGGTGTTTTTGAGGTGTGGGACCATACCAATATGGAAAACGTCCTTTCCTAGAAAGAACTGTAATAGAGTGAGGTATAACACAGTGAAATACAGAGCTTCATCAATCATTGGTTGGTTATGCTTTTGCTTTTTTTCCTGTTCTTTTATTGTTGTATGCTTTGTTTCATTTTCTTTGACTTGCTGCTTTCAAGTGATCACCAATTTGTAAATCAGAAACATTATCTTAAATGCCATACTGCTATACTAGGCTATGCTAGCCTAGATCCAAAAGGCCTCATGATGCCCATGAAAATTGCTCTCTATATGAATTTTTGAACATTTCTGAAAAACAGAAGTAGATATGTGTTATGTTGTTGCACAAAATATGGATACCTCTAAGTGAGGAAGTATAGAAGGTATAGATATTTGGGGTTTATATATTTATCTTTAATTTTGTCTGAACTTTGTAGCCTAGTACAGAGCCATTTGCCTCCTTGCTTTTCCTTTAACTTATCCTCCCCTTAAACTATTGCTGGAATTTATGAAAATGTGATTTTCAGGTAGAAATTAAGTCACCTAGAATGAAGCACTGTACTACACTGTTGACCTCATGCATGGTATGACTACCACTAGAGAAGGAAATAAAATAGAAATTTTTTCTTGTTTTATTTACATTTGCTTCTCACACAAGTCTCACAAGTAGTGACTCAATAAAAAGGTAAAATTAATGTAAATTATATATATATACACAAATGTGTATATAAATGCGCACTTGATTCTGGTTCACAATCATTTGCTCCCATAAAAATTCAAACTAAATAAAATCAAAATAGTAGATATAGAAGTAATTTACTTTGGAGAGTAAACCCAATATAATTGTGTGATCCTTGCTGTCTAATTTTCCCATCAAAACCTGTTCCCTCATGTGATGGAGTGCACCATTCACCAGACTCATTGTGACAATGTTCTCCAGACCAATCTATGTGAGTTGAACAGGCTGGTGTGTGTCTGTCCTGGTTTCAGCTGGAAAAAAAGTTTATTTCTTCTCAGTTCAGTTAAAGTGTTGTTGTTCTTCTCCATTACAGGGTTGTGTTTTGGACCTGTAATGACGATGGTGTTGATGACATGCTAATGTTTTTGCTTTTTGTTATGTTGTGTTTATCTTAAGTCAAGGATGTTTTTCTGTTGTCTCACCCTCTGCCAGTGGGAGGGATGCAAAAGAAACTGGGAGGGAGCGCAGCTGGGACAGGTGACCCAAACTGACCAAAGGGATATTCCACACCACAGAACGTCCTGCCTAGTATGTAGACTGGGGGGAGTTTCCCAGAAGGGCAGCCTACCCAGGTTCAGGAAAGGGACTCTGATATTGGTCAGCAGGTGGTGAGCAATTACATTCTGCATCCACTTGGTTTTCCCTTTTTATTAGGATTTACCATAACTAGTGTATTTTATTTAATTTTAAATTATTAATCTGTTCTTATCTCAACATACAATTTTTGCTTTGATTCCCATCCCCATTCCCCTGGGGTAGAGGGGGAGAGAGTGAGGAGTTGAGCAAGCAGCTGTGCTTAATTCTCAGCTGGGTTTAAAACCATGATAGTGTCACAGAGGGTTCAGTGGTTTAGTGGCCCACTAGTTTACAGTTTATAGAGAATTGCTTTTAGGTCCAAGCCTGGGTAGGTCTGTCAGCCAGGGGAAAGGAAAAAAAGGGTACTAGGGTGGATTACAAGTGTTCCAGAGACCACAACAAGGCTGTACAAAGATTACATTTACAGGATAGGTATGGAATATACTTACAGATATGTTATATTCTGTGTGTGTTACCCATGAAAATTTATATTCAAACACCATTGCTTCTCTAGGTTATTGTAGAAAATTCAATCTAGGTAAGAATATATAGCTTTTGAAATATACCTTGTCTTTCAAAGAATGGATTTTTTTTTCAGAACTTGAAGATACTCTATATTCAAACTGGTAAATTTTTAGTATTTCTGAAAATAACAAGCTTTTGACTTTTGAATATCAAATCTGATTTCAGGTGTTTATTTTTAAATTTGTGAAGCAATTTCATAAACTGTGGTCCCATTTTATTATACTTTCTATGAAAGATCAGATGGGTTTTTACCACCTGGAATTCCAATAATATGAAAGTCAATTTGTCTGTTTAAGCATGTCAGGATTAACAGAGATCAAGGGAGAATGACTCTGCTCTATATTAGTTTAATAAGTATTTAAAAAGAGCAGGGTAAAACATCAAATGTTAGAAACTGCAGCAATGTGAAGACCTTGACTGCAGGTGATAATGCTATAAACCTTTGTACACTGTGAAGTAGAGGTGCCAAAGCTGATTCCCACATTTATTCAGAGGTATAAGATTTGGTATGGGAATCAAATTTTACAGTTTAATTGAGTAAAAAGAAAGTGTGAATTTTTCTTTAAGAAAGAAATATAAAATCTCAGTAGCAAGATGAAAATCTGGAAAATATTTTTTCTTTAAATGTAAGTTGAAGGATGAGGTTTATGTTACTTCTTTATACACAAGAAGATACAAAAAAGTAATGAACTTGCATCTGTACACTCACTTTTGAGTATATATTGGATTCATCATGGCAGACATTTAGAAATGTGATTTTTTGTGAACTTTGAGTACGGATCAGCTGACTATTCAATAAAGCTGCTGCATAACACTAATACTATTTAATAAAGCTGCGGCATAATGCTCATACTATTTCTTAAAAAAATAAATGGTTACCATATTTTCCACAATTTTCACAAATTTATTTCCATTAGTTTTGCTTATTGCTATTAAAAAGAAACAGTTCTTTATTTATAACTGTAACAAAACTTCTTCTCTATATTATATGCAGGACCACAGACCACATCATAAAGACCTGTTTCCTTCTTAAAAGACCTGTTTCCTTCTTAAAACCATGTCCAGGATCCATGTCCAGAAATTAATATAGAAACTGTTAATCTTTTCACATCTAAAGAATATTTTGAAATCTTTTTTTTTCTCATAGAGGATCATGGCCCAAAATATCATTCTTAATCTGTATATATAGAAAAAAAAATACAAATATATGTATATAGATATATACAGATACAAGTATGTACAAATTCTTTAAAATTTCTGCTTTTTAGTTACTTCATGAAAAGTCCTCTTCATCGTCACTTTGTGAACAGAAAATACTGTCAGTAATTTACTTATATAATTGGTATTATAAACATTCCATTTGACTGTCTGATTTTTCCATTTGGTTGCTACAAGGGATGTCTGAATTTTCATAATGAAGAGGATGGCAAAGTTCCCAGAGGAAAGAGCCATCAGTCCATCCCTCTCCTACCAGGGCCAAGAAATGAGGAGAGACTGGGGAGAAGTTGCAAGTCAGCAGGAGAGCATGTGAAGAGAAGCACAAAGGAATTCCAGCCGCTCTAGCCAGCAGGAAGATGCCCAACTTGCCTCTAGGAAAATGTCATGGGGAATAAACATGAGGAATTAGAGACACATGCATGCCTGTAGGCCTGTGATCTTATTGACATCACAGAGATATGGTGGAATGATCCAGCTCTTGGAATGAAAGGCTCTTTAGGAAAGATATACAGGGAAGACAAGGTGAGGGTGATACCTCCAAATAAATTGCATCACCAGCATCATGCTGAACTTAATTACTTCCCTTGGCAAGCAGGTCTTGACAAAAATTCTCCTATTTCAAAACACCTTCAAAAGAACAGTGATGTCCTAATAGAACCTCAGTCAATAATCAAAGTTTCAATTTAAACTTTTTCAATATTTGTTTTTTCTAACTATACTTATCACATTCCTTAATATAACCAGAACTAATTGTACCATGGATGGATGCAAATTGTTAGCCTCATCTTTCCCTGGGTCATGGAATATCAAAACACTCATGACAAGAGGCAATTGAAACATATCTGTAGGTTTACAAAGGATCTACTTCTAGTGGACAGGCATTAGATTTATCTGATTTTTTTTTAATCGAATTAATTGAGCAAATGCATTTGCATATCATTTATACATAATGGTCCATTTAAAAATATTTTCTCTCTCTATCTATCTATCTATCTATCTATCTATCTATCTATCTATCTTCATCATTATCATCATCATCATTGCAATTCAACCAGTTTGCTGTTAGTGGATATTATTCTTGTAAGAAAAAAAAAAGCCTCAAAACCCCCCCCACAAACACAACTCAGCATTTTCAAGATTGATTGCAGAATCACTAAGATTAGCTAGTTGACACTATAACCTCGAAAGGGAGGCACAATGAATATTAAAAAAATATGTCAAGCTGTCAAGCCAATAGACTTTTTTCTTAGAATGCAAGAGCAACAATATAATGAGTATTTAGAGAGTTTGCCCTTGACTGAATCTTTGCCTGAGTGTTTACTTGGAGTGCTGTTGCATTTGAGGAATATAATTTTTTCAATTAATTTCTTGAGGTATCTAACAGTAAGTTAAAAAAGGAAGAAATGGACTATTCAATATAGTTAATCTTTAGCACTCATCTTTTTGACTGCACTCATTAAACATCATTGAGTTTATATTTGTCATCTTGAAAAATCAGGTAGCATAAAGTAGGCACTCAAAAAGTGATTGTTATATCATGAATCACTTCATACAGATAGACCATGAATGCATTTAGGATCATTATTAGAAGAATGCTTATAACATTAAACTAGTAAGGTTCTGGAATTGTCTTTTAACTAGAGTGTAGACAGCAAGAAACCTAAAAAGCTCATGTGAGCACAAGTCTCATGTGAGTTTAAAAGACCACTACATGCTGTAGTGCAAGGGGTGGCACATCCTGCATACTTAGGAACAATTTTGCCCTATGATTTCATGACACACAAATACCAGGCACGACTATTTTGATTCCCAGTTGAGCTCTGTTACTTACATATACACCCTTCTAAAAGTCTTTGAAATTCAGTTTATGTGCAAGGTTTTGGTGGCAGGGGAGCTTCAGGGGTGGCTAGTGAGAAAACATGTCAGAATTTGCCACTATGTCTGACAGACCCCGTGCAGGCCAGATCCAAAACAGACCCGCTGACAGCCAAAGCTGACCCTCCCCCGGTGGTGGAGTAAAAACTTCTGTGTGACAGAAAATGTGAGAGAAGACTATGTGACAGAAACAACCCTGCAGAACCAAGATCTGTGAAGGTAGGGAAGGAGGTTCTCCAGGCACTGGAGAAGGTGTCCACGGGCAGCCCACGGAGGATCCTTGTCAGAGCAGGCAGATGTGCCCTGAGGAAGTTGAGACCTTGTGGAGATCCGAGACCAGAACGAGCTCCTATTTAATGGTTTGACTGTACAGCTAAATGGAAGGGGACCAAGAGCTAAATTCAAGAAGTGGCTCCCTGATCATTCAGTGTCTTACTGGGAGTTTACTACTCACCTGATGTTCTGATGGCTCCAGGGTGTTCTGTCTGAAACAAAAGCACCAAAGGGAATGGGATCCAAGTAGTGATGGGAATTGCTCTGTGCTGCATGGTTTGGAAGAAAGGTGTTCTCCCTGCACCTCTTTAAGCCATGTAGACACATCAAGCAATTATTTACACCATTGGCAGTAATTAAGTTACCCCCATACTATTTGCTATATTCAGTTACTAAGAGGTATAAGTTTTCTTACCCCGCTGATTAAAAATGAAGCTGTTGATATGATACTACATGATGCAATTTCTCTGTTCCTACTTTGTTATCAATAAATACAAAATAAAAGCATTAAAATGTTAGAAAATGACAAAATTGAGGTTGTTGCCATTGGTTGGATATGTTGGAACCTTGGCGAGATTTGAGATAAAGAATTTTCAAATAGCAATGCTATTTCTAAGACTTTTTTTTTCTAACAGATTGATAATTAAGATAGTGAATATTGATTTGATATTCCTGCTTTTACAGAATAATGTATAATGTGAAATTAATCACTTACACAAACTTTTCACAAATGCTTTTTAATCTCTTGGTGAATGCCTGACTTCAAACTATGGCAAGTACTCATGAAAGGTTCTGTAGAGAAAAGAACAAAACAGCAATGTACAGAACAACATTCTGAGCTTTCAGAGTAAAGCTGGAAAATGTTGTCCATCAAATGTTTAAGTCAATCTGAACTGAATTAATCTTTTTAGTATTGTTTTTCTACCTGAACGACCCCCCCCCCCCCCAAAAAAAAAGTGTTCCTTATAGGTTAAAGAAAGGAAGGATAGGAAGATATTTGAATGTTTAATACTTGTGCCACATCTGCTTCTTGTCATGGGCCAACACCTGGTCCATATACCAGGCAAGCAAAGTAGCTTGTAGATTGTTTTAGTGTGTACTGCCCTATTCTGTTAGTATCTCTTCTCCTTTCCTTCTTTCAGTGAGAAGAGACAGAACAACTACTTTGTAAGGCATTGATTCTCTCTTTTCAACTGGAAAAGTGTAGTTCACTAAGTATCCAGTCAGTTTAATTTAATTTCCTTGTGTTTCTGTTTGAACACTTGAGATGAATTTTTAGTAACTGAAATTTTTAGTAAGTCTTTATGCTGCCAGTCAAGGCCTGGCAGAGATATTACTCATGCTACTGGATTAAGGTTAACAGTTTTATCAGTTCTGGGATCCCTTTGTGGTTTTGTCTTTTTTTGTCTTTTCACTCATATTTTATCACTTGAGGCTTGGCAAACTTATTCAATTTTGTATCAGAACTGAAATGGGATGTTCCAGTAACTTCTGAGTTGTGGGACAGATTTTGTCCACTTCTGTTTATTTGAGTGAGTTCTCCTCTACATTTATCTCTATCTAGGCAGATAGAATTCCATATACATTTCTTCATTTCTATTTTCCTTGTTTTGGTTTACCTCTTTAGCACAAAATTAGAAGAAAATTATAGGAGCAAATTGTAGGTTTAGGTTTTAAGATGCAATATATTTGTTTAACCTCATTCCAGTTTTCACAAGAGCTAGGTTCCACTTCTGCTTTCCTTTTTTAGTTTAAATGTCTGAAGAAAATTAGCAGTTTAATTTCATTAACAATGTTTAGTACTGGAATTTTTGTCTTTCTTCCTTCATTCCATTATATTCTGATCTGACTTCACCCTCAGGAAGGTTAGCTTCCTAAGCAAGTGAGAGGATTTTCCATTTTTTACTACCTATTTACCAATGCTACTTTTTAAAAGTATTTGCATCTCTTGGATGTTTTATTTTACATTTTCCAGGGAATTTAAAAACCGGGAAATTCCTGTAAGTTTCAAGAACAAAATTTTTTAATGTCCTCACATCGGGTAACTTGGCAACATAAATCCAAAACTTATTCAAATAAAGAAGTACATACTGGTACTTTTACTTCTGTGATTCTTTTTTGCTGTCTGATATCATGTTTAAAGTGTTTATTCAGAAAGCTGATGTGCACCCCTACCTTTTAAGAATTTTGTCAGGGCTAAAAAATACCAGATCATTTTTCACATCTTTTAGTTAAAAGCATTCCAAGATTTTTCTACATATCCTTTCATTGTTTGCAGTCTAATTGGATTAACAGATTACTTCCTTTGCTTTCCAAAGTATACCCTTTGTCAACTGGATATTTGTTTATTCCTCACTTTAATTAAAACTGGTGAACCTTGATTACTGGCATTATTTTGTTTTATGCACCAGACTATGCCTTCACAGCTTTGACAAACCAATACCAAAATAATTTAATTTCTCATTGGTAAGGCAAGTATCTGGTGGGGAGCCAGTGTAGCTATCACATCCAGAACATAAGCTGTTATATTTGCCATCTTCTGCTTTTAATAATTTCCTCTCAGAATTCAATAACCATGCACACGTGTGTACATTAGAGACCTGCACCTGAAATGGCCATATGTTCCAGCAATTTAATCTCTCCCTGAGCAGCCATGACAGTGACTGAAAATATGGCCTCTGTTTTGGGCCACATGCAATGAATCAAGCCCTTGATCTGCCAGTGGTAGCAGCTCTGCCCTGGCCTGCTCTGCCGTCACAAGTCTCCAGTGTATCACATTTGTTCGCTTTGACATCACACACAGCTTCTTCCTCAGTGTTTATGGCGCGTATACACATCCAGAGATGATTTTTTCCTACTTGTCCTGTTATTAAGCCTCTGCAACTTTTAAGAGGTTTTATATTACTTTCATGTTTTCATCTGAACTGTTTCATCATTGAGACTTGTGTTTGAAATTGTCCCATAAATTTCCAAAAACAGAAATTCACATTGCTTCTTTCCAAAACATGTCTGAGACTAAGATGCAGACATGGGTTGCACATCCTCTCTTTTTTTTTCTGTTTCTTCTGTTCTGGAGAACAAATGACTGAGAAATCCTCCTGTAAATTTTAACTCATTTCTGTGTTATTTCCATCATAGTATGCTGGTTGTTTTTATTTTAAACTCCCCTTTTTTGATGCCAACCAAATGAATGGGAAGTGGTCCTAAATTAGGGGTCCCTGAGAGACAGTTTTTCCAAGTTATGAGCAAATAACTACACAATCCTAAGATGCATGCAACTTTATGCCTTTTACCTTTTCAAGGTGTCATGTTTTAGGAGTGCTGTTCTTTGTTGTAGTACTCCAGCTAAAACCATGTGAAGCACTCACCCTCCAGACAGAGGCAAAAATGCAAAGATCATGCATAGAAATAAGAAAAATTTATTGGAAACAGCAATGAAATGAGAAAAAATTAGTAACAACAATATTCATACCAGAAGGTATAAGAAAAGAAAACCATTTGCACAAGGAAATTATTTACACAAAATCCCGTACCACAGACAAATATTGGACTGCTCTGTCCACCATGTTTTTTTGACCCTTCTCCCCACTGGCACTGACACGAAGTAGTTCAGAATTACATCCAGACCATGGCCAAAACCCCTCCCAGCTACTGCAAGAAATTAACCCTGCCCTGGCCAAAGCCATGACACGAGGTAATGGTATATTTTTATTTTATTTGGTTTTTAGATTAAGAAAAAAATATCCAGAAAATGAGATAGTTTTACCCTTTTTAAAGAAATAACTCTTAAACTTGTTCATTCAAAAATATTTTCCAATTTACTTAAATTTATGAATGATATGGAATGTGAATTCTACCTTTTTGAAACCTATTTTGCACACAAAAAAATTAAATATAAAAACCACACATTCTAAATATATTTGTGAATGCTATCACAAGAAGTTAGACGCTATTTGACTAATTATAGTGTGATCAAAAATACTTTGTACTGTACTGTTAATACTGGTGTTTTGTACATGTAATTGTATTCTTCCATTATCTGGGATATATCTTGTGTAGTTAAATTGTTATTTATCTTATGGAACATTTTTTCCCGAGGTTTATTAAAAGCTTGTGTTTCCAATTATGATTTTCAGCACATTCTAGCCATTCAATTTTTTAGCATGCAATGCGTACTGAAACTTCAGCCCAGCCTATCTGCCTCCTTACTAACACATGCCAATAATTGCTGGTGACCATTTATAGCTCTGAATAATCTGGCTTTCCAAGACTGTTAATCATTTGTCATTGATATTAATTTCTTTGTCTCGTTTTTTGCTTTCAACACATCACAAGTTGAAGTCAAATATGATCACACTCCAAAAAAGGTGGTCAGTTATGATCTATTTTCCTAAGTCTTTCTATTTAAACTGGTTGGTAAGCCTTCACAAGGTCATCTGCAGGACAGCAACGACGTGGTTGCTTAAAAGCAACCCACAGTTTCACAATTTCTTTGTATGACTGGAAGGGCTAATTTTGATGTCCTCAAAAGGAAGTAGAAGCCATAAAGATAACACTTATCTATAGGATGAGTATATGGATAGTTGTACAAAGCCACTTGGTTCGTGCATGTACGGTGGTTCACTCAGACTACAGGTTCAGGACAGCCAGCATTGCTTCAGCAAGGGAAAATCCTGTCTGATGAACCTGGTAGCTTTTTATGATGGAGCAACTACATCAGTTGATGATGTAAGAGCTACAGATTTAATTTACCTGGGCTTCTGAATAGCCTTTGATGAAGGAAAAAATCATTACAGTGAGGGTGGTAAGACACTGGAGCAGGTTGTCCAGAGAAGCTGGGAACGCCCAACCTCTGAAGGTGTTCAAAGGCCAGGATTGATGGGGCCCTGAGCAACATGGTTGAGTGGAAGATGTCCCTGTCTATGGCAGAGGGATTGGAACTAGGTGATCTTCAAAATCCCTTTCCAACTCAAACTATTTTATGTATGCATGATTATTGGCATGAAAAAGTTGTTTTCATTTTTGTACTTCATTAGACTGACACCCTTAACTGGTATGCAATTGCTTTTCTCTCAAAAAAAATTAAAATCTTCCAAATGTCATCATTTTAATAAGATATTTAACAACTCTTAATTTCTCATTTATTTTTGGAACAGAAGCCTACACATTTGCTGAAAACAGAGCTTAGGATTGAAGCCCTCATTAGTCCTAGGTAAATATTTCAAAAATGCTGTTGTTTTTAGGCAAGAGTGTGTTAGAAGCTGATGAGTAAGCCAGTCATAAAATCATTTTTAAAGAGCTGTGATCATGAATACATTAGTAACAGGCTGGGGATAATAAAACTATCATAAGGTGGAATTTATGGTTCCTTTTAAGGAAGGTGTGATTCTTCAAAATGTAATTGAGTGCTTAGCTGAACTTGTGTTGTACATCAGGGGTTGCTTCAATCTAAAGACTTGAGTGTTTCCTAAAGGAAGATTTTGGAACATGTCAAGAGTGGGGGAAAAAAACCCAAACAAACCAGAAAACAAAAAGAAAGGGTTCATAGTAGAATTCAGAAATTATGTCCCATAAATTTTAGTTTGTATTCCTCAGACAGCTTTTCTCGTATAGTTTGAGCTGCATCTCTGAATCAATATCACAATAATATCTCTTTGTGATGAAAAGAATGTATCATGAAATATTTGGCTAACTGTGCAAGATAAAAACCAGTTTCGGTGAGTATCCTATTCTATGGAAGAGACTGGTGTATGATCTCCAATTATGTTTTTCCAAATAACAATATTTTCCCTTACAGAAATTTGTTTTTTTCCATATAAACTGGGATTATCAAACTAGGTCTTTTTAATAAAAATGCTATATTGTAACAAAATCTTCCCAGGATTGAAAAATGGTTTGAGCAGAAATTTTCCACCTAGATATAATCATTACTTCAAGGACAGGGTATATTACAGAAAAATATTAAGACGAATGTTTATAAAATTACATTTTAACATAAATTTTATGCAAGAAATGCACTTGTTTCCCAAAAACTTCAGATTTTAGGTATTTAAGTCAAAAGGAGTCCCATAACTTTTTTTCAGAAGCTGCATAAGATTAGTACCCTGTATACCTGCCAGGGTAGGGTTTTATGCAAATATAAACAGCACATTTGCCTATTTACAAATGCATATTAGGTCTTGTGTTGTACATTATAACTAAAGTTAAACAGAATTATTTCCCTCATAAAAATATCAGATTTAGGAGGAAAAAACCAACTCATATCCCAAATAATTTTGGATCTGAAGTGCAATCAGAGTGCTTTATGGAATCAGTACCTCACAGATAAATCATTCTTAAAAAAAAAGATAAAATAAATTATACCTGACAAAATCAAATATTGCTAATATGATTTCAAACCAACCAAGCAAAACCCACCCAATGCTTTCATTTAACCCAAATATATATTGACCCCACCTGAGCTTTTGGAAATAGTCACAGGACTTAAATGATAACTAATATTGACAAAAAAAAGGTTCATTCTTCAGTTCAAATTAGAAAGTTGGTAGCATCAGGGCTGCAACCATGTGCACGTGCAGCACACTTCAGTTCCTAATTCTCCATATGATCCAGGAACTTCACAGTCAGTCATTTACACGGCAGGTGCAACTATCTTGAGGTACAAGGTATTTCACTGAACCTTCACAATTAAATGTTTGACTATCACAGGAAGCTCCTGGTTAAGAATTCTAGGCAGTTCTATTTGCTCTCTGTTGCACATTTTCATCTTTATATTTGTGGATGAACATCCTGAGCATAGCATCCAAGAGGATTCCTATGTGATTCTTGTTGCAGAGTTGACCAAATTGCGCACAGATATAAGTGGCCACTTTTGCTAGTGGTCAATAGAAACTGTAAAAAAAGCCACTTAGAATGTTAGTAAGATATTAAAGAGATGTTTCATATCTAACAAGATATAAAGCCAGCAGAACAATAGCGTTAAATGCTCCATATGTTGAGATGGTCATCTGGGAACTGAGTAAAACAGTAATTTTGAAGACTTTGCCCAACTTACCTAAAAATTTCATTGTAATGACGCTTACAGCAGTGAATCCAATTGCTGCCAGCTAGTGAATGACCACCTCCTTTAGAGATTTGATTCTCTTTATGAACATTGCCCTCTGCTAAAATCCTAATTCATTAGTGTTTGTTTGATTCTTTTTTCTCTTCCCCCTTTCAGCAAACATTCTGTCCTGAGTAACTGCACAATAACTTTAAATGTCAGGGTTAAGAAACATATTGCAATCTTCGTACATATGGAAAAAGATAATTTGAGGACAAGCTCATTTTGCAGAGTTCTCACAATAAAATCATTGTTTAACCATTAGGATGCTGGTTACAATTTTGGTGTTCTTCAGATGCATTGTCTCAAGACCCGCAAGTTTTTGCAAATATAAAACAGCTGAACCCCCCTACCCCCCACCATGGTGACACGTAAGGCTTGCTAGAAGTTGCCATTTGCTTTCATTATTTGTCTTTGAGTTTTTGTCCATCCTGACCATATGTGTCCATATTTTATCCAGGTAAATTTGTATCCTTACCTTTGTTTCCATGCTCTTTCCTTAAAACTGTTTTTCAAAAGCCTTGTTTCTTAGCTTTAGCACATTTAACCTCTTATTTTGGTTTCCTGCCATCTTTCTTTGATCTTTCATCTCTGCCAAAAGTTTGGCACATGCTTCCTACCCACATGCAAGGGGCTTTGAGACACAAAAAATATTTTTAATCCTCATCTCTTTCCTGAATGGCTCCCATATTATTTTCAGGTTTAAATAATTTATTATCCTTAGTTGATTAATAATAATATATAAAAACTTTTTCTCTTGAACTTCAGATGATATTCAGCCTGAACTACATGACTCATGGTAATTACACTCATTATGTGTAGCAGTTTATAAGACAGACTACTTGGCTTATTTGCATTTAGTGAGAAGATGAAGAAAGACAAAAGGGATAAAGTCATCCTCAATTTTTAAAATTTCACAATTGCAAGATTTATTTGTTTATTTGTTTGTTTTCATTAATATTAGTGGAAAGAGGGACCTAATATGATAAAAATCTGATGATAATTTAGTTTTCAATGCAGTAAAATTCCAGGTTAGGATAGGCAGGTAAAGTGGTGGTGGTAGTGCTGCTGCTGCTACATTTGCCACCTGTGAGCCTGCATCTGAAGAACTGTCCTCCATACATGGATGACACTAGGAAACTGGAATGAGTCCATCCTATGGAGAGTGACCAGGATAGGGTAATTGGCTGCAGCAGCTGATGCTCAAGGCTGGAAGAACTTAGTTTGATTAGCATAGAGGCAAGAAAGGTAAGGGAAAATTTTAATTTCTATCTCCAGCCTTCTGCACAAACAGGGGAAGATTCTTCCCAAAGCTGCATGGTGAAAGGAGAAGACACAGCAATCAGAAGTTGCAGTAAGGGCAGTTCCTGCTAAATATGAGAGAAGAAATATTTCTCAGTGAGACTAACTAAGCATGGGAACAAGTTGCCCAGAGAGGCAGTCCAGTCTCAGAACACTGAGATTTCAAAAACGTGCTTTGACAAGGCCCTGAGCAACATGACCTAACCATGAGACTAGTTCTTCTTTGAACAAGTGATTGGATTGCATCATTTCTAAAGGTCGTTCCCAACCAAAATTATTCCATGCATCACTAGACAGAAACAATTCATTCTGAAAATTACAAACTGCCTATCTAATTTTTCCTTTAGTCATGGAGGTAATTGACCATTCAAGTACAGATGGTTTCAAAAAGCAGTATATGCATCTCTACATAAATGAAATTATCAATTTATATTTTGGAAACATATTAATTCAATTGATTTATTAATGTTAAATAATTGGTGGAATGAGAGGATGGATGTAGGGGGGTGATGTAAACAAGTTACAAGTTTAAGGAGAGAAGATGAATTATCCTGGGAAAAAAAAAAATAGCCCTAAATGTAATATGTAATAGCAAAAATAAAAAGGAAAAAATATCTGGAAGGAAAGTGAGTTCTACAAGTCACTCACTGTACGAAGTGAACTTTTCAGTTTAAATTAATTACGGTATAAATAGATCAAGAACTTGTTTTCCCTTTCTCTTTTCTTTTCCTTTTTTTAACATAAAGAAATAATGTAGCTGCTTTGTCAATTTTGGATTAATGTCCTTTTTTTTCCCCCTTTGGCCTGCCTAGTAATGCTTAGAATATTTCTAAACAAGCAGTTAACCAGATGCCTTTACCTCAAAAACACCCCTAGCCAAGAATTAGTTTGTAAAGATACTTTGATAAGTGTCAAAACCCCTCCCAATTGTTATTCATAATAAGTAAAATGAGATTCAAGTTCCAGTTGCAAAGGCTATCTTGAGAGCTAATACCATACTGTGCACCAGAGAAGGAATCTCTCAATAACAGGTGATTGACAAGGAGAGCTATCCAGAATATCTCAAGTAAGAGAAGACCTGAAATTTGAAACCTTTGAGACACCTGAGACTTGAACATCCTGCTGAAATTTATGAAGGGATTTTTATACACCAGATACTGTATGCACAGCCTTTGCCAGATAAATTCCTCACCTCTGTAGTATTATTGAGCTGTTTGCTTCTCTGGCAAATTAATTTCAAATGACTGGAAATACCCACAGACACAAACTGTACTTTCATTAAAGTTCAAATTAATAATGACAGGCTGTGAAGGTTAAAATAGGCATTAACTACTAAAAGCTAGGGCAAAAATGAAGATTGTGGAAAATCCACCATGTACTCAGATGTGATGATCATTTTAAAAACCAGTTCATCTTGGGAGAAGAAAATTCAGTCTTAAACCAGTATACTATATATAGGTCACCCATCCACTCAGATTAAAATACAGAGTGGTTCACCAAACAACATAGCATAGAATTATCAAATTATTTAAGTATATTTTTTTCTCTTTAACTAAAAAGAGCTTCATATAATATGTGTACACAAATGCACAAGTTTGCCTACATGAAGTTGTGATATATGTGTATAAATGTGTTTGTATCTTTGCTTTCAGTTGCTGGTGCTTTCTCTAGGTTTCTATTTGTTTATTTTTAATTTTCTGTTTTGTGTGGAAAACCAACATACTGCCAGTTCCTGGATGGCCTAGGGATTGTGTGTCAACTGGAAATCCATACTGAATTTGATATTTAATGCTATATATTACAGGTGCTTTCTGAAGCTATAAACAAAATGCAGTCGGTGAGAACATAGCTTTAGCACCTGGTTTATTGTTGGCACTTGATAGAATAACTGTATTTAAAGACAGCTGCATTTGTTACACAACATGTTTTGCAATCATTGGTAAATAACATTTACAATGCTTAGAGATGAAAACTTAAAAACCTGAAAAGTTTATTTTATGTTTTCAACCTAAACAGAAAGACTGAAAATATCAGTCTGAATTATTCTAAAATGCCAAGTCTGTGACTAATAGAATAAGCTATGAAGACAACTGTTATTTATTTATATGTTGTAACACATTTAGAATAAATGTTCCAGAATAAAATCCTGATAAATCTGTAAACCCATTCCTAGTCAGAAGGCCTAGTCAGAACAGCAATCTGTAACAACTATTTAAAAAATGAAGAAATATTTGGAATTCTTACTTTGCATAGGATAAAAATGTTAGAGATATAGATATTGATATGGAAATAGATTTTATAAATAAAATACACATAGATATTATAGGTATAGGTATGGATAGATAACTCACATGGAAATAATGAAATATTTCCAGTTTTAAGGGAATCATTAAATAACATCTTTGTATAAACAATATTGAGATAGAAAACATCAAATAAATTTCACCTTATCCTCAATTCAGGAGTGGGATATGGGGATTGTAAGACATTAATTATAATATTTGAAAATGAGATAAATTCTAGAAAAATTATTAGTGTTATTCTAGTGTTTAGAAAGAGAAAGTGACATGATCAAAAATTTTGAGCAAGTAATATAGAAAGTCTGAGATGGTGTTCATATTTATATTTGTACTAGAGGTTAGAAAAATAATGAATCTGACAATTCATGTGTTTTTTATAGGAAAATGCAATTGCTCTGATTCCATTAAGATTTTTGTGAGCAATTTTTCAATGTATTGTATGTTTAAAATATCATATACTGTTTGACAAAATGCATTTGTTCTATTTTCTACATGCTAAATAGATTAAAAAGATTGCTAAGTCCTGGATAAGCCCTAGTTTAACTTTACATCTTCCAACAAAATTAAAGGTTCTCTATCTACAGGGGAACCAGGTTGATATGGTCTACATCCACATTAATGAGAAATGAAGCCTAAAGTGAGTGTATTTGTATAGTGAAAGCATCAGGGCTGCCGACTGCCTGCCCACGCACTTTGGGGAAAAGGATGACTTTTTGAGGTGTTTTATTTCCTCCATGGTTAAACAATTCTGGACAGAAAGCACATTGATAATAAATCAGAAATGGAAGTGTGGTTCTCCAAATTTAGAAGGCTTAAATTAAAGGCTAGAAACTTAGTGATGTAAAAATTACACCCTGGTACTCCAAAGTGTGGGTTAAAAACATTTGTATCTGGGTAAAATGTAATTGTCATCATCATATACAGCAAACTATGTTGGTTGACAAAAAATGCTTATTGATCTGGATGTCCATAAATAATAAGTCCCCATTTTCATTAGTTCCTGCACAAAATAATAATTTGAATATCTAATAGAAATCTCAGTTGAGATTAATAATAAGATGCTGCAGGTTAAAAAGTTTGGAAAATAAGTTAAGTGCAGTAAATCAAGATAAGTTTATTTGCATAAGAAATCATTATCACAGCACAATACTTGTATGACAATGCTGGATTGCAAATATCTTTCTCAGACAATAAACTTTGCATCTCTTATAGTATTAATAATAAAAAGCATGCCACTGTAATATAGATTTTCAAACACTTGTCACATCTGAAAATAAATTAATTAGTATGATTGCATACTGACTTACTTCTCTGGAGGAGGATGGAAGAGTCAAAAATAATCTTTTCTGAAGAAGAGTATAATTTTTTGAAAGACAGCTTAATATTCAGGGGTCTTGACACTCAACTAACTAAAAAAATTATTATAAAAGATGAAGCTTGAAAATCCAGTAATCCTTAATGAGTATTAATCTTTTAACTACTTTAAAAAAGAGTGTTTTATACTCATGGGGAAATCCTGCATAAGAAATTATATCCTGAGCATGTGCTGTTCAACATTAAAGTATCACTGGAATTAGTTTCAATTAAGAAAATTAATCTGAAATTGATTAGTGAGCATTCTGACACTGCTGAAATTTGATTTTAATATACTAAACAGTTAATATAATTTTTTTATATGCAAATATTGAAGATGTGTTTCTATTCTTATCTAATATGGATGATTACTTTCATCAGAGTTGGGAAATTGTTTTTTCCTCATTTTTATGCTGACATGAAAATAATAATAATGATGTTTTTTCTCCATTTGAAAAATTACTACACTTTTTTTTTAGGGTTTTTTTTTCCACTAAGAACAAAAAAGGTCAATAGTCTTTCATATTACATTTAATTTCTATGCACATCGGAGAAATTATTTTAAAACATGTACTTGAGAATCCTCCTTGTTCCATCAAAATTACACAAAATCTTCTTCACCTGCATGGCCAGTAGTAAAACAAAGACAATGAATAGCAGATGTCTTACTGCTTTAGGATCAATAAATTATGCAAATGCACAATGCCACAGTTTAAACTCTGTAAAGTTTTTCTTGTAGAACAAGTAGCCTCAAAGATAACATCAGACGAGCCTTTGTGACTTTGTTTTTCAGGATTAGGATGGATGCCTGAATAAAAGAAGTAAAGGGTTTAAAGATAGGTTCTAAAAATATAATAATATCAATTTGAATAAAAATGTAAAGAAGTATACATAAAGAGTGTGCGTACTTGTGTAGATTTGTGTATGTTGGTGTATGTGCCATTGATGCCACAAGTACAGCTGACATTATAAGTCATTGCAATGCTTATAGTAAATGATCATGTCATTCCTGGCTCACCCCTTAAAGTCTGATAGTCTTTAAGAAACTTTACCAGCATGACATGTCTGTGCTGGGTTTGCATGGCAAAGTTATTGTTATAAACGATCAAATCGGCAGCCAAATTATAAAAAAAAAATTAACAAAGATTTATTAGATCAATAACAAAATAGAATTTTGAAAAACCCACCACAGCCAAGGCAGCATCAACTCCAGAATTTGGCGCTGGCTGAACCTGGATCTGACTGACAGAGTGCCAGCGTCTCCCCAGGGGTTCACACCGACTGTCTCACACAGCCAGCTTATATCCCGTATATTCTGCCTGGGGCAGAAATGACAGAATGTCCTTTGTGTCCCTTCACCTGTAGAACTGGGACCATATGGATACAAAAGCCAGTCCAGGTGTCCAAATGGCTGTCTGAGCTTCTCCGGAATAGCCTTCTTTCCCATGTATCACTGGGACCATACGGATACAAAGCCAGTCCAGGTGTCAGGATGGTTGTCTGAATTTCTCTTTCACATGTAACCGAGTGGTGCCAGTACTCGAGATGACAGATGCAATCTGCTCCAGGTGCAGGTCCTCCTGAAAGGCTCAGACATTCCTGGGAAGTCGACGCTCATGGCCCAGGAAAGGTTCATTCTTAAGCTAACAGACTCGATATTATCTTAAACGTTGTCCGGGAACTAATTGAATAGAAATAAGACTCTGCTCCCAGCCAGAGTGGTCAGAGACATGAGTTGGATTTTTACAATATTTTATATAGACATATATATAAATAGCACGAATTGACTTTATATATATAACACTTATGAAAATGGAAGGGCTACAGGGGCAGCTTCCATGAAAAACTGCCAGAGGCTTCCCCCTGGTTCGTGAAGAAATGCAGTCTGTGGGAAAGACTGATATTGGAGAAGTTCACAGAGGACTATTTGCCATGGGAGAGAACTCCTTTGCTGGAGCAGAGGGACAGTGTGGGGAGTCCTCTCCTGAGGATGAAGGAGCAGCAGAGAAAATGTGTGATTAACTGACCACAACCACCTTTTCTGTCCCCCTGTGCCACTGGGAGGGAGGAGACAGAGAATCAGGAAGAAAGTCCAGCCTGGGAAGTATGGAGGGGTGGGGGAAAGGTACTTTGATATTTGAATTCACTTCTCTTTAATCTGTTCTGATTTGATTGGCAATAGATTCAATTCTTTTTTCCCACGTTGAATCAGTTTTACTCTTGAGGGTAATCTCTGAGGTGTCTCTCCGTGGCCTTACTTTGACCCATAAGCTTTTAGCCATATTTTTTCTTCCTTGTCCTGCTGAGGAGGGGAATAATGGAGTTTTAGTGGGCACCTGGCATGAAATCAGGATCAACCCACCACAATATCTTTTTGTCTTTTTTTCCTGTGTTCCTGATTTGGTAATTGTAAACCCCGTGACAGACTGAAAGCAGATGGTTTTGAGCTAATGAGCAGCTTTTGGATGCATTGGGAGTGCAGAAAGAAGAGGGTAAAGATTAACATATATTCTAGGAGTCTCACACATTTGGACTCAATGTCCTATTTCTGGCAGCTTATGTTTATGAAGTATTCTAGAAAAAAAAGACACATTCCTGTAGCTTAATCACAGACCAGGAAAATTAGAAAAGAGATATATAAAGAAATAGGTCCAGACATGCTGATGGTTGTCCAGACTATTCCAAAATTTTGTGAAATTGTTTTCTAGGAGATTATAGCCTTGATTTTCTGAAGTAAAGATTTTTCTTGTTTCAAGGGCAAAACTTACCTAAAGATCAGTGTAAATATTCCAACCTTCTCTGTTCAGTTCCTGCATCTCAATATCTAAGAAACTAATGAGAAAAAAAAACCTGAGTTATTATTTGGGCAATTAGTTTCACTTTAGCCATGCTCTTTCATAGCAGTTTAAACCTTTATGCATGCTCCTAATGTAGGAGTGCAAATGTTAAGTAATAGAGCACCCCTGTAAGCCTTTTAATGTGATAACTGGCAAACGTGACCTCCAAGTATTTCAGTCAACATCTTGGGAACCACAACGTTTGTATTGGTTTGTATTCTAATTTTACTGATTAATTTGATTCCCCTCAGCTGTTAAAACCAGATAATTTGATCTGAAAATGATGTGACACTTCCATTAAGACCTGAGCGTTACTCACATACTGTACAGTACAACATAAAAAATAGACCTGTCTTGCACAGGTTTGCAATACACAATGACAATGGAGAAATGAAATAGGAAATAAACTTGCTGTAATGCAATGAGCATGTAATGAACATAAAAGAGCAATATTATAGAAGTGTTAATAACTGTTTATTAAATATGAATGTTTACGATTTCCATCAGACAAATCTATTTCATTTATCACAGTGTACTTTGGTGACAATGAAAGCACAAAGATGAAGACAATTTATTTGACTTCATTATCTAAACTTCTGTGCTTTAATACCCCTACTATTCTAGCTTTCCTAACCTATCCTCTCAAGGATACCGTTATGTGCCTGCTATTTTCCTGGGGATTTTTTTTTTCTCTTTTTATTGTTGTGTTTGCATAGTAATAAACCACTGGCAACACCTAAACAATTTCTTAATTTATATTCCACATGTTCCTCTGAACACTTACAATTATATATCACTGCAAGGACAAAGTAGGTCTGTTCTTTACAGATATTCCCTGCTACTTTTATTGTTATATTTATTTATTAAGCAAAAGTCACAAAATGTATTTGGATTCAGAGAATGAAACATGAAGGTTCATATAAAGTTAAAAAATAGCCATGTAGAAAAGGTATAATATTTCTGTGGATATAAGGACAGTGATGCATTATGGAAAATAACATGAATAGGAGAAGGTAAGAAAACCTAAGATAAAATGCAGAAGTTTTATTCTCTTTATTCTAGATCTTTCAGATTCTTTTATACTCATTTCTTTTCCCTGTAGAAGGCCATCCTACTGTCCCCTGATAAATGCTGAATTATCATTAACAGAAATTATTTTCACTGCCTTAAAGTGGCTCTACTCCATGCTTGTCAGGACGCACCTGGAATAGTGTGTCCAGTTCTGGTCGCCACTATTCAAGAAGAATTTGCATAGAATGGAAATGGTCCAAAGAAGGGCCATTAGGAAAGGCTGAGGGAGCCAGTTCTTTTGTCCCTGGATAAGAGAAGGCTCAGGGGGCACCTCATCACAGTATTCCAGTGATCAAAGGGCGGCCATACAGAGGATTGAGGCTCTCTCCAGAAGGAACAACTGGAGAAGACAAGGAAGAAACACTGCAGGTTGCTCTGGGAGAGGTTTCATTTCAATGTAAGAAAGAAATTTTTTACAGTAAATACAATAATTTGTTGGAAATAATTATTGTTTGTGGGGTGTGGTAGGGTGCTCATTGTTGGATGTGGTAAGGTGCTCATTGTTGGATGTTTTTAAGATGCAATTGGACAAAATGCTACAAAATCTCATCTATCTCCCTTTCCCCGTGGAAAGTTGAATCAGATTGTGAGGTCCCTTCAAACTTAGCTGCTCTATGTTTCTGTGAAATGACCAACACTTTACAGATTTTCGCTTTTCTTTGTCATGACATTCAGGAGATAAATTCTTGATACTATTTGTTTTAGCTGTTGTTACTAATTTTTTTTCAGAGGCAACTGTTCCCTACAGGAGCAAACAAAGTTAAAAGCATTTTTAACTTGACAAATTATCATAGGAAGCCTCAGACAGAAAGTTTTTTCTTTTTATGTCTTACAATCATTGGACTTCTTGATGAAGATATTTCCCCCCAAAAAATTTTTGGGGGACTTTTCCACAAAATACCACTGCATTGTCTCATATGATATTGACATCATAGTGCAGTTCCCTTATGTTTCTTTGGCCTCCAGGCTCTATTGCAGGCACCAGCCTGCAATATAGTCTCTTATTTATATTTTTCTTTCCTTTCTTTTTTTTTTTAATAAGTGATTTTCTTTGGGTACAGGAAAACTTAACACTGTAAATCTTGATAGATATCCATAAGATATGATAAGATAGAAAACGTAAGTACTTCAAACAGACATCAAAAGACAACAGCTTATCTTTATGATACTCGTGTTCATCTTAAAAAATTTAAACTGTAACTGCAGGTACCATATGTTCATTCTGGCCAAAAATTACAGTGTCTTAGAGAGGAGAAATGTCTTCTTATAAAACCCAATTTATGGCTGATAAGCAATTAGAATATTTTATCAACCTTACTTGTGGTCAGAGCCTGTCATACTGATGCTCTTCTTAGAGAGAGATTGGTTAAATTGCAAGTCACAAATATGTTTAATAAATGAGGATTTTAGATTAGGACTAGAAGCACAAAAGTACTTGTAGGTAGAGGTTTGTATATGTTGCTGGCAAGAGAATGCAGATCTTCAAACAAACCTCCAAGGAATTCACCAGATATTTTTGTGTTTAGAATAAGGACAACTGTTGGGACTACAGTTAATGCACCTAAAATCAGAAAGCTTTGAATTGAAAGGGGGTCAAAGGGATGCCTGAAGAAGGTTTAAGGGGAACGAGGTGCAGATGTTTGCACACATACAGAGGAATGACAAGATTTTTCACACATAAGGTGTGAGGTTCAGACTTGCTTCCAGAAACAGTCCTATTAAGGTACTATTAATCAGGGGAAGAAGAGTGAGTTCAAAAGTACTGACATAAAACCTAACTTGTAGAATAAATTCTGAAGAGCTGGCAATGAAAGGGAGAGAGGAAATGTTTAAAGAGTAAAATGTACAAAAAAACCCAACAAACCAAACCTCAAAACAAAAATGAAAGAGACAATGGGGTAGATACTGCAGCTAGAGAAGTAATGAGGTGACTGAGACAAGGTTCAGTGAGCAATGCTAGAAGAAAGAAGGGAAAGCTTTCCTCCTAAACAGTTTATCTACCCAGCAGGACAATTAGCAGCATGGTGGCAAGAACCATGAGGCAGAAACTGGACTTTTTTTTTTATATTTTCAAGCAGAAAGAAATTTACTGACACTTTCTGCTTATTTCTGTACATTTATCTCAAGGAATACAGCCACCTAGCCCAAGCCTCACATTTTAGACAAAATAATATAATTTAATTAATCTTAATTCACACATGTTGGTTCATCAGAAAGCTCCACTGCTTGTATGACTGATGAGTTAAGATGAGAAACTTCCCAGTCTGACCATCCACGAGACTCCCTGGCAGTCACATCCCAAGGCCAGAGACTGCCACTGCTGGGTGAAATCTCCTTCACAGCAGGCGGCTCCTGTGACCAACGTGTCCCCCTTGGCTCCCCACACACCCATCCACAGTCAGACCAGGTTTCCTTGCCAGTTCAGCCCTGGGTTTCCCACAGCAGAGCCTCAGATGTCTCATTCCATAAAGCCATTCATTCACAGCACAGTAGTAACACAGGAACAGCCCAAGTTGGTACCCCCAAGGTGCACCCTTCTCAAGGAAGCCCTGGGGTTTTATACCCTCATAGTCCACTCATGAGAAAGGTTCCCTCTTTCTCAGAAGTCTTCAGCTCCTGTCCCCTCTCTTTGTCCCTCCACCTGATTCGCATCACCCATCTCATCTCCTTTATCCAAAGGGTCAGTCATTCCCAGCTCCTGCTGTCCATTCCCCTGACTGATGTCACTCACCTTGGTGGCCTTTGTTATCCCAAAGGTTGGCAGTTCACAGCCTCTCGTGTCTGGCTCCCACCCAGAGCTCCATCTGGATCTCACTCTGCAGCTTCCCAGCAGAGCTACCCAGACCAGGAGTATTCCTCAATAGATGCATGACTGCATCTTATACATTAATAAATTACTCATAAGCATTTGGGATCGGCCAAGTGAATCTATCTCAGCCCGTGAAAGAGGTCCTACAATCCTCTCTGTGAACACAGACCTTTCAGTGAGATGATGAAAGTAAGAAGTGAACATTTCTAAGGTAAGGTGAGTGGAATTGTTTTGAATGAGAACATGTGAAAAACTTTCCCCAAATCACAAAATTAATTTTTCAGCAAAACTCAAAACTCTGAAATGTGTGATTATTTCTTCAGAAGTGATTATGTTTATACAATTTTCACAGTGAGGAATTAATTTTTCCTGTAGGAATTTTTTTCCCATGTGTGCTTACACTGCCTGTGCTAATATCATTTAGAAATGAAAACAGTGAAAAAGCCCACAGTAAAAGGTGCCCTTGACTCCTTAAAATAAGCAAACTTCAGAAACACTAGAGAAGCTAACATACAGTTTAATTTACAAATATCTAACTTCCACTGAATGTTCAATTTTATCTACATACCTTTTTATGGCAAAAAATAGTGGAAGCAGTTTCCAAAGAAGTTGAAATAATCTGAGACTACCAACTTCAAGCTCTTTTTTTAACTAGTTAATAAGTTAATTATTTAGGTGTAGTTAAGATTTTTTTTTAAATCTTTGTTTTTAAGTTTTTCAACTTCTTAAACTTTAAAAGCTAGACCAGTTGGCAGAGACCTTTCTGGTGAAATCAATTCACTCTTGTGAATAGCGGTGAATAATATCCTCAGCTTTTCAAAATACTGTAGAGAACTTTGAGGGGGATTCCAGAGCTATTATATATACAAGCATGATAGGCCAGTTCCCCTTCAACAAGGGCAGCTGAGTATTCACTCAAGGTACGAGTTTCTTGTATGATAGTGGTGAATGGGGAAAGAAAAATTACCTCTCTAACTGATGTTTAGAGGAGTAGAAAAATAATCAAAATCTCTGCCTTATAAACAGAACTTTCTTGTTCCAGATCTCTACAGAACTTTGCAAATTTAAATTCCATTTCCCCTACCAAGGTCACTAATAAACATCATTGTCTAATTCCTGTTGTGACACTTTGTATCTAGGATAGTTCCACAGAGCCAGATGATGTGACTGACTTTCCAGAGAGTCACATCTAAAATTAGATGTGATGCCCTACAGAGTCTGAAATTATTCTAAATGGCAGTGCTCAGGCAACCAGATCTTCTCCACTTTGTCTAATGAGTTTTCTGAACAGATTATTTTGAGACTTTGTCCAAGGTCTTGTTGAATTTTACAAGACCAATTTAAACACATCACACAACATTAATTTTTCTGCTACTATCTTGGTGTGTAGAAATAATACAGACAAAACATGGTAACATTTTTCTTTTCTTCAAATGTTTTAGCGTTGGGAGTGGTATTGTTTGTTTGTTTTCTTTGTTCTGTTTGTTGTTGTTGAGTTTTTGGGGGGATTTTTTGGGGCTTTTTTGACATGTTCATATTTAAGGTTAAAGTATTCTGAACCATTATGAACAAAATCTGAAACCAATCAATTTTCTCTCACATACTGTCTTGAAGAAAAGTCTGCAACTGAAAATGCTCAAGAACTGCACTTGAATCTGGAGGTAAAATTCATTGCTCAAGCCCACCTCTGGTTTAGACTGTTTCTCCCTCTCTGTGAGAGACAGGCTCCATATGAAACACTGGTCATCTGGGATGCTGACTGCTTCGTATATCCCAGTCCCCCTGCATGTAATTTGTGGAAACAAGGTTTCACAGACTTACCATAAGAATCCCCTGGCTTGGAATCAGTGGCCAGAACTTCTTTTTGGAGTGTGAATATGAAAGAGAAAGGGAAGAAATTTACAAACAGAATTGAGACAATGAAACCATCAACAATAATCTGTCTGATCTTAAAAGGAGAAAAAAAAATATGCCAGATAAACTTGTTCATTCTTCTGACTAGAACTACAAAGCTAATGAACAAAGAGAATACAACAGATGTAATAAAGCTTTAATTTGTGAAAATATTTTAGATCATATTTTATGACAAAATATTTCCAGAAAAGTCATTTAAGTTGGTGGGGATAGAGAAGCCCCTACAGTGTCCTCCATAAAATATAATTATTCCACCAGGCAGAAGGAAGGGCCTAAAATATGGAGGGGGCATGGAAAGAAGTGCCTTCTTGGGATAGCAGGAGAACCCCCTGCTGGACTCCCTGACCGTTCCAGATGCCCTTACACAATTAGTATGAGGCTCTGGAATTTGAGAGTTGGGCAAATGTGTAAATTAAAAAAATCTCAGTCATGTATAGGTAATTTTATACAGTTCCTCACATATAGTCCTTTCCTTGACTGTTTTACCTGCTTAGCCAAAAAAAACAGTACTGCTGTGTACCTAGTAAAGTATTCTCTATGAAAAGCTAAACCCAAGGATGTATGCATTTATAAATATACATATAACGGGACTGTTCTCACCTTCTTCGCCTTGACAATCATATACTGATATCTAAAAGGAAAATTAGAATTTTTCTGTTTCCTTTCTTTTCATATACTGATACAACTAGTCACATACAACTTACAGCATGATACTTTGTCATCAATATCATTGAATCATGGTTTCAGCTCCTTATGAGTGAAACCTGTCTAAGTTTGGGGTTTTTTTTCCCCTTCCAGACCTGAGAGATTTGTTATTAGAGAGGAAATTCTCTTATGAATCCTTTCAAACACTTGAGGCAAAAATCTTAAACAAGTGAATATAAAATATATTTTTGGGCTTTCTAAACTAACTAATGTAAAACTTCTAAGAAATTAATATATTCACAGATGAAGAATAACTGTAACATTTAGGGAAGACAAAAATAATTTTGTTCTCTTTTTTATGTCCTAAAATTTATCTGATTATTCTAAACTTTCTGATGCTGATAATTGCTTGCCTTCAAAATTACAAATTTCTGTCCTATATTAAGAAAAACAAACCAACAAACCATGTAGGCATGTGTAGCATTCACCATATCTACATCCTGGTATTTTGAGCCCAGTCATCTCTGCTTATGCCTATAGACACTTTGAAATTGATGTGCCTTGTCTAGAATCTGGACTTCAAAGTGAAACTGGTGTCATAAAAAACCTCACTGCTTCAGATCAGGTAAAGTTTTAAACTCTGCTCTGAAAGGAAAAAAAAAAAGAAGCTTTATTTTTTAACTCACTTTCCTCTTTGAAGTCTGGCTTCAATCCAGTTTTAAAGAATCTGTCAGCAAAGTCAGCAAGGTTTGTGCTGGAGTCTCGATTTCTGCAGGCGAGTCTGTCCTCAGCTCAGCCCATAGAGATTTACTTGGATGTGGCCCATAAACAGTAGATCACTGCTGTTCCTCCTCCTCAGGAGCACACTCAGGGAGTCTGCTGCCTAGGATGGGGAGAAATAGGAAAGAATAGAACTAAACTTGATGATTTTGTTGTAGGGACTTCAGGCATTCTTTTGGCCTTGCTTCACTCTCCTTCATCCATATTAAAAGGCAGGAGGAAAGGGAAAAAAAAAAAGGAGATATCTTTGAAATCTGAACAAGGGTCTTGTCTTCAAGATGCGTTTGTAACAAGCACTTCGTGATAGTTCCTTGCTCGCTGCATTACCTCCCGCTGCTGAGTGATTCCCAGCTCCTGGAGTTCTAGTCTGAGCACATGAGAAAATTCACTGAAAGATCTACAGCTAAAGCCTGTGATGTGAGAATGTAAAGCTCTTACTCCTGCACCTATAAAAAAAAATTCAATGCTACAGGAGAGCCGCACTAGAAATGTTTTGAATTATTTTGGTCACAAAAAGAAAGCAAAATGAGGTGGGTGGATTTTTTGTGGGTTGGTTTGTTTTGGGGTTTTTTTTGGTTGTTTTTTTGTTTTTTTTTTTTTTTTTTTTTGTTGTTTGTTTGGTTTGGTTGGGTTTTTTCTGTTGTTACCAAAGCAAGCTTGAAGCATAAGCTTTATGAAGTAGCAGAACTTTTTATTTTACACTGGCCTCACCCCCATACTCTGCATATTATTCCTCTTATGATATAAAGTTCAATTGCCTTAGTTTTTAATTGTTTTTGGTAAACCAGAATTTCTTCGTGGAGTGCCTGTGGCATGATGGTGGCTGAGGGAGATAGAAGACTGCAACATGTGAGGGAGGATGCAGAGCAAGCAGGCCCACAGGAGAATGGAAGTGTCATGGAGGGACTGGACTCTTGCAGGGTACCAGATACGTCAACATTGACCTGAACAGTGTAGTATTCAAAATGCTTTGGAGCAGGATGAAGGCAAAGATTACACCAATTTTTATAACTGATTTTTCCCATTATCCTTTTTTTGAAGAAAAAGAAAATAATTTTTAAAAGTTTCTAAGACAAGACTTTTGTTCGGAAATTGCTCTTTCTACAAATTAAAAATTTTAAAAAAATAAATTAAAAATAAAAATAATTTAAAAATAAAAAATAAAAATAATTAAAAAATAAAATGAAGCAACAGCAGCATTAAAGAATAGGAATAATCAGAGTTCTTTGATAACATTAAAATTTAAAGTATTCAAGGACTCCATGTAATACCTTTTAAAAACTCCTAACCTAAATATATGTTTTCTGCTTTATCTACATGATAGAGAGCTAACTTACCATATATAATGTTATAAAGATAATAATATATGTATATTATATATGTTAAGGTGTAAGGGTATAAAGTGTAATAAAACCAGTAGAATTTGGAGTGAATTTCAAACAGAACATGGTTCAAATGCTCTTTGCTATAGAAGTGATGGATTTTAATTTTTAATGTTTACAATTCATGACTAGATTAAGGGTAAATAAGCATTAATCAAATACAATTCTTAGGTCAGTAGCAAAAAAGTTATCTGAAGCTTATTGCAATTTTCAAGGAGCCCCAAAAAATTAAACACAGGTTTTTCTTTACCTGATAGTAGCTGAATATTCAGAGAGAATGACATTTAAAAAATATTACTTATGAGACAAGGAATGCAAAAGAAGATTATCAGTAGTCAGGACTCATTAGTTTAAAGTGTCATAGATTTTCCTTTGTTCTTAAATAACCAATCCTATTTGTTTGGACTTTTTTCAGTATTATGATGATAAATTTGGGTAATCAGTTTGGAGGAACAAGATGTGGCATCTTATTTAAAAGTTTGGAATGAGTGCCAGTACCTCTCGTTTCCATGAAAAAAGATCCTCACTTAATTGTTGCAGAACACAACATGCATAAATGTTGCTTTTGCTTCTTCTACTACAGGATTCACATATATGTTTGCATTTTTTTTGAAATCTAAATTTTTACTTTAATTTAAATTGTAGGAAAAGCATATTATCTTCCAAAATTAAGGAACAGAAGATCTCACATAATTTGCTAATATTTTCTATAAATTGAAAAAAAAAAGTTGGCTTTGAATATATCTATTTTTTCTTGACTGGACATAAGTATTACATAAAAATCCAAAATATTTCTGGGGTTTGCTGATAAATTTTGTGATTAAGACCTTTTCACAATTCTAATACACAAGTAGCAGTTGAATTCACTGGGTTTTAGGGAGCAATTAATTTTAAGATTCCATTTCATTGTTCTGGGATTTTACAGCATGCCTAAATTTAAATACGTTCAGAAGGCCTGTTCTGCACTTATCTTCCACCTAAAGCCATCCTCAGTCCAGATCTAGAGAGTCCTCTTGCTCACATTCCATCTAAATGACATTTAAAGGAGCAACCAAAGATAGCCTAATAAAAAACCTGAGCCTCTGTCCTCAGATGAATCTTGAAGGTCTGAGTCTGAAGTGTAAATTCCAAGATTTCTCTTCAGTTCCCTCTGGAACTAATGATAACAAGCTTAAAGGAAGCATCCTTTACTTCTGTGGAGGGCTCCTGGGCTGAGCTGGTGGTAAAGGCGGTTTCTTAAATTTAAGCCATATGCAGCAGGTACCTAAGATACAGGAACACATTTCCACCTTTCAAGTGGGGTTTTTTGATACATTGCAATTTTTAGGCTAACATAAAAATGTTAGCAAAGTTTCATAAACAGTGTAAAACTAATGCAAGTCTTAAATCTTTTCAAGTGGTTATGGAACTTAATCATTCAAGAAGGTTAAAAAGTAACACTGCTGATAACCTGTACAAATCTTGCAAAAAAAAAAAAAAAAAGGGATAATTGTGTAGTAAGTTCTGTCCCAGCACGCCTCCTTCCTGCTCGTACCACAGCGTACTGAAGGCTGTTTGCAAGGTTCAGACTGTGCTGGGCTCCTGATTTAGCTGAGGGTGCATCTACAGTTCAAGTGTACCGTGCTGGGAGGCAAACCAGCTATCCTAGGGTACCTACTGCTTACTCATCTAATTCTCTTACACTCTTCCTCCTCCACTCTCAGGAAAGAGCAGTGCTTCTGAACCTTCCCAGAGGGTGAGTCAGTCTTTCTTAATTAGGTTCCTACATTCATCGTGTTGGTTATGAGCTGAAGCCTTCATCTATATCATGCAGAAGAGAGAATACGACATCCAGCTAAATGAGATTTTAGGGTTTTTTAAGGGAATGAGATACAGTTAGATTATACAGTAACCCAAAGTTCAAACAGTATATTTCAGTGTTTCGGCTCTCACAGTTTTTTGTGATTTTTTGTTTTCCATGGGTGCCTAAGTATTAATTCAACAAAGTCCTTTTGTATGCAATTGTATAACATAACTGTTCTCATAGAGTACAAAATTATTGTTGTGGTAATAAGTGAGTCCAGTGCCTGCCAAAAAAGGAAAAAGGGAGGGTGCGATTTTTGAATTCTCTATTCAACATAAAATGCAGAGGTTTCAATCTCTCAGTGGTCCAAAAGGGAAATGAAAGCACAAGTTGATTTTCAAAAACTCTTAATCCATTCTTACTTTTTTTAGTGGAAGGTGGATACGTAAACACCTCTAAAACTTTTATCTGTTATAGCTGTTCATCCTTTATTTACAAGATTGGTTGCATAACTAGTTACCAAAAAAAAAAAAAAAAAAAGGGAGAAGAAAGAGTAACAAACAAGAAGATTAAAGTTTTGACCTTCAACGAGTTTCTAAATATTTGCTTGTCTCTAAACATGTGAATAATCACATGCAGTTCTTAGGACTCTGGGTGAAGCATAAAAAACCATTTATTTAACACCTTATTATATGAGAATTTATTTGCTACTACATGAACAAATAGTTTAGTTCTGAACCTTTTTGAATGATATTATTTATCACTGTAATAGTGTTTTCATAGATATATATTCTTAGTATATTATGAGAACATTTCTCCTTTTGCATTAATGAAAAGCAGTGAGTGAGAAATTCAGTGGTAAATGTGAGGGATGCTTTTTAGTGCAAAAAGAGGGGGTTTAAGGATTAAGGTTTTGTGAGACCTTATAAGTTTATAGAATTTAAAGATATTTTCTTTTCCATGTTAGGATTTAGAAATCCAAGACACTGAAAGAAAAATGACAAGAAACAGTCCTTATCCTGTCATGTCCCTGTGGGTTTGAATTTTTACCATCTCTGTTCTCAGTCCCTTACATCAGGGGGAGGAGAATGAGTTAGCCAGAAAATCAGAGTAATAACACATAACTTTTATCTATGGCACTACAGTAAGAATAAATGCACTTTAATAATGTCTATACTTTTAGCTTCACACATTTCTTGACATCATTGGTGGAAGTTTTCATCCTATTCTGAACTGACAACACTAGCATTTCAGCTCTTGAAAAAATAGTAAAGTCAAAGAGGGAAGATACAGCTGAAGAAAATGATCATTAACATCCACAAGATTCCATCTTCTCTTCCTTTTACTTAAGTTAACAGTGAGGTGCTTAGTATATCACTAAACCAGTGATATATGGGAATTTGCCAGAAAACTCCATAAAAAGAGAAACATCTCTAAGAATTTTTATAACGAACAGTAAAGGGTACCTCAATGTCTATTTCAAAGCTGATTTGATGAATACAGAAAAGGTCAAACTAAAAATAACCAGACTGAATCAGTTATAAGTGTAGTAACATATGCCTCATTTAATAATGAACTCTAAATTTGCTCTGCAGTTTAAGTAGTATCATGAATGCTAATTCTGATAGTAAAGGGTTATGAACTACCTGTCTGCTTGAGTCTGGCACAAGGTCAGGCAGTTATAGAACTAATGAAAACCCTGATGTACCAAAAGGTGGATGATTGACACGAGTCTGCTAGCTGAAGAAAGTGCTGAGGAACTCTGGTGCATTCAAAATGACAGTGTCCTGAAACACAATTTACAGCACTCCATTTGTTTTGCCCAAGTGTAGCATTAAGCCCAGGTGCTTATTGCCTACATAACCATGGCAGAATTCAGTGTGTATTATACTGAACTTTTACACTTCAATCACCAGAGGAATTTTTCTGGTATGGTCAACCTAAGGCTGTTATTCTCTCAATGTGTGATTATGCCTAGAAAGGCTTTTCCACATATAATTCAGAGTATCCTGAAAAGATGAAAAGGAATTATTATTAAATCTTTGTAAGTGAAAGAAAGCATAAAACTGTAAAATCGTTAGCTAATAATTTTACTATTGATTATTTAAAATTGTTTGAAAAGCCTGTGTTCTTCTATATACTAGAAAACCCTTTGTTCCTTTCACCTTCTGGCTGTGCATTTCTCTCCCAGATTGTTGCATACCATAGGATTAATTTTCATCAATTTATTTCCTTTTTAGCAAAATCTACAATGCTATGATTATTTTTAGTTAATTCTCAGATTTATGAGAATTCCAGGATATGGAAATACTGGACAACAAAGAATATAATAGGTATCAGAATAGAAAGTGTCAGAAAATAATTAAACAGCAAAAGATTATTCAGAAATCTTGAGATTATCTAATAGATAAAACAAACAACTTTCTCCCTGGAGTACTTTTCTGAGAGGATTCATTCAGCCATGCAGGAATTTGGCCAAACAGAAAATTTTTAAAGGATGAATCCCAGCAACAAAATTGAGATGATAAACTGGAATATAAAGATTTAATTATTTAGAGCTATTCTGAACTAATTTTCAGAAGTGCAGCAGATCAGAAAAAATTGATTCAGTTCACTTAGGATTCTGATTTTAAGAGATGTTAGTAGCTGTAGTAGATAACTGGAAAGAATTTTTTCTCTATTTTCATCTATTATCTCCATATTTTGTCTCCTATCCCTCCTTACATCATTTTTCTTCTAGGTTTCTCAAAAAATTTCCACAAAACTTACTCTAAGTAAACACATACTTTCTTTAGAGCTGTAAAGTTCATGTTGGACAAAGCAGACCTTTCTAGACCTCCAGAAATCATCTTCAGTTACTCCATATAGAACAATGTGTCAAGTTTTGAATCTCCCAATTTGTCAAGTGATCAACATGAAAAAGGGGTAACTCACCAAATTAGGTGTCTAGAAGATAGGATGCACATGGAGAGGCTGAGAGAATTGAGCTTGCCTAGACTCAGAAAGAAAGTCTATGGAGGGATGCGATGGCAGTCTCTCTCCCCTTCCTAATGGGGTTTAAAAAGAACATGGAGGCAGGTTCTTCTCAGAGTGTCACAGAGAAATTACATAAGGCGATGGCCACTGTTTACAGCAATGGAAATTCCAGAAACAGTCACTATCATTGCACAAAGAATGATTAAATCAATAACAAGTAGCATGGCCAAAGGCTGGACAAAAGCTGAAGTAACCTGATATCATTTCACAGCTAATACTTGAGCAGGACGTCAGACTAAATAAACTCCATGGGTCCCTGGTAACCCAATTAATTCTAGGAATCTTAATGCTAATTGTGATGGAATTATTGGTCTATAATGCTGGAAAACCATCTGTATGACCTTTTTAATGGGGTAAAGATATAACTGAAGGTTAAGAAATTAAAATAGAAGAAGTAATTTAAAAATTAAGTTTAAGAAAGCAAGTAAAGCATTCTTTGTATTTTGTCTCTGTGTGGCCTGTGACCTACAATTCATATAATTCATACATTCTCCTGTGGTTTTCAAATATGAATCTGTTGCTGCTGGATGTCACTATAGTAAATCTATTATACCAACAGGTTTTGACCATTAAATAGAAAAAGGAAAATGGATTTTCACATAAAGGTTAGACACCAGGTTCACGGTGGTCATACAATCTCACAAGAACTGAAACAGAAAAACAACACTCATTACTGTTACAGCACGTGCAAGAATCAGACATGTACAAAGCTGCTGAATAGAGCAATTTTCACAGTGATTCAAGGCAAAGTCATTTAGCACAGATGTTTCTGTAATTGTGATAGACTCAGAAAATTCAGTGTTTAGTGGTCCTTGAACATACATTTCCCAGCTATATGGTGTATCGAGTAATTAATATAGGAAAATGGAAGAAGCCTAGCCTGGGTAAAGTATATCTCCTGGAAAGTTATGGGGAGCAGGGAAGAGGATGGCAAGGATTTATCTGGTGTATTTTCACTCTTATATGATTGGTTTACTACTAGCTTTATTATGTGGTTCGGGATTTTGTTTTTGGTTTTTTGCTTGATTGATTTTTAGGATAGGGATTATTTAGCACATGGTACTTCTTTCCAGCTTAAGTGAATCAAAACAGCTGTGATCAACCATGTTGGAATTCTGTTTCATTTCATCATTCAGCAATATGAAGAGCACCTCGGATCTGCTCAAAATAATAGGCATTGCTTACCAGTCATGTAGATATTTGCAACAACCTGAATGGCAGACCTGGCTTTCCATTAAAGTCTGACAGTATGTCTAATTTTTCCTTTGAAATCACAAACACTGGATTATGACAGAATGAGGAATATATGGAATATTCTTGAAAGAAGAGTAGGAAAAGAAGAGAAACTGTAGGAGATCACAAAAAACTAGCAATCCACAGAAACATAATAGAGGGCTTTGAACAGGACTTTACCCATCCTGGTCCAGGGGAAGGTGTTGCTGCCCATGTCAAGGGAGGATGGAGGTAGGTGATCTTTCAGGTCTCTTCCAACCAAAACTATTTTTTGATTCTATGATTTATCCTACAGGAATGTATTATATAAAATAGCAACATATGACATAAAGATAATGTGAGGTAACCCTGCATATCAACTGGGATTATGAGACTAAGTATTCAGTTTAGAACAAAGAGACTGAAACAGAAGCCAGTGGAGGAATTAGCCATTGTTGGACTATGTTAGTGGTTGTAACCAAGTGAAACAAAAAAATATACAAGACATTGTGTGGCCTAGTACTAGAAGAGGAAAGGTTATGCATAGAATCTCTACATTAATTCAATTAATGATCCCCTTTCACCATTACGTACAGACATTCTTGTTCTGTCTATACCTCCAGGTACAGTAGCAGGCTCCCATACTAGAAGTAGCACTGGTCTCACTCTCTGCAGAACTAGGAATTGCAATGTGCCATCATATCTGCCTTCTTGTCTTAAAAAATCAAGTTGTCTTACTTTTTCCATTTCTTTACCTGCCAAACAGTATTTTTCTGAGTATGTGTCACAGTCTTCAGTCATATACATAGCTGATACCAAAAAGGACTACACAAAAGAGAGCTCCTAAAGCTTCCTATTCTTTTCCTTTTTAGCTGTTAACAATAAAACTGAGAACAGTGATGTTGGAAGTGGAAAATCACAGATCATTCATCTTTTCCCCTTCCCGATCTGAACTTTCCATGTGACTGAGAAGAGCAGAATCCTCATTCATGATCCAGAGAAAGCTTTCCCTAAATATATCTATTGATAAAAGTATATGAAAGGAGGCTGTTCCTTCTTCATCACATACACTGAGGCTTGTCATGAGGTCAGAGTGACACACTCTTGTGCTGTCTCAGGGACCATTTACTCCGTAATCACTGGCATGAAGTGGAACTACTGCAGCAATAGAAATGGAGACTGACCTACTGCAGACGTCCCAGAGACTGATCTTCAAACCTCTGCTGCGGGATGTATAGATGTTACACATGAAGATGCTGAAGCCCCCTAGTACTAGATAAAAGGTACAGACCTCTCTTTTCCACAGCCTATTGTGAGATGAGGAATATATAAGTATCACAGTCTAAAACAGAGTTCAAAGTTCTGAACCCTGCTCAGGTACTCCCAGTAGTGCAGACTGTTCCTGTGTACCTAATTAATCTTTAAACATATATGGCATGGGGAAAAGGCTGTTAGGGTATAAGTGAAGAGTTTCTCCTCATGTCATTCCCAGGTAGTACTTTAAGGTTTTTCTGCAAAATAGACTTCGTGGCGTTCAATGCCCCTGAGCCAAAACCAAAATTTAGGGCAATGATGACTCATATTCTGTGTAAATGGTCACATTCAGCTGGCTGTAAAGTAGCCAGGAACTACTGGATAAAGAAAATTAACTTTTTTAAAAGTTACTTTAGAAGTAGTGACCACAATCCTGACTTGAAAGAAAAAGCTTAGTCACTTCTTTTGGGAAAAATTTCATGGTTGAAAAGTTATTCAGGGGTAAAATATATCAATTTCTCCAGTAATATCATAACCCACTGAAGCAAATAGATTATCCATTGGGTAGTCTTTTCTGCAGCACTTGGCCCTCCTGAAGTGTAAGGGATTTTTGCACAGAAATCTCCATTAAAAGACCAAATTTGCCAAACTCAGGGCATTTTCAGGGCTAGACAGTGTGTCAGATGCTTTGCTCTGTATAACAGAGCATCTGTTATTACCCTGCAGTCTTTACAGATGTTATCCAAACTCACCCTTTGATGGTTTGTAGGGTAAAATGGCATGAGATAAAGGACAGTGTTTTACAGCTCACGATAATGTCACTGTAGAATAATCCCATTGATTTGGATGTGATTTGGATGAAGTTTTACAAGTACATGGCTGTAGTAGCTGAAAGGATAGTCAGACCAGTAGTATCAGGTGTTGAATGGTGGAGCTGAGCTCAGTTTGAGCTACCAGATGGGTGGAGTGACCTGACTACCTGCATATAATAGCAAGAGAGGTTGGAGAGGTCAGTCTCACTTCCAGCATGATACATGTTATGTCAAAATGGTTTGTGACAGCTCCCACTGGCTCAAGAATGACTCCTGCTGACTGAGAAATACTTATGACAGCTCCTACTGACCCAACCAGTGGGAAACACCTCTTTAACTCAACTGGGATAGATGGTACTGACAAAATACAAGAGGTCCAGGTCAGATATCAAATCGTTGTCAGTACATTGCAGTCAGAAAATAAAGTCGTATAGTCTGCTCCTCTCCCAAGTACTTAATACAAACTGGAGTATCATAGCTTGCCTAATATGCTTAATAATGCATTGGGTAAAGATCCAAAGTGATTAATCTTCTTTTTTCTTTCTCTCTTGCTCAGCTTTCATTGGTTATAATCCTCATTATTCATTATATTTATATATTTGTATATATGAAAAATATATGAACATATATTTTCTATTTTACATAATTATTTATATAAATACATACAATTATGCTTTACTGAAACAAGCCCAGAAAAAATATTGGTACAGGAAAATACTCAACCATGAGTATTAAAATAAACCTGTGCACAACCAAATTGGAGTTACATATTCCAGGTGCTACATGAATGTGTTTTAAAAGAATGCCATGGTTCTGTTCTGCCTTAAAGAATGTTGGGTCTCTATCCCATCATTCTTTGCAAAAACTCTGAACATAGAGTAGCAGCCATAACACAGAGAAAAAAGTTCAAGCTGTTCAAACTGGTTGCCACTGAGACAGAGAGCTGAAAGTGAATGATGTGCTGAAACACAAAGCTGCAGGATGAGATCAATAGTTCTGCCTTTAAATTTTGCCTCCTCACCTTCCCTGCTTGCAAGCTTTAAAAATATGCTGCTCACAATGCTGACCAGTAATAATCACCATATTTGTAATGGAATTCATCTCCTTTTCATCTGTTGGCATATGGCTTTCAAGATGTTCCATCCTTTTTTGTCAAGAATGTATAACTTCAGGGTCAATCAAGCACAATCATTTGTGTTTTACATCAGCAGAGTTCATTTATATATGGAAACAATACCTAATGAGTTATGGTGAATCATATAATAAGGATCTCTCCTGACTTATGCAAATTTCTCACATAATTTTGATCCAAATAAGATACAAAACAGGCTTAAAATATAAAGTGAAGTCTCCTGTTGGTGACATATACTTGATCTTTGTGTGTCTTTATCAGTCATTTCTGTGTTAATAATTTGCATTTATCCCTGAAAGTTTTTCCTTTGAGAAGCTTAGAGTTGAACAGACATTAGTATTGAAAAATTTAAATCACTTTTCTGATAGAATGCATTGCAAGAATGGCTTATTGAAGTAAAATATTATCTATTTGCTCAGTCCTAGTTGTTATATATAATTGATTATACAAATACAAATTCATCCTGCTAGGATTGCTGAACCATAAAATAGCCAACAGAGACACCTGCTTACAGTAAGAACTGAACAAACTTTTTAAAGCCAAAAATATTTTTAGCACCCTTATATTTCTGCTTTATCTTGTGTGCATAACTGCCTAAGCAGCAAATTGGCTGGTCTCCTATGTTCACCCAAATCAGGACCTGGAATCCAATCCATGAATAAGATACCAGCTGGATCAGTCTTACCTGCATTGATCTTACCAATCATGTGAAGTGTCCTACCAGTCTCTGCTTCTTTCCATTCAATGAAAATGAAGCGCAAAGCATCTAGTGCAGAGAGAGCCCTCTCTGATATCAGGTTTTTGTCTCCACAGAAATCTGACCAATTTTCTGCCTCTAGGCTGAACCTGTCTGGCAGTTAAGCCCCCATTCAGTCATTGACTCCCCCCACCAGGATGCAGGAGAGACTTTGAAGGGAAGATGTGAAACAAAACCAAACCAAACCAAACGAAAACATTTGTTGAGAAAATTATACTTTTATAAGTAAAGAAAAAATAGAAAAATGTAGCTGGCTCAAAGGCAGTCACTCATTATCACCTACTAACAGGGCAATGAGCAATAACTACCTTGGAAAAAATCCTGTCTGTTTTATTGCTGAGGCCAGTGTTTATGGAATGGGATATCCCTTGGGTCAGTTGTCATTAGCTGTCCTGGCTGTGCTGTATCTCCTCCAAACCTCTTGCTAAGCACAAGACTGCTCTTTGGGGCAGCAGAGTAAGAAATGGAGAAAAATTTAAAGCCGCAAGAGCTAAAATACTGATGAATTTTAACACTTCTTTGGTCACAAAGCAAAACCACAGCATGATAAAGTCTACTAATTAGCAAACCAACTCCATAACAGCTGGACTCAGTACAAAAGTCCTATCTACAAAGACATTCCTCAAATGTCATTTGGCCCTATGTTTCATGGATCATGTCTATAGAAAAGAGTAAAAGCAGAGTTCCACCCTATTTCAGCTGAAGCAGTACAGAAGCTGATAAAATAGGCATGTTTTATTTGCCAGTGGCACCTGTAACACCATAAAACTCTCAGGGGCAGGTGCTCAGCCATCAGCAGGCAAGGGCTGCAGGGGTGACATCTTTAAGGAGAGATTGGGGTGGTTCCCCATCTGCCCAGCTGGTTCCAGCCATCTCCAGCAGACACACCCCAGGACACAGCAGAGCCCCTCAGCAGACACGGCGGCACTTCTAAAACACTTAGAAGTGTTTTCCTTTCTAAGAGAAAGCACCTTCCCTTCCCTTAGAAGGGAAAACATTTCTAAGAAAGGGCAAAACACTGCATGACAGTGGTGTGAGGGCAAAAGTGAGAGTCCTGTGGACACCAAGTTGAGAGAAGAAAGGAGGAGGAGTTGCTCCAGCAGCTGGAGCAGAGATTCCCCTCAGCCTGTGAAGAGGACTAAGGTAAAGTAGATATTTCTATGCAGCCCATGGAGGACCCTATGCTAAAACAGGTAAACATGCTTTGAAGGAAGTTGAAGCCCATGCAGAAGAACACACTGGAACAAGGGAAAAGTGTGGAGGAGAAAGAAATGACAGCAAAGAGCTGTTATGGGTTGACCCCCAACCTCACATTCCTCATCCTTCTGTGCCACCTGAGAAGCAGGGTCATGTGAGTAGAGCAAATTGAGGTGGGAAAAAGCGAAGAGGGGTGGTTTAGTTTTCATTTTTCACCTAGATCTATTTTAATTGTCAATAAGTTAAATATCTTTTTCCCCACATCGAGTCTGTTTTGCCTGTGATCATAACTGGTGGATGATCTCCCTACCCTTAATCTATGAAATTTTTCATTGCATTTTCTCCCCCCATCCTGTGGGAGAAGGAGAGTGAGACAGCTGCTGGGTGGTACAAGTAAAACATTCATGTCCATCCTCTTTATTCAAACTTTAATTCATATCCCACAGAAAGGTCCTTGTGCTAGGGGTGAACCTACTTCCTTTCTGAAATATTCAGAATTACTCAGGATCACTGTATCCTACATCTCAGGTGAGTTTATCTGTGCAACACATGCAATGAAAAGTGTATGCTATCAATGAGATGCTTTTTGCCCAATGAAAGTAGAAATTGTGGTTATACAATATGGCTGCACCAGCAGCAGCCCTACATTTCAACACAACAGAACATAGGAAGAAAACCAGCATTACAAGCTTTTAATCAATCTTCTTCCTGGACAAATAAGTATTAAAAAATAGTCTGTATCACAAGGGATGCCTAACCCAGTAAAATCTAATATTTGGAAAACAAACCCAAAAAATGTTATGTTTGTGTTCGAGATCTTGCTTCATGTAAGAAAGTGAACATGTCTTTATAACAATATCCAAAATCCTGTCTTGGGAGTTATCCTTTTGGGTCAGCCTGAAGCACATAAGCCTGCTCTCATATTCAGGCTTCAACACAGAAAATGTGAACAAAAGATAAGCTTAGACTCAACCGAAGGTTAGGGCCAGTACTTATAATATAGGGTAGAAATTGCTATTGATTTTCCTTTTGCCATTTAATCAAAATCCTCTCAAATTTGGTTTGGTCACATAATTTTGAAAAATAAAATGTAGCCCACTCATATGCTCAAAATACGCCTTTTCAGACCTTAACTAGATACACTATAGAATACCTTGTACAAACATATTTTTGTTCCTTTTGTCAACACTGCCTGGCATTACTTCATTATTACATTTTCAACACACAGAGGCAATTATAAGACTTTCTCTGAAGATTTTAATCTCTTAAAAGAATATGAAAAGATAAAAATGTCTCTAATGATTAAGACCAATGTCTATCTACTTCAGCCTCCTGCCTCTGAAGTAGTCAGTACGGGACATTAAAGAAAATAATTTAAACACAAGCAACTAAAAGCAAGACAAAACAGAAATCCACGGTGCTAAAGTGGAATAAACTCTCTCTTTGTTATGTCCTTTCAGCTTCTGGCAATATATCCTTTAAAGATTTCCTGAGCTAGAGAGTCACTTCATCATGTTTAATAGCTCTTGACGCTTTTCTTTCATTAATTTATATAATCACTTTTTAAAAGCCATTTATGCACGTGGCCTCCACAATATTTTGTGACAATCAGTTCCACAATCAAATTATGTGACCTGTGAATTTTTTTTTTTCTGTCACTTGTAGACTTGTCACCTCATAATTTAATCATCTGCCGGTAATTCTGATTGCTGGCATGGGATATATTCCCCCTTTCTGTGATGTTCTTGCCTTTATGTATTTTTATTGTGGTCTTCCTTAGTTATTCTTTTATTTTATTTTGCTTCCTTCTTTTTTTTTCTTTCATTCTCTCTCCTAAGACTCTGAGTGCATTTAAATTGTCCTTGGACATAAGCTATTCTCTACCTCTGATCATTGTTGTCAGCCTTCTCTGTACCTTTCTTAGTTCTCATATATCCTTTTGAAATGAGGGATTAGAAGTTTATATTGTATTCCAGATGCAAGTGAATTTCTATGGATCTCTATGGTTATATAGTATTTCATATTTTCTTCTAAAATCCCTCCTTAATAATTGCTAACATTCTGCTTGCCTTTGCAACCACTTCAGGGTATTGATCTGATGTTTTTTGAGAAATATCCAATGACTACAAAATCCTTTTCTTGGACTGGAGTAATGAATTTAGAGTCCATCACAGTGTTTGAGCATTTACTGCTGTTTTAACCATGCTGATTGCTTTATACTTGTTGACATGAAATTCCATACTACATTATATCACACAGTCGGTGAGTCTCATAAGTTTTTTTCTGAAGCTCTTTGCAGTCAGCTTCAGTTTAGTGTTTCTTGAATAATTGAAGAAGTAATTAATAACTGTAGCATAACATATACACTAGAGAACCGAAAAAAGATAGGACAGACATTTCTTAACATTTCACTGCTCAGCTTTGCAGGCTTAATGTTCTTTTAGTATTTTAAATCTAAGGTTTAAAAATTTAGTTATATTGTCACAAGTGAACATCAGTAAATAATTATGTGTACATACATATAATACACAAGTATCATCACTACAATGAAAAAGACTAACGTTTATCAAGGTATTCAAAATGCCAATCAGACCTATAGAAATACCTTAAAGAAGAAGAAAAGAGCACAACTTATCCATAAAAATGCAAATAAGGACACAGAGAAGCGCCTACTCAGTTTCAAAAGATCTTGTACTGCAATTTCTCCTAGACCTTGTAGCATACAAGGAAAATGTCTGAGTAGCAGTGAGTATTCTTCCGTTAAACATGACTAACAGTTGTATTGTAGTCAACACCTCTTTATTTCAAGGTGCGTTTTCAAAACCCCTGACCTTTACTGTAAAAAAAAAATATCAAAGAAAGGAAAAGTAAATTCTTTTATTCAGGCTTGGAGATTTGCAGTGTTGTATGATTGACACAGAAAAAAAATTATGTTGTACAATTCTGTGGCAGACAGGCCCAGGGCTATTCAGATGAGAGAACTAATAACCATGCTGGCAAAAGAAATTTCTTATTAAAACCTTGTTAAGGAACTACAATAATTCATTAAGGGTTATATCATTATAAAAATCCATCATTGTTATAGACTGTTTCCTGGGGCTTCAGTTTAGTAAAGTTTGACGTGCCCTTTATGCTCCAAAATTAGGTAAAGCTAAAAATGATTTATGCACCAAAAATGTTAAAGATTTTATAAAGCACAAAAATAACTACGCACAGATTCCTAACCTTGGCATAGTACCTCAGGGGTTCATAGCATAAGAAAAAAATGTCTTTTAAAATGAACTGTTTAAAGCCTTGTGTATTTAATGGGTCAAAACCTGCTTACATTAAAAACAGTGGGACTGCAAATGTCTTCAGTGGAAATAAGCTATTTCACATGGAAAAAATAATTTGAGGATAACTAAAGGTAACATCCAAATGGGCTTATGAGATGAGACCAAATTAATTTAAAAAATGAAGAAAAGAAGAAAAAAAAAGAAGAAAAAAACCCATCAAATATGAGCAACTGTGATTTAAAAAATATCATGGGCTAAAGCTCAATGGGTATTTTTCAGGATTAGTTTCTGTCCTTGTTCCATGCATATTTTCACTTCTAGCTAAAATTATGGAAATCATCTCCTCCAAGCAAAAAACCTGTTATATTATTTAAAATGAAATTAGGAAAACTGTATCAAATGAAAAGATTATTTAAGATTCCCTCCAAGAAGTAATGGGTAAACAACGTGTAAATTTTTGCCCAAATAACAGTTTGAGGATAACACCACATTATCCATTGAGGTCACCAGTAGCGCCATAGTGATGCTGGCTGCAGAGCTCAAATTCCATCCAGGACAAACTGCTCTGAACAGAGCTGCAGAAGAATGTCTGTCAGTGGCATTGGTTCATGATGAAATGGGTTGTTTGGACCTCATCTGATAGTGAGCAGTGTTACAAATGAACACTGGCCAGTCCCTCACCGGTCATCAGCCAGATGTTTATATCCAAAGTTACGCGCTTTTTCATATGCATCATTAAGATCCATTTCGTTTAATTCAATGCTCGGTTTTATTACATCTTCAAGTCACAGTACTTCCACAATATCCACACTAGCAATTTTTGCAGTTAATGCTGAAATTAATAGAAGTATATCACGCTAATTGGCACGATTCTTGGCTTTGATGCTGGCAGGCCAAGTGATGAATGGGCTGTGGAAACTGAAATAACCTCTCACTTTTGAGATGATCCTTGTCAACTGGAATTGAATCACACTGGAAAGAGAGCACTGCTGTTGCTTTAGCTGCACTATCCTTTTGGAAGATGTCTGGATTTTTTCTCTCCACAGGCAGGACATTGAAAGATATTCTTTGTGAATACTAAATTTACACATGGCCCCTTTTGCATGCTCTTGATGAAAATGTAAAGGTGATGCCATGCATCTACATCTACAAAACCTTACTTTGAGCAAATATGCACATATAAAGGCAATAATTTCTTGTTAAAGTAACCAAAATTTAAATAACAACATCATTATTAATCAGGGTCTAATTTTAATGGAAAAGGAAATAATAGAAATATAGTTGAAATTTCTGTATGTGCACTTCCTATTTTCTAGCTCTTTTCCTGGTGGTGCTGTCACTTTCCCCATGCTCTTGGAAATCCTAAAGCTGATGGTGTTATGCCACTGAATCATCAACAGCTCATCCTTTTTCAGAAAAAATGTGATCTTCCTGCTGATTGTGTCTAGAGTCCACTTGGGGTAATTTTTCTATGTTTGGGAATATGCTTTAACACCTTTCCTCTTCCTTTATTGCTCCACAGTTGGATTTACCATCTTTGCTACATCTAAATTCAATTTTACATGGCTTCAGGTCTACCTTTCTGTAACTGACTGAATTGTTTATTCGTTTGGGATCTCCAGTGCCAGTCTGAACTCAATGCCTTATCATCCCATTCCTGTGGTCCTCTACTCTGGGGTAACAGGGTAACAGTGCATCCTGTCTGTATTCCATACAAGGAGCCTTCAAACAAAAAATCAGTTCTCAGAAGTTAGTGTTTCCTCTGTGAGGGCAAAATACATCTATGAATGTTCCCATAAACACACAGATCCCGACCCTTTAAAGTGTAATTTCAACCCCATGATTGTTTGTAATATGTGTTTAATTGGCAGGAGGAATTTTTTTTTTTTTTCATTTTAACCAGGAAGCAAAACAGCTGACATTTCATATTTAGAGAGAAGTAGGCAATAAAAAAAAAAAAAAGGAGGCATGTAGGCATGTAAAAAAAAAAAAACCTCCCTTCTTCCTCTGACATTTACCCTAGAAAAGATATTTGACATCAGGGTCAGGACGTATGGAAGGATGACACTGGAACAAAAGGGAATAGGTTACCAGTCAGGTCTGAATGTAAATGAAATGTAGATACTGGGGTCTTTCTGGTTTCTTTGAAGGTCCAAAGTTGATAGCAGATGTAATATTCCTAATAACCCATTCCTGACATTAGACTCTTCTTTTCCCTGGCAATATTTTTAGATGAAATAGGCAGTGCCACCTGCTGTGAATGTTTAAACCTTTCTCTCTCAAACCTCTCTGAAAATGAATAGGCTCATTTATTTTAATGAAACTCCTTTTGGTATGCACTTCAGGTGTGTAATCTAAGCTACCCAACTCATCAGCAGAATGGTAGGTAAAACAATGTATAGAATTATCACACATAAGGAATACAGGAAAATTTGTCTGTCCAGTTTGAAAAATACAGACTTCCTGCTTTTTCATAATTATATGGGAATAATTCTTATTTCTGCTCAACTGCTGTTTTGCTCTCTTTGCTGGTTGCCAGCTGGTGTGGACTCGGTTCAATGTATTCAGTGTTAAATGTTAAGGCCCTGTGTGGTTGCATCCTAGTTATTTAGTTCAGTTAAGTTTCCAGATGAATAAATGCAATAAGAAGGTTGTGGCACTTCAACCTCCACAGCATGTTTTGTCTCACCTGTGCAAAATGAAGAAATAGTTAGGACATGCTGCAGTCTGAATTGCACTGGCTCCATGGAGGGAAGGTGTGTAAACCTGAGCAAATGCACATTTTATGCAGCTTTACAAACAGGGGACAACAATAAGAAAAAGTTAACAAAGTTTATGACTTTAACCACTGTTATTCCAGAAAAGGTCCACACCTTAATTCTGAGCAATGGAAAAATTGATACAAGATATTTTTCAAAGGACTTAGATATGGCAGAAATGGGAAACAGATGTTTATTGTACTTTGCTATGGCTGAACTTAATATTGTATTGCTATAATATAGATAGGGCAGATATGGTAACCACTCAAATGGTGTTATCTCATATTAAGATCTTCCTCAAAAGAGATGATTTTCTATTCTGTTGTAGGCATTTCACTGTAAATATAGTGAACTATAAATCAGGTTGCTCAGCATAATCTGTATAGGATTATTTTTCTCTAACTGACCCTTGTGTTACGCATCTTCCAAATAGGCTTGATGCTGCTCCCCTAAACAGTGTTGTATTCCAAGAATATTTAGGCCAATGTTTACTTTAAATAGGTCGACTACACTTGTTTTTGTTTTTTATATTACTGTCTCAGCCAAATACATCCACAGTCTGAACCGGACTAGCTGCTCAGACTTATGGCTGTCACCATTTCGTGTAGCTGCATCACACGTAGGCCATGATTCAGAGCTAAAAGGCCACAGGGCAGCATATCTCAGATGCATTAGCCATCCCAGTAAATCTGTGACTCACTGAGTTGTTTCACCTTCCTGTGGTATTGCTGGCATCTTGAGCTCTGCCTATGTGATTTGTTGTCGTTCATGACAGAAAACTGTCAAAATGAATATACAGTTAACCACCAAAGTCTAACTGACCTGAGTCACTCTTTGTCCTTATTAGCACCTCCTCCTTCCATCAATGGCTAAGTCTCTGCTTTCACTAAGCTCACTTCCTTAAAGACCAAATTGTTTCCACAAACCATCTGTCACCAGCTGAATGCCTGTTTTTCCCCAGTTAACAGCAACGAGTGCTTTTCTCCAGCTATAAATCCCTGATGTGGTTTCAAAGAATTTTGTCTTTAATTCTTTCTTCTGCTTCTATCAATTCATCATAGGAGTATATTTTTTTGAAGTCAGGGGAAATTTCAGTCCACTGGGAGATTAACAGATCAGCTTTCCCCATTCCAATTTAAAACAAATGAACAACTTCTTACCTTCCTTTCTTCTTTGTGTTAATGATCTGAGCTGTGAGTGACTCTTGAAGAGTATCTGCAATCATAGACTTGTCTAGTTCTACAGTTCCCTTCATTTTCTCTTTCTTATTCTCTTTGGTCTTGTTTCCCTTGATTATTACCACAAGGGGTGTATTTGGTATGGGCAGGAAAGAAAGAGAAGCACAACATCCTCCAGCAACAACACCTTCCTGTACTTAAGTTCTTGATTGTTTCAAAACAAAAAACACCAAAACAAGTCCAGAGGAACAGAAAATGTTTGATTTGTTTGTTAGAGCCAGAAGCTATGCTTCTTTGCAAAACAAATACACATCTGTCTTGCTGAGCCAAAAGCAAACTCAGTAGGAGGGAAGTCCAGATTTACTGATAGGACCGTAATTGCTCTGCAAATATGAATTATCACAAAACCGTTTAGAGCTGATTTGATATACTGACCTAATAATTGATTTGAATTCTGGGAATGGTATAAAAATCAGTCATGTCTCAAAGGGGATTCTGGCTTCCTTTTGTTTTCTGCGTCATCTTTAGGAACGTGCTGCATGTACCTCATACCAAAGGATTTTTTTTTTTTTTAATGTCACAGGGCAGAAAATAAGGAAAATATAAAGAAGGGAAGCAAAAAAAAAAAAAAACTAAAACAAAACCAATAACAAGAAAAAAACCAAAACAAAAAAAACCCAAACAAACAAACAAAAAAAAAAACTAAACCAAAAAAAGAAGAAAAACCTAAAAAAACCCCAAAAAAACCAAAAAAAAAGAGATCCCAGACAGTGTTTATGATCACCTTCTTTTGTAAAATTGCCTTAAACAGACAAAGTTGAAATTGGACAAAAGCAAATACTATGATCATAGATAGCTGCAGTCACACAGCAGGCATGTAGCAGTGGAGTTCACAGCTGCTTCTTTCTCTGGAGTAAGACATGCAGCACGAGAAACAGCAATGAGCTTTTAGCAAAGATGCCACAGATCAGCAATTTTATCAAAGGGACAGACTAGCTGCAGAGAATTTCCCATCCCACCTCCCCATTTCAAAGAACACACATAGAAGCATCTAGTGAATCAGAGACTACATTCCCATAGAGCTTCTTATGACAAGTGCTGTCAAAACCACATGGAAATGTATCCTCTTCGATTTATCTTCATGCTAGTTTGTTGGTGTTTTTGAAAAGTCTTTTCTTGTGGGGTTTTTGCGTGTTTGGTTGGTGGGCTGCTTGGTTTTTGTTTGTTTTTGGGTTTGTTTTGTTTTGTTTTGGTTTGTTTTTGTTTTGTTTTTGTTTTTGTTTTTGTTTTTGTTTTTTGTTTTTGTTTTTGTTTTTGTTTTTGTTTTTGTTTTTAACTAAAGAACCCCTTTACTGATAAGTTTCAGGTAAAAAACTGTGGAAATAAGTTGAATAAAAGAAACTAGAAATAAAAAACAAATGCGTTTTAATTTAAATTATTTGTCCTCTAACCTAAACACAGAAAAATTCCAGTTAGACAAATCAGTTCTTGAAATTAAATTTGACATATGGTATTTCATAAAAAAACTTGCCCTTTTCTTAACATCCGAAACAACAAAAATTATCTCTTTGACCATAGCTTGTAGAATTTGTTAAAATTAAAATCCAGTGTTTACTACACTTCCTGACTGGAGATTCTGCATCTAAAAAACAAAAAAAAAAGCAAAATGAAAACCAAACCAACCAAACCAACCCTAAACCAACCAAACAACCAAACCAAAAAAACCCCAAAAAACCCAACACACAAAACCCCCAAAACAAACAAAAAATCCAAAACCAGAATAACAGAAAAAATTGAAAGGAAGAAGGTTGTTTCTCACTTTTCTGTACCCCTAAACCAGTCTCTAGAAAGACAATATTGACTTGCCATGGAATTTTTTAAAAGAACAACAGACAGTTAATTAAAGTGGCTGTCTCAGGCCTGAACAGCAAAAATGCTTCATGTGGGAGCTGCTGGCATTTCCAGCCTGCAATGGGAAGGGAGCTTTGTTATCCTGTTTCTATCATCTATCTTTACAGAGTTTTGATTACTTGCCCTGTCAGGACAGCTGCTGGTGAACTAAAAAATACCTCTGCATGTCCAAGTGCAGGTGGGATGAGGTCCCACAAAAAAACAAGCATTCTATTTGTTTCTTAGGAATTTTTGATTTTGTTATTCATTTTTCTGTTTGAAGAAGTGCCCATCCAATGCCTAAGGTAAATGTGCATGAAACTTGAAACAATCCCATCAGTGTTTTCTGAGGACTAACCAAGCAGCTGGTCTGAACAGAAAGAGCTTTCACTGGGATCCTGATTGCTCCCCAAGCAGCTCCTTTCCTCCCACAAAGGTGCATTTCAGCAGACCTGCTGGAAGTCTTATGTGACATATAGACTCCCAGGGCAAGCCAGTCTTTAAAATCTGCTTTTAGCTCCTCTGGCAGCTCTGCTACCCCAGAGATTTCTGAGCTTCTGTTCTTTGCTCTCATGCAGAGAGGGATGGTGGTCAGGATAAACATGTAGAAAAATAGAACAATGGCACATTTCAATGTGGAAGTGAAGATGAGCAGAAAGGGAGTCAAAAGGTGAATATTTTTAGGAGATAGGAGGGCACAGGTGTCCTTTTGTATTAAGTAAAAATAAGTTCTTTAAAAGGTGTTTTTGCCTTCATTCTGCCAATCAGCATGCATGGGAATTAAACATCTGGAGCTATGGTGTGTCTGAAGTTTGAAGTTTATCTCAAAAGAAACCAACTTTTTAAAGTCCATCCCCTTGTGTCTGATTTGAATGCTTTCTGAAAAATAAGCAATAAGACAGCTAAGGACAAGCTGGCTGCTCTTTGCTAGAGAGGATTATCCACGTGTTTTGAGGCTCATACAGGGATAGAAGCCATTTGCGTCTTCACATTATAAAAGCCAAGTCAGTCCTGATTGTAGTAGTGATTTAGCAGCAGGTTTCCTTATCATAATATTCAATACTTATATTGATATAAGCTTGGTAAGAATAGTTTGGGGGAATGGAATTTAGATCCAGATTTAATTTCCCTGAATGTCTAAAAGAAAGATAAATATATACATTTCCTATGTACTTAACAGAGATTTAATCAATACAGCCAATGAAGCCTGGAGAGCAAATCAAAGGTCCAGCCTTTAAAAGTCTACCTAAGCTAAGAATGAGTTGAATTACTCTCCAGGATCTTCAGATTGTCCTGATCTACAGCCTCCTCCAAAACTGCTAGGGGACCACAGGATGCTCTTGTCCCAGCTTTCAGCAATGCACTTGCATATGAACACAAAATCCTTTGCCTGTAAAGTCCTTTCTTTGTGCTCTTGGTGTAGTGAGAGGGGGACAAGGCTACTGGTAAAATATAGAGTTAGAGGTAGCCTGGCTTCAGCCTTTGGTTTAAGGGCTACCCTCCAACACCGACCTCCCTATTTAAGCTTCAAAAGAAATTAATGATATTTTCAGAAGGCCTGAGTACTGTCAGTTCTGGCTGAAGTCAGCATTCTCACAGGATAGAGGAAGTTTTAAAATTTATTTGGGCAGCAAGTCTAAATTTAAAAATGTAGCCATATTTATTTAAAATTTAAAAGAATTGTATTTGTGAGTCATACTGACACCCAATGGTGTGAATTGGACAATGGGAAATTTTCAACACTACAAAACTGCATAAAATTTATAATCAGAGCAATATTTTTAAAAACCGTAAAAAATTCCTATGAAAGAATCAATAATCTATTTCAGGAACAAGAAGACAAAATTAGAGTTTTACACAAATTGAAGGAATGGTAACAGATGAGAAATTTCATGAGAGAACTTTAAACCTCAAAGATTTAATTCCAGAAGCACCTTAAATTCAGCATGTTGATGTCAGAGCACTCAATGCCCTACATAACATCAGCAAGTGAACTTCAGGACAGCCTTGGGATTTTTTCTGTGCTACGGCAAAGAGAAGACTGGAGAACCATTTTGTGTGTATCTAAGGCAAAGGAAACAGTAGTATACAAATGTGGACAGAGAGGAAGGGAATGCCTGGAAAAGAAAATGTATGGCTATGAGGTTTTCCAAAATTATATTTGTGGCTCTACATGTAGATAAAGAATCACACCACAAGTGTCTCATTATTTTGTTAAAAAACTCTGGAAATATATATCTGCCCACTTATCAAGACTGCTATTAATAGTGAACAAAAAATGGTCTGGAGATTCTGTAATCATACTTACATACACATACAACATTTACACAAACACATGCAAGTATTAATTACAGTTAGAAGTGTATTTAATTTGGTTCTTCTCTTGTTCTGGTATAAGCCAGAATTACCTCGTAAAGTCATTGGAGCTCTAAATGTCAATGGGATGAGAAGAAAGGGGGTTTATTCCTCGTTAGGAGGCTTTTCCTTCCTTCCTTCCTTCCGTCCTTCCGTCCTTCCGTCCTTCCGTCCTTCCGTCCTTTTTCCTGTTATGAAGCTGAACCTAAATGCTGCAAAAATTTGTGATTTGTATAATGAAAAGTAAGAAGTTCTAGCACATAATTGTTCTTTTCCTTCAGCTGTGAAGTAAATGTTGCCAAACTCCTTGTGATCTTAACTTCAATGTTCCTTACAATGGTACCATTTATTATTTATTTAATTTCATAAAAACAAGTGGAGTTAATAGGAACCACATTGGTATAAATAAAAGGAGAATCAGATTTTGAAAGGTAACATCTTGCTGTCTGTTACATAGCTGTCAAAATGGATGAAAAAACCCTGTTATGTTCCTCCAGACCATGTACCTTTAAAAGCAGAACTGTCAGTGATTGATGGAGTTCCAATGAAAGATGCAACAATTATAATGCTGTTACATATGTGAACGTCTCTCTGTACATCAATGTCATTTAGGCACGAATGATGTAAGTTGACCCAAGCAGGTTTCTTCTGCCAAAAGAAAAAACCCAAAAACAAGGAGACAAAAGCCCCTTTGAACCCTGCTGAAAACCACAAACAAACAAGAAAGAATTGCATGTCAAATACATTTAAATATAAAATATAGCAGGTATCTATAGGAGATTGTGCTGGTTTTAAAAACTGAGAGTCGAAATTAAGACTGCTCAAGCCACTCCAAAGGGTGTGGCTCAAGCCAAATAGGAGTTTTGATAGTGCCTATTACTAGGACAGATATTTCATTTTGAATTCACAAAAGAGTTTCTGGGAAAAACAGGGGGAATTTGATTATTGCCTCAAGGAGTCCATCAAATAAAAAAAAAAAAAAAGCCAAAAAATCCCATGCAAACCAAACAAAAGCAGTGAGAAAAAAAGTTTCTAAAATCTTTGAAAGAGATTTTATCTAGCAGTTCAGGAATTTACCCAGGATGACATAGACTCAAGTAAAATCTGCACTCCTTCTAAGGTGTTTTGAGTCTACAACATTCAAAAGAAGAACCTCATGAATAGTCCTTCCTGAATACTTTTTCGGCATAAGCTAACACAGGACATATTCAGTACTTCTTGCTTTTAGAGAAGCCATAAAAAGTCTTTGAAACTTAAGCTGGAAATTTTGTTGGAGCTGAACTTGTAATCAAAGTGAAAAAAACCCTCATTTCATAGCAATTACTTTAAATTTTCACTCACTCCTTGCATTCAATGTAGTATGACAAATGATGGAATGACTGCCTCTAAATATTTTCCATGCTGATGGCTAAAATATTCTTCAGTGCTAGGACTCAGTGACAACATTGTCTCTAGCTTTTTAACCTTCAAGGGAATTAGTGAAGCATTTCTTATGGCATAACTTGCTATTCATCTTGTGCAGGTAAACAAGAATGGAAGAGAGTGAGCATGGGCACCCAAAAAAAAAAAAAAAAATTGAAGTTAAAAACAAAAGGAAAAAGATGGAATAGGAATTGGACAGCATGAGCAAAACTGGTGCCCTGATTTTCCTTTTTGCCTGTTAACAACAATTACCCCCATCCTTATCTGTCACAAAGCAAACAAACAGACTTCTGGAAAGAGGGAGCAAAAGGCAGAGTTGACAGTTCTGCAGCCAGCTCAGCAGCAGTAGAATCTTCACTGGGTGCCATCTGCAGCACACAAACTGAGCTGTGTTTCTCTTTTATGACCTCTCATAGAAACAACTTGAAACTAGTAATGATTGATGCGTCTTTTATCAAACACACACAGCTAATCCAGTTACTGGATCTTTCACATTTATGTGGCATTTTCAGGCTAATGAGCAACAATTAAAGCTAGACACTGGGACATTCCCTTTTTTATCATAATTTGCTAAGGGCTGGAGCTTCAGCCGTTGCATCATCTAAAGATTTAAATTTTTTTTTCTATGACTATAAATGAGTTTTTTATTCTGCAGATTTTAAGACTTTGGTAGAATTCTTTTTGTTGCTATTGTTCACAGCTGAAGGAGAAGGTTATTTGTTTTACTAAGATAAGGTTTCTAAAACATCCTGCTTAAAAAAATGGAGCAAAAACAGATGATGTTTTCTCTCTTTTTCTAGTTATCTATTATTTTCTAAAGAAACTGAAATGCCATCTTGCCTCCTGGATAAATTATCTCTTTGTTTAAAACACAGGCAGAAAGCCTCCAAGATATAAATAAAGGTCAGTTTAGCACAGGCGTTGCTAAACACAAAGTTGTTTAGCTGGACTTTCAAAAACTTGTACATTTTCCTTTTCTTTCATTGAACACTCTCATTACTTTTACACTGTGCTGGTTTGCAGTAAAATCACCCAGGCCAGAGCAGGGACCCAAGCACTAGCACTACAGTTGCCCTTCTTGTTATTCCTTAGCACAGCTCTGTCCTCTGAGAGCTCAGACAATTGAGCATCTCAAACAAAGCCCAATTACAGACAGGGAGTTAACTCAAACACCATCCTCAGTAATCAGTTTGTTTGGAGTTCTATTATGTGTTAGAGCACCTAACAATCGGCTATCAACTATACTGTGCCAACTAAGTACAGATGTAATCTTATGATCAGACCAAAACTTCACTCATTTCATTCATCACCTGATGTTTTTTGGAGCAACTTCAAAATTAATATTAAAATTGGAAATAATTTCATTTTTATTCATACACCGTATTGAAGATGTGATTTCAAATTTCTTCAATGACAGATAATTATGATGTAGTCCTGGATATTTTGTACAGATTGGGAAAGAGATGCTGGAGAGCAGTGCCGTGGGAAGGGATCTGGGGGTCCTGGTCCATGGCAAGTTAAACATCGGTCAGCAGTGCCCGGGCAGCCAGGAGGGCCAACCCTGTCCTGGGGGCATCAGGCACAGCAGGCAAGGGAGGGGACTGTCCTGCTCTGCTCTGAGCTGGGGCAGCCTCACCTCAAGGGCTGTGTGCAGTTTTGGGTGCCACAATATAAACAAGACATTAAACTGCTAGAGAGTGTCCAAAGGACAGCAACAATGATGGTGAAGGTCCTTGAGGAGAAGCCATATGAGAGCAGCTGAGGTCACTTGGTCTGTTCAGCCTGGTGGAGACTGAGAGGAGACCACATAACAATCTGCAACTTCCTTGTGGGGGGAAGAGGAGGGGCAGGCCTGGATCTCTTCTCTGTGACAGGACCCCAGGAGTGCTCTGTAGCTGTGTGCGGGGAGGTTTGGATTGGGTATCAGGAAAAGGTTCTTCACCCAGAGGGTGGCTGGGCACTGGAACAGGCTCCCCAGGGAAGCAGTCACAGCTCCAGCCTGACAGAGTTCAAGAAGTGTTTGGACAATGCTCTCAGGCACATGGGGTGACTCTTGGTGCTTTGTAGGGCCAGGAGTTGGACTCTATGTCTGTGGTCCCTTCCAGCTCAACATATTCTGGGATTCTGTATCTAAGCTTTCAACATTATAAGAAACATTTTTCTTGTGTTCAATGAACCCATTTGTTGTGGTTTAACCCCAGGCAGCAACCAAGCCCCACACAGCCACTCACCCACTCCCCACCAGCAGGATCAGAGAACACTGGAAGGGTAAAAGCCAGAAAACTCATGGGTTAAGATAAAGACAATTTAATAGGGAAAGCAAAAGCTGCACCCACAAGATGAGGAATTGGCAGGAAGGTGTTCATCCATGCCAAAGAGAGCAGGGCCCCATCACATGTAATGGTTACTTGGAATAACAAATGCCATCCCCCCAAACATCCCCTCCCCTCCTCCTTCTCTCCCCCATTTTATATACTCAGCATGAGGTCACATGGTCAGCAATACTGCTCTGGCCAGTTTGTGTCACCTGTCCCAGCTGTGTCTTCTCCCAAACTCCCATACACACCCAGTCCACCCTTTGCCAGTGTGGCAGCAGGAAAAGCTGAAAAGGCCTTGGCTCTGTGCTAGCCCTGTTTAGCAATAACAAAAATGTATCTCTATTTTCAGCCTTGCAATCAAAACAAATCCAAACCACAACCCCATGCCAGCCACTGTGAAAAAAATTAACTCTACCCCAGCCAAAACCAGCGCATCCATGAACAAAGAGAACCAAGAAGTTCCACCTGAACATAAAAAAGAACTTTCCTGTGAGATGATGGAGCACTTGTGCAAGTTCCCCAGAGATTCTGGAACTATCTCCTTCCCTGGAGAAATCCAAAGCAAAATCCTGAGTGATGTACTTTAGGGAGCTGTACTTGAGCAGTGGGGTTGGACTGGACTGACCTGCAGTGGTCCCTTCTAATCTTAAGCATTATGTGATTCTGTCACCATTATCTCAGATGGAATTGATGCTTATCACAAGTTTTAACCCTTGAAGAGAGTTATTTTAAGAGACCAAACCAAAATCTTCCACCTTTTTTTACATTATAATTCTAGTTTGAGCAGGAGATGCCTTTGAATCAGCAGCATAACTACCAGCTCTCAAGCATAACTCTCATATTGAATTTTGTTCTAGGGTGAGGTATTATTAGGGAACAGGACATGTCTTCTTCCCCCTTTTCCTTCTAAATTTGGCAGATAGAGAAAGCCTCTTATTGGTAGCTAAAAGTCCAGTATATGTTATGACTTGACATAATAGCTTAGTGAATTAAACAAACTTCAAGTATGGAAAATTAAAAAAAATCTTTTCTTCTTTGATTTATTAATTAAGAAAAACTTTAAATTCCAGACAAAGAAAAAATGTTACTTTAAGGAAATTAAAGTAATATAGAACACAAGTTTTTGCACATGGAAACTGATTTTGCACATGGAAACATGCAATCTACTGAAATAAACTAACTGTAACAGAAACAAAATTCCAACCAAATATCTTTAACATCTCTTTAGTTTCAGTAGAATAAAATAAGCTCACATTAATGGATAAATGCACTACATTATGTAAGTAAGATTAGATATTTAGATAAATAGTATGTTCTCCCTGGATTACACAGTTACTTAAAAAGAAAAATCCAGATTTCATGTAAACAAATACCCAAATGAAAGCTGAGCTGCAGTCTCTGAAATAATTTTCAGTGACACAGATTTCTAAGACTATTTATATTTCCAAAATGAAGTGCTTTAGTGGATGTTTGAAGACTTTGGCCTTAAAAGTGTGATTTGAGAATAATGCTGCTTTAAAAAAATCTGTGTAGCTAGAAATGTGCATTATTTAGAAGCCTAAATATATAAAAATCCCAAATTATTTCACTATTTCCTGAACTTTGACATCTTCTTTATATGCACATATTGCTGCTGCCTATTTTACCCAACAAGGAAAATCACATAGTCAAGGTCACAGAATTGAAGAATGTAGTAGTCTTATTTGTCCAGGTGAGACTAAGATCCATCTTTTCTTTCCCTTTCATCGAGAAGGTAGAAGTCTCAAAGGACTGTAGTGCTAGGTCAAAAGTTAAGAGCAATAGCTTTAGATCCTTTCTTCTGCTAAGGCATCAGAAGTCTCTTTTGAGCACTCTCTTTTTTTTTTCTCTCTACATGAACTCCGGGTAGAATTTCCCTTCCTTTGGGGCACTTTTAGTTTTGCTACTTTCTAGGCTTTGAGAAAACTTACTCACTGTTCTACCTGCCTGGATCTAGTCCTTTGGTTTAAACTGAGTGGTGTTGTCATTTTTCTGATTGTACTTGGACTGCGAGCTTCATCATTTTTAGACAAACTGAACCAGGAATAAGGCAGGGGCTTTAGAGGTTTTGTGAAACTTCATAAATAACAAGTCTTGGATTGTTACCACAAAGTCACATATACTTGAACATAAGCTAAAATACTCACAAATTCCCTCTCTCCTTGCCTCTTAGAACACCTTCATCTCTTGGGCTTGACAAAGGTCCATCATAATGGGCCTCTGTATTTAGTGTTGGGTCTAACAGAAATACAAAGCCCTTCATCTTCACACCTTGTTATGGCTTTCTAATTCATTATCAATGTTCATAAAATTGTTCTAATTTGGAACGGTGAGCTTTATCTGTCAGTATAAGCATACTTTTAAGAATAAACTGAAGATATTAATAAATATTATCCTATCACCTTTTGTCCTTTTAGGAGTTCTGCAAGACATTTTATATTCATTCTGTCTGTTTCCTAAGAAATTATAAGAAAGCATGTAATGTTTGCCTTCAATATTATGAGAAACCAGAAAGCACTCAAAAATTCCAAGAAAGGTTTCTGAGCTTTGCCGATTTCCAGGTAAAAGCAAATGATTAAATGGAATTTAAACTAACTTACAGTAAACCAGAGTCAGAAAATGTGCATAATATATCAAGGTCAAAAGGTGGGTGATTCTTTGAGACAGTAGCTCTGAGAGCTGGGAGTAACTTTATTTATTTATTTATTTTTAATTGCAAAACCTTTGTGTGCAGTTATGTATCCTTTACCAGTTTTAATTAAGACAGTCTCCTGGTGGGTGCCCAAAGTAGATACATGTGGATATAGCACTCTGTCTTTTAAGAAATGTCTGAGACATGCAGTGTTTAAAATTTTTATGCCTTTGTGACTCTATGTATCCTTTATTTCATCACTCCCTTGGTAGTGTAGCTTATTTTCCAAGTTAAACAAAGGCATTGGCAGAGAAGCTACAAAGTGTTCTAATCTCCTGACCCTCACACTGACAGTTCAATATATTTTAGAACAACTAAAGATATGGAAGTGGAATTATGAAACAAGCAGGCACTTTAGAAGAATGTTCTATAAATTTATAGCTTTACTACATAGTGGAACTGCTGTAGTTTTAAAAGAGCAAGGACATACATCTGGAAAATAAAACATAATGGTAGTGGCTCACTGCAAGAAAAAGATAAAAAGATCTGTCAAATAAAATTGTACAGAAAATGTGAGATTATTGGTTTCATTGGGATTTATTAATTTGATAAATTTCAATTCATGTTTGCTAAATGAGGGAGGAGAGACTGTAACACAGGCTGATGACTTGAAATCATTTTATAACATGTTCTGGTTTTATTTTTCACCTATATCTAAAATTCATGCAGTTAGCTAGGGAAAGGTTCTCTCCCCTCAGTGGGTCGGTTCTTGCAGTAACTCAAAGCAAACATATTCTAGCATCAAATGTCACCACATTGCCATCTTACTGTGACTGACTGGAATTTACTTCCTATTGTTAGTGGGGCTGAAAATTTCTAGTAGATACTACAGAGTTCATAATGTGTTGTCTAAACTGAAAACATTTTCAGGCACTGAACTGACCTTTTAGAAAACTGCACTTTCATCCTTAAAGTGCTGGACTATTGCAATATTTCATTTAAAAGGTTATTTGAACTTTTTTCATCTTTTTGTGGAAAAGGGTAAGGATTATTTTGTGAAAGTATCTTCATATAACTCTTCTATGTCAAAAACCAAGGAAGAATACCACACATTACTCTAAAATTGCTTCAAGAAAACTAGGGAGAAAAGACCACGGCTGCTATTCTCCCTGAGAAATGAGCAGATAATTGTAATTAATATTTAATACTTGCTTTTTAGTTCTAGCTAATAGTTATTAGAGATAAAGTGGGGGTTTTTCTATGAACATTCTGAGAAAAGATGAGAAGAAGAAAATGTTTTTCTTCTATCTTATTGACTTGGAACTGAGGTAAAAAGAAATGATGAGCTGCTCACAGTCAGTCAGAAAAATCTGCAACTAAATGTCTACTTCTCCAATACCAGTTAAAAGTCCAGACAAAAAATATCTTCCCCTACCAATTTGGCTGAAAAGGGATTGATTGCTTGTAGAGCCTAACCATAATACAGCACCTGTGCATTTAAAAGAAGGAAAAAGAAATTGAACCAGATTGCAGAGTTGCCAGCCTGAGGAGTGCTGACCACAAACAGCCTTTCCCCCTACAATTTATCAGAGGAAGGGAAAAGAAGTATTAAAGATAGGATTAATCCTCTTTAGAGGGGAGAATGTGGGAAATGATTACTGCAAGAACTGGTTGGCTGTAGTGCTAAGGGATCAGATTTTAGAAAAAAAAAATAACAGCCTGCTTCCAAATGATAAATGAATATGTGAGCTTCCGTGATGGCACACATGACTGTTTTTAGACTTAGAAGAAGTGACAGAGGAAGATGAGCAGTCATGTAAGTGGCAGGGTAAGTGTATTAAAGGCATAGCATAAGAGAAACGAGCTGACATAAAGACCAGTGACCGTAAGGAGAGGTGATAAAAAAAGAGAAGGGAATATATTAAGGAAATGAGTTAACTCTTCTTGTTCTGAATCTTTTATAACTCTTAGGTCAATGAAGAAAACAGCATTGTCCCAGGAAATAAGTGGAGAAATGGGGAATTAAGAATGGAAAGAAATACAGAAGATTTAGCTGTATGTTTTGCTGGCATCATCTTCTTAGAAAACTTGATATGTATTTGATACTTTTTTTCGTTAACACAAACATGAACTTTGAATGGGTATTTGGCATTTCCAGAAGGCTCAAACACATGTGATTAAATAAAGCAGACATAACAGAGTAAGGTACAGCCCAGCCAATTATTCCTGGCCTAGCTATGTTGCCAAATAATGCAGATTACATGTAAATTTTTCCTTTGAAATTTACAATAAATTGTGTTGTCTTGCAGTCGGCTGGGTTAGGAATGAACATACATTAATGGAGAATCAGCTGCTGTATGTAATTTATTAAGCTGGTATAGCTTATATATTTCAGACATAAATCTCAAACAAAAATGAACTAAATAAAATGAAATTAAGCTTTTAGGGACTACCATAGAAATATTGGACCAACATAAAGTATTTTCTTCTAAAGAAAGTATCTTCTAAAGAAGTATCTATCATATTTCAGAAGAGAGTGTGAGACCAAGGACCATTTAAAAATGGACCACCCTTTTATGGAGGCAAGAAGCCAATGCACAAAGATGCTCTATAGTTGCAAGCTTCTGGAAGCAGCAGGTTTTACTTATTTTTGTAACTGGTACAGAGGTTGAAACAGCTGCAAGTAGATCCTGAGGGAGGAAACAGAAGCTCGGTCCACACTTTAACCCAAGCCCTGGCACAAGCAGGAAGCTGCATCTGCAAGAGGATTCATCTACTAACTAAGCAGCCAGTGTGATCTTTGTTGAAGTTGGAGCTGTTCCTACTGCATAAACATGAGGTTTTCCGCAACAGAACACCATAGGGAAGTAATTCTTTGGGCCTTATTGCCTTGCAGTTGTTGTAGCTGCTTACATCTTCTTTGTCTAGGTGCAGAATATTTATAGGATCACAGAATGAATGGTGTGGGTTGAAAGGGACCTTTAAATGCCCTCTGGTCCAACCCCACTCAATGAACAGGGATGTCTTCAGCTACATTGCATTGCTCAGAACCCAGTATAGCCTAACCTTGAAAGTTTACAGGGATGGGGCACCCACCATCTCTATGGGCACCCTATTGTTCTTTTGCATGTCTTTTTAACTCACTTTTTATGGGTATTAAGGACTGTGCATAACATAAACAAATGGAATAGTCAACCTAAAATACCTTTTTTTCCTTGATGAAATTGTATTAGAAATTATAATTTTTCTTTTTTGCTGAAAAAGTACTTGCCTCAGAAAAGGGTAGTAAGTATAATGATGTTGACGTAAAAAGCTGAAAAAGGTACCACTTTTCCACGTTGCCTTTTTTTTTTTTCTAAGAGACCTTTAGCATAGAATTATAAATAGCTGTGGAAAGTAAGAGGCCATGCAGCAGTAAATATGGAGATAAATGTTTACATTTAATAGTCAGTAATATATTTATGTTGCTGCATCAGAGCATGCATCTTATGGTTGCTGTTTTACTCCCCCAGGTCAAATACATTGCAGATGTTCAATGTATTAAATTATAGGCACCTCTATATTGAACAAAACCAAATCCAACTATAAGAGATACTTCAAAATAATAATTAAAAATCCCCCTGAAACTGACAATTACTTCCCATCCTGAGGAAATATCCTAGCAGTATGTTACCAATACTCAGTGAAAAATTGAGGATGGCAATCCTTGCACACTAATTTGAGACATTAAAAGAGATGTGAAATTAGATGAGAGAACCAAGTTTTTCTGGGAAACAATAAATTTTTATTTAATATAGTAAAGCATTGCTCTTGTTTTTCATACATACTGGTTTTGCATATTTTTAAAATAAACCTATCTGGTTGGAAGTTTTACTCTCTCCTTTTAAGAACATTTTAATGTATTGAGATTCTTAATAGATAATCTTGTTAATAAATTTCCATCAAAATCCAGTGAATGTGGAATGTGTGTTTTCCTTGATATTGACATTTTTCATGGGCAAATGTCAATTGTCATCTTTATTTTTTTCCCCAACTTTTCTTTTAGGGAATGTATATAGTACATTTTCTTTCAGATCAACATCATGGCAATACTTCCCTCCACTGAAGCGCTTAAGTTCCTCATAAGTACTGTAGATTGCAAGATTCTGGGGTCTTGTGATGATGAGACTTTATCACCAAAACAACCATAGGATTTGAAGGAACAGGTTCTTAGCAATCCTTCGCATTTCATAACTCATTGCAAATTTATGAGATGCTGAGTTTTGTTCACACATATTTAAATATCATAGAGAAACTTGTATCTGTCCTATTGGTTGTTATTACAGCAAACAGGAATAACAAGCTATTTAGGGACAACTATTCTAATTTTCATTGATTTCACCAGGGGCTCAGGCACCAAAATCCTATTCAGCCAGGCACCTACGGACAGTTGTGAAACCAGCGATCGTTATTCATATTGTTGAGCACTCACCCATTAATCAGGCTAAAACTTAAAAATTGAGAATGACATATTTGTCAGTCCTCCTCACTTCCCATAAACACTTTTGTTGATTTTCACTTATATGTACAATACTAAATGAGTGGAACAGTGCACTTTACTGAATCAATACAGAGCATGATGATTTAAAGTGTCAGGATATAAGGCACAGATAAGAAAAAACAGGAGGCAAGAATAGCAACATTACTGAGAAATGAAATAGAATCTGCTGAGAAAAATGGCATAAACGCTTGGAATGACAGTAGAGAAAGTTTTGATAGAAATTTGGATAATAAAGGCAGTCAGGTAATTCACTGATGTAGCTACAGATCTCTTGGGCAGTTAGAGCAGATATGGCAGTACACTCAGCATGGTGTCTAAGAGCTTGGCTTTAATCTTTATCAAAGGAAAAGTAATTACCTTGATACAGATTTTGAAGGAAACTAAGGAAAAACTAAAGAGGATTTTTTTTTTCCCAAGGAACTATAAATTGTTGGGAGGGAGGGATGGGGAAAGAGTGCTTGTTTTTATTTAGTTCTTTTGGTTTTCTTTTTCTGCTAAATAGCCTACATGGTTAGAGGCAGCTCTGTATATAATGCAATGACTTGAGACAGGTATGAACACAATTGATATTGAGAACACGCACTATGAAGCAAATAAAAAATCTTCAGATTTGGTGTACTTATAAGACTTCTTAGCAGAGAAAGGAGTGCACTAGATTTGATGTCAGAAAGTTTGACTATGAGGGAATGTGAAATACCCAGTGAAACTTTGGCTGATATTTTATAGCACAGAAGAAATATACTAGGGAGACTGAAATAATTGAAAAACTGACAATTAAAATTTACTCTGATATAATCCATCCAGGGAAATAGAGAGCAAAGTAAGTTAACAATGAATGTAAATAATATTGATATAAAAAAAGAGGAAAAAAAAAACCTTTAAAGAAATATGAAAATTCTAGAAATAATAGGGAGAAAGTAAGGTAAAAAGTGGAAGTAGTAAAAAACAGGAGATAGAGGATTAAATCTTATTTTGCATGGAAACAATTTAATTCCTGAATTCAGAAGCTGCATAAATAATATTAGCAGTAGTAATTCAATGCAGATTTGCAGTGCACATGCCACAAACACTTGGTTTAGGGTGGGAAAGATACAATTCTGGGATTGATTCTTTTTTTGTAGAAGCTGCTACTGGTCTGTTTTTAGATCTATGCTGAAAACTGTTGATGCAGAGGTTTTCCTTACTGCTGAGCAGTGCTGACATAGGGCCAAGGCCTTTTCTGCCTCCCATCCCACCCCTCCAGTGATATGGTTGGGGGTGCACAAGGAGCTGGGAAGGAGCACAGCCAGGACAGGTGACCCCAAATGACCAAAATGATACTATATGACATCGTTCCTACCATATGGCATCGTGCTCAGGAATAAAAATCGTGATGTGAGGAGAGGTTTGTGAGGGCTACAGATGCTTGGACACTGGCTGGGCATCAGTTGGCTGATAAGGAACAATTGCATTTTCTTCACTTATTTGGTTTTTCTTGGCTTTGATTGTTTGTGGGTTTTTTTCATTTGGTTGGGTTTTTTGTGGGGCTTTTTCTTTGGTGGTTTTTGTTTGTGGGCTTTAGGGGCTTTTTATTTTTGTTTGGGGAGGACTGGGGGAGAAGTGACTTTTTTCTTGGGCTTTTTTGGTTGGTTTTGCAGGGGGAGAAGGTTGTAAGGTTGTGAACAAGTAGTTTTGTGGTTCTTAGCTGCCTAACACAGTTGAACAATGACAGCACTGAAGGTGTTGGATGGTAACAAGGAACAATGAACCACATGAATTAAGGCACAATAAAAGGGGCTTTCTTACCTGCTTTTTTTTGGTCACACTTTTCCCCATCTCTCCTATTTGCAAAAAAACTCCAACAAACAGCTTTGTGTTTGCTCTAGACAGTTGAAAAAGAAAACTGGTGGGTTGAAAACGCTACTGTCAAATTCTGGCCTACTTAAACCATATAAACCTCTTCAATTTAAAGCCTCTTATGACCCAAGTCTTCACAAATATGGGAATTTCCATTTCACAAATGTCATTGCAGATAAACTTTGGGTGCCCTAAGTTCATACTTTATATACTTTATAACAACAATCATCCTGACCTGACGTTGGAATCCATTGCCTAAAAGTAGGTGGCTAGAAACAGGCTAGGAACCTTCTGTCATCCTTTCAGGCTTCCAGCTGCATCTCTAGAAAGATGTAGATTTCCTGCAGTTCTGTGTTGCCTCTGCCAAGATCATGCATGTCTCAAGTTTCCTCGGGCATCTAGTACCGTATTTGTGCACTCAAAGCACCCTTTGGTAAAACAGTTTATTTCAACAATTTTATTTAGAACATGCTGAAAGATACAACAGTTAAAGAAAGAAGAGAAATAATGAGGTGCATAATTAAACTGGGCTTTTTGATCAGTGCTTTCTAAAACCTAACTAGACATTTGTTATACTTGCAAGCTGTCTTGTTCCCAGTCTTCAGCTCATTTAATCAGATGTAGCTTAACTGCATCTAATACCAACAGCTACATGGTGATTTTTAAAATAAAAGATCTCAAATTCAGTTTGTAGAGTCTGTCTATACACTTCTTTGAAATCTGTTTCTAGTGAAAAGAAATTTGGCAGAACTATTTTTTTGTTTGCATGCTTAATTTAGCAAAGTTAAAATTTTCAGGATTTGATTGTCATTACTACATTCAGCAGTTATAGAAGCGTGTCAACAGAGGATGGAAAGGCTGTGTAAAACCTTGTTTCCTACATTTCTCTAGGGTTTCTGACTCAGAGTTGTAAAAACCCAGGAGTAAGCTAGTAAACAGACAGTGAGTCAGCCATGACCGTTTGCTCCTCTTTTTTATCTGTTTTATTTCCTTTCACAAAGCAGTTTATTCCCGTTTTTTCCCGGTCAAAGATGTGATCATTCCCTGAACTTCTCCAGATGCTTGTCTACTCTTTTGCTTACAAGAGGGATTATTATGTCAGCCTCCCTTGCTTTCTCTTTCATACACCATGTCATAGGCTGCTTTCCCCTGCATGGTAGCCTTAAATCAATTTCTAACAGTCTGCTTACTTGTTTTTTTGGGTTTTTTTTTGCCAAATTTAAATCAAGTCCCATCTTCCTTTGTTGAATATTCCCCTAGTTTTCTGAAAGAATGATTAAGACCATGAAAACAGGGGCTTTACAATGGATACCTGTGAGAAACACCTGGTATATTTTAGGGCAGCCACAACTCCCTTTCACCAAGCAGTCAGGGGCCATCCAGAAGTGGGTACCAGTCCAGAAAAGATTGTTTAAGCAAGGTGTCTATTTAAAGCATTGCCTTAGCAAGCCTAGCCTGTGGCTGCTTCTCAAGTCAGTGTTCAACTCTGGCCCTCAGGCAGAGGAAGGGACAAGACTTTGTTTCCCACAGCAATGCAAACGGCAAATGCAACTGGCCACCCACTTGCCAATGTGTACTGGAGCTGGAGTAGTCCAAGGGATTTCACAAAGAAGTACATTCACACAGATGGTGCTTGAAAAACATTTAGGGATAATACTTCCTCATGGAAGGACAAATGCTAGAATGTGAGATGCCCATTTAGGATTTACTGGCATCACTCTATTTAACCTCTGCTGCAGATCAACTTGGCAGCTTTAGTTTAATCTCAGATATTTTACTGCTCTCCTAAATCTACCCAGTAAGGGTATAAGTATCCCTTACTAAAAAACACTAAAGTCCAAAAATATCACAGGATTGGAGTAGATTACTGTGGAAACCAGATTTCTCATTTAAACTGAGGAAATGTTAAATGAGAAAAAGTTAAATATAGAAGCAACTGAAAGGAAATACCATTGCTGTTATTCTACAACTAAAAGATTGTAAAAAATTATTCCTATATTCTAAAAATATTACCATTTAATTATTAAACCTCTGCAGACTTTTTTCTAAAAATCAAGTGTTGAAGGACTGCATATTTTATATTTCTGAAAAAAATCCATTTTCCATATTTTCATGAAGAATATCTGTTTCTTTTGTATCTTTTAAATACTGCAAAGCATTCAACAAATAGCAAGAAAGCAACAGTTTATTTCAAGCTAGTGCTGTCTCAGTCACATGAATCCTGATATTTAAAGTATTTTAATCAATATGAAAAAATAACAGATGCTAAGCTCTCCAAATACAATTATATTTACTATATAAATCATCTTTGATACAAGCTAAAAAAAAATACTTACAGGGCTTCTCTTTGCAAACTAAGATTTTTTTCCTCAATGGCTTCATTTATTTTCTAATCTCTCTTTTCTGCAAAACCTCATGCAACACAAAGATTCCATTCCTGTCCACTTTCTAGCACAACTGTTCAGTCACTCATTCGGCCTTGTATGAATTCCACATTGGCTGCAAATGTACAAAAAAAATTTAAAAATAATTTGGAAATAGGGAAATCCTTCAGTTATCCACACCATTTCTTACACCATCATAAGTCTTTTCCTTACAGTATATTTCAAAGAGTGCTGGTCAGTCTACTTTAAGTGAGCCGGATTGTGGAAACTCCCATGCTTTGATGGACACGGTCCCGTCAACTACAAAATTTTGCTGTTAAGAAACATTATTATGGATTATGTCTTCCAATGATCCTTTTTTTTCACCACAGTATTGGTTTTAGATATTAATTTGATTTGGAGACAATTGTATATATTGTACTGCAAATAAGCGACCATTAATGCCCTTACAGAAGGCCCTATTGAATCATACATGGGATTTCTGAATGTGCACCCTGTGCTGGCTAAAATACAGCTCACTGGAAAGCACCCACTTCTGACTTTACCAGAAAAAACTGGCCAGAAAGGATAAAGGAAAAAGAAAAGTTTGGGGGCTGAAAGAAACAGAACCAGCCACTACGGTTGAATTGATGAAAAAGCTGGATAGCTGTTAGTTTAAAATCAATAGTATGTTCAGTCATGTGGTAAGTAGAATTCCACGTGGTTGAATGAGTTATTGATATGGGAGTTTATTTGTTTTGCTGTATGCAAGGTATCACAAGCCAAACGTCAGTTGAGTGATTAATGTGGCTGAAACAAAACCTTGTAGCATCAACTGGGACTTCTGTTTCAGGATGTTGTCTCTGTCCACCTATGATGGCAATGAAATAGTGTTAGCAAGAAGCACTCTTGAATACCTTGTCTTTTCAGACTAACCACCAGCAACTGGGGATGAAAGAGAAGCTCTGTAAAAGGAGCCTCTACAGTGGAGACTTTTACTTAACCCTTTCAGACAAAATATTTTTTAATTTGGTTCTTTTTAATCTTTCCTGTGATACTAGGGTTTTGCAGTTATATAACACATGACAACTACTAGATACTCATGAGTTATGCTGGAGAATGCTTTCTGAGGCATCCAGGTGCCAGTTTGAAATAGTGAAGAGGGATTTGTCTGAAGTCTGGACTCTCAGAACTCATGCACACAGGAGACAGAGCTTTCTTTTGTGAGAAGCTGATGGCACCTCTTTGTCAGTAGCATGGTCTGTACTTTCAATAGAGATGAAACAGAACTAATTCTGAGCCCTTGTTCTGAATAAAGCAAAGACAAGGCTGTATTTAAACTCAGCTGAGAAGTGAGTGTTGTCCTCCTGCTCAGGTGACACAGAGTGGTTTGCATTCCCATGGCTGAGGACCAGCCCACAACACAGTGCACTTGGTCTCTCTGTGAATGACAGATGGTGCTCCCATGTCCCTTGAGCATAGATAATTTTATGGTTAGCATTAATTAAAGATTAATTAAAGATGAGTATAATATACAGAACAATCAGAATGATGCTTTGCAGCATGCTTCCAACAGCCTGTTGCATGTCTTTGGGTATCGTGCTCAGAAATGTCAATTTTCTAGAGGCACTGAACAGGAGTTGATGATGTAGTTTCCATGAAGAACTGAAAGAGTTGATCTAACATAATTCACACTTCCTGTAGAGAGCAGATTCTCAGAGCTGCAGTCTGACTCAGTTGGAAGACACTATTTAATCTTCTCTAAAGAAGATTCCAAGAATGAATTAGGATGTGTTGTGTACCTGCTCAGAGGACAGGGCTGATGCATGTATCAGGGAGTCAAGTTATTTCACATTAATATACATCCAAAGAACATTCTGCACCTCTACTCTTGGAACCCCACTAAAGAATTATCAGCTATTTGCACTCTTTTTTTTCTCAGTATGAGACAGAGGCAAGGCTTCATAATGGCTTTCAAAATGAGTTAGGGCACTCACTTGCAATGTAGAAGGCAAAGATTCAAGTCCCACATTTGCACTAGGCAAAGCAGAAATTGGAATTGAAGTGTCATGTTGCCTATTAAGTGTTCAATGCCCTACCCACTCTTTGCTTTCCTGAGGTTGGTTCTCTATTGGGAATGGAAATTTTAGTGCTGCTTGTAAGGCAGACTTTCTAATATGTGTTTCATTAAAAGCAGTATAAAAATCAGTTCCACAACAATGTGAAAGAAAAATATTATTTTGGAAAATGCAGCATTTTTACACATATTTTTCCAACTTATTCTTTGAGATACACTTGAGTTATTAGTGAAAAACTGAAATTAAAAAATTTTAAAAAAGTTAATTTGATTTGAATTCTAATTTGAGTGAAATAATTGTCTTGCCCTTCTCCTTTACTGAGTGTATAAATAGCTAGGTCCCCAGAAGCAAGACCTTAAAGGAAAAGTTTGACTTCTGTAGCAGCCAGATATTTTACAATCCATAAATAATTCTTTGCCTGTCTAGTGAACCACTATACACAGACTCACTAGAAAAAAAATAGTATAAATTAATGCCATCCAGCAACGGAGAAATACATGAGATCCCATCTCCTCTTCTATTATCAGAAAAGCATAACATGTAACAGGCAAATGTGACACCAGTTTCAGAACTTCATAGTTATTTACAGCATATTCTAAACTTTTTTGACAATTTTAGGATACTGTCTAAACAGAGGTTGGAAAGAAATGTGATGGAAAGAGGTATTCTGAGCCAACTATGACCCATTTTAAACTTCAGTATATTTTCCAGGTGTGCTAGTAAGAAAAAAATTATTATTCCTACCCAAAACCCCACCAAATTCAGCCAAACCTTTTCTAGCCTAATTAGTTAATCAAAGGATTATGAGTTCATTTAAGAGTCCTCATTTCTAGATAATTATAAACAACTTTATCTGTTTCCTTGTTGTTTATACCATTTAAGGGCAGATTTTTGAGGAGAATGCTGTTACAGCCTCCATAAATTTCAATATATTTCATGAGGAAGGATAATAAAATCTATTTTTTGATGTTACTCTGAAATATTTCAGATTTCTGCCTCTCATTTTCTAATTTTGAGAACTTTTGTATGCCCTTTTCTCTTCACAGCTTGTGACAGAATTTTCTAATCAAACATTTATAATGATATAAAAAAAGTGTATTATTGTTTAATCATTATTATTATTAGGGTATTATTTTTACCCTAATACTAAATAATTAGTATAGTGGGCTTGATCCTCTTCCTGACTACAATTTATCAAGTATTTGTTTACAATACACTACACATTACAAAAAAAGCCTTTCTTCTGAATTGATTAGATTCTAGTTACCTTAGTTTTAATTTTTACTTTCTTTTATGTCTTTCCAATGGAAAATGTTCATCAGAATTTCAAAGTTGTCATGAGCACTTAACAGACAAAAAACAAAACCAGATCAGTCCCTTATTGTGGTGACTATCAAGTTGATTTCTTTTGTTTCCCATTATAAGTTGTTCCTCAGAGTTATGGGCACAGTTTGCTAGTCAAAAATACATCTAGCAATTATGGTACTTGAGAAGGAGCTTTTAGAAAAAAAAAACTTTCTAAAATACCAAGTTTTTATTCTGATACTTTTCCTATATATGTTCTAGAGAAAGTTATGCTTAAAAACATCAAAATGTTTCTCCAATTATTGCACTAAACTCCAGGTGAAATTGAGTAATTGTAGTGGTCCTTGATTAAAAGCCTGTAAATATTTTTTATCTATTCTTTACTGTCTACCCCATATACCTCAAAGACCTGGGAGATACTAATTTAAAGGCTTTCTGGGTTTGCTGGTTTTTGTTTGGTTGGGGTTGTGTTGTTTCCCTAACAATTTACATTTCCCTAGTGCTTTTGAATTAGACAACAAGATTCTTCACAGAAATATATAATTCCCAGTAACACTATGTTCTCTTTCAACCCTTTCTATCCTCTTCTCTTCATACTAGCAGATCTCCTTAGCAGAGTTTTCAACAATACTTGGACAAATGCAAGAATAATTTTTACTTGCTCCACTCTGACTCTCAAGTGGTGCTAAGCACTGCTAAGAACACCTGTCTCCTTGCTTTAATAGTATATATTAGTTAGTCACTGACTACCCTCTTCCCACCACTGAAAGCATTTCGCAGAAGTGTAACCTGTGCTATTCCCATCATACACTGTGGGATATCACTGTTTGGACATGGAGTACCAAAGCAGTATTTCACATCCCTCTTAGAGCACATATGTGTTTCCATCATATCACAAACCTTCCCTATGATTTCTCATAGATAGTTCCTCACAGCACCAACTCCCTCTTCTTCACAGCAGACCCAGCAAACTCCAACTCTCTTCTCAGCCAGCTAACCCACTTTTATAGCACTCATCCTTATTGGACACAGCTGTGGCCCATTAAGGACAGTCCTGTTTCTAATCTTTGGTGATTAGTACAGCTGCAACTCCTCAGGGGTGAGATTGCCTTCTGCACTATCTCTATTCTTTTACATTCTCTCTCCCCACTCATATTATATTCTCCAAAATTTAAACACTTCCTCTTAAAACTTCCTCCTATCACTCAGCAATTCTCTAATTAAATACTATCTCATTAATAAAGTAGTTGTACCATAAACAAGAACACTTTTGTAAACCAAATTAATAGATCACAGACTCACAAAATGGTTGAGGTTGGAAGGCAGCTCTGTTGGTCAGCAGGTCCAGCCTCTCTGCTCAAGCAGTGCCCCATTGAGCCCGTTGCCTTCCAGAGGCTCATATCCAGACAGCATTTTTAATAATCCCAAGGATGGAGAATCCATAACTTCCCTGGGAAACTTGTACCTTGGTCAAGGTGCTTGGTCACCTGTTTTTCTTCACACAAGAGAAAAAAGTCTTTCAGTACATTCAGACTGAACATCCTGTTTCAGTTTGTGCCCAGTGTTCTTTGCCTTGTTAACGAGCACCCTGTGAAAACCCTGGGTGTGCCTTATTTAGACTCTCCCCTGACACTCTCCCTGAACCTTATCAGCTCCAGACTGAACACTTCCAACTCTCCAGCCTTTCCATGTCTCTTCTGTACTGGTGAGCCTAGTTCTGAGCAGAGAACTCCAAGTGTGGCCTCAACAGTGCTGAGGAGAGGGTTGGCAACTCTCCTTCTAATGAAGCCCAGAATCCCACCAGCCTTCTTTGCATTGCAGGCACATGGATGGCTTATATTCAACTAGACGTCCACTAGGACCCCCAAACCTTTTTTTGACATGCATTTTCCAGCTTGGTGGCCAGAAGCATGGGATTATTTCTTCCCAAGGTACGGGACTCTGCACTTCTTTTTGAACTCCATGAAGCCTGAGAACCTGTCAAGGACTGTGGTGGTGTTCGAGGGTCCCCAGGACAAGGGAAGAAATGAGAATCTTGATTCCATGTTTCAGAAGGCTGATTTATTATTTTATGATATATAAGAAAATTATATACTAAAACTATACTAAAGAAATAAAAAGGAGATATCAAAAGGCTAGCAAAGAAAAGAAGGAATGAATAATAAAATCTTGTGACTGCTCGCAGCCTTCACACAGGTGGTTGTCATTGGGCATGAAGTAAAAACAATTCACATGCTGGGTAAACAATTCTCCAAATCACATTCCAAAGCAGCAAAACTTGGAGAAGCTGAATTTTCCCAGTTTCTCAGGAGAAAAGATCCTAGCAAAGGTATTTTTCAGAAAATATGTCAGTGACAAAGGACCCTCTAGACAGCAGCAGAAGCCCCTATCAGATCTACCACTCCCCCCAGTTTTATATTATGCTCATCCCCATCTCAAATTCCTATTACCAGGCATTTCATTGGTATTTTATTAGAGGAGCAGGCCTGGTACTTTTATCACCATGCTCATGAATATCAATATATCAAATACATGAAGTTACTTTAATCTCTGTTTGTCTCTTTGAATTTGATGAGAGTGTATACACCTGGCAGATGATACAGTTCTGGGGTTAGCAAATGTCTGTGTCTGTGTGGATGATAAGTGGCTGCATACTCTGAATGCTGCTCAGATGCTGTTAATTAAGTTTGGTTTTGTAACAGCTCCCCTTTCCTGCAGGATTTACATTACAGCATGTGGCTCTCATAATGTCTTCTTCAAATTTGACATAAGGGTATATTTTAAGGACTCTGACTAAACTTTTGCATTTTACATCGTAAACAATAAACATCCCCACAACCCATTTACAAAATAGAAGAGGGAGTGAGACAAAGAGGAAAAGAAGGAGGAGTGATGTCTTGTTTTTAACTAACTCTAGCCTTTGGGGGGGGGGGGGGAAGCATATTTCAATTTATAAGTGTAACAAGGCAAAAAAAAATTTTTGTAATTATAGTAGCAGTACTTCAAACTATTCGTGTGTTTGGGATCATATTTATAGATCAAGCAGAATTATCCATTGTAAATAAAAGAAATAGCTCCCAAGGTAGAAAAAGTGAAAGAAAAAGAATAAATAAAAGATCTTCCTAATTTATGGTGCTTTGCTACTGATGCTAACTTGTTTACATGTCACAGTATAGGACTCTGAAATATTCAACACAAAAAGAAAAAGTAAATAATCTGGCATTGGGAAATCCTCAAGTATTTCAGTTGGGAATGATTAGGGAACTTTGCACCTCAGTCCTCTGCAGTTCTTTCTTGACATAACTCTGTTGTGTAGATTTTTCTGCCGAAGTACAATCTTTAAACTTAGTTTTTACCTCTTACCCCTTACTTGGGCTATCATGGACAAAAACATCCAAGTGACCTGTCATTCACTTGGACCTCTGACATTCACTGTGTCAGCTGGCTGCAAACACAACTTAAGGCCTGGAACCAGGGAAAACCTTAGGGATCTCAATTGCAGGATAGCAGAACAGACTTCGTAGGATGGAGACAATACTAAAATTAGTACTTTTTACACAGGGTTTCCAAAGAAATGCACCATCGTAAAGTAAGTTTGCTGTCAATGATTACTGAAATTTGTTGGAATTTTTCTTTTAAATTATTCTATTTTGTTACATTAAAACAATCAGAATAATGAAATTTAAACAACCATACAAATAATTGAACAAACAAATAATTAGGAAACTTTACTTTCAAGGATGCAAGATAAGTTACAGCTGATTTTGATTTTTAAACTTCTCCATATCTGAGTTAAGAAAACTGAACAAGAAATATTTTTGTGAGGCCAGAAACTCAAAATTTTTACAATGTATGCCCATATTCTCTTTCTCACTTTCTTAAGGTTCTCACTAAGGCATTTTCAATTGTGACTTAAATTTTTTGTAACTTAATACCCTAGTCTTGAAATTGGTCTGGTAGCCATAGCTTCCAGGAAATGTCCTTTTCTCTTGGCAACATCTGGATTTTGTAAGGACAGATTTCACAGAAAGCATTTCTGCTGTGACTTTATGGTCTTACATTCTCTTCCTGCTGCCCAAAAGGGAAAGTCCTCATCCACGCTCCAAATGCAGTCACATGGTGGCGGATCTCCAGGATTACATCTCTGTCACATTTATGTTGTTGGTTTTGTTGTGTGACAAAAGCAATGGGATGTCATTATGCTTGGTAGGTCAGCTTATTTTATGTGCAGCTGAGACGCAAAGGGATGAATCCGGACTTTTAAAATATCACTTTAGGACCTTTTATAACCTGTGGGTGTGAATAGACATTTCTTGTGCGTAGTTCATTTTGTCTGAGGAACTATTTCTAAAGTTAGAAGACATTCACTTACTGTTCAATATTTTCTGAGGTAGACTCTGTGTTGGGGAAGATACCTGTTGCCATGGCCACTCTGACAAATTCTGTCATGCAAGATATCTCCTGAAGAAAAAAACAAAACAAAACAAAACCAACACAAAATTGATGGAGCTTAGTTTGTGATAAGCACTTCTCACCTTGCAGGTGCCATGTTTTGTTGAAATTTCAAGTACCATACTTCCACAATATCACTTTAAGGACCATCTTTGAGTAATACATGCTGTTATAATGCTGATTATGAAATATTTTCTCTCAGGTGTTACCAGTTATCCATAACATGTCATATAAAATCTCCATCTACACAATCTTAAGAAATATAAACATGCACTCCTACAAATAAGTGCATAATATGTGTACATGTACATATATGTATGTATATATACACATGTATGTATATGCACATATATCTTACATCCTAAAGCCTATACAAATCCAAAATGTGTGTTCATACTCAAAGCATAATTGCTTAATTTTAAAACTGAAGCAAGCAAATAATTTAAAAAATCAATGTCATAAAACCTTTTTATTTTTAATTGAATAATGTCAGCTAAATATTACCTCATAGCTATCATTCAAGTTTACAGCAGAACTCTTTTTTAATGTGTCTTATCTGATTGTTTATGTTTGCTTTTATTGCACATATCTCTTTGATCTCTCACCAGCTATAATTATGATGTTTTCAACATGTTTTATGTTTTTATAACTGCTGTGCTCCATCAGATTTGGTACTTACACTGTCAACTTCAGGCTTTTTATGTTCTTTCATCTTTGTTGTGGGTGGCCTTTGTTTATGGAATCTAATATTAGCATTTAAGTGCATATTTCAAAGGAAATGGACCACAAGATGTCAAACATGCATTCATTTTATAATTCATCCATATAAAGCATTTTTTGCTACAGAAGTGCACACTAAGTACCTAATTGATATGTTCTGTTGTTTTGCTTTTTTTTTTTTTTTTTTTTTTTTTTTGCTAATGGCTGTTATTTACTGCTGTACTTAGATGGGCATGCAGTAATCATACAGGGGAGTCTTTGCACCTACAAACATGATCATAAATTCAGTTTTCTTTTTGAGTATTTGGTTTTCTTTGTATCCTATTTGTTTTTTTTGTTTCCGTGTTTGTTTTCTTTACTGTACTCAAGAGGTAGACATCAGGAGGTAGAATTTAGAGCCCGTCATGTTCCTTGGATTGGTCTTGGAAGGATGCTTTTGCTTTCTGTCTGTCCATTTGCTTTTGCTCTCTGTCTGTTTATTTGCCTTCTTTTTTCCCTATCTCTCAGTGTGCAACATCTCAATAGTGAAAAAGGACATTTAATTAAATCTTTTAAACCCAATTTCAATAAAGTATACTGTCCCCTAAAATATGGGCAGTAACCTAGAGTCTCATAGGTGTGGAGTCGAATAATTGCTTGAAAGAAAATTCATCACCATAAGTAAGAAAAAACATATTACTTAGTATGCATATTCAATATGTATGTTATTTTCTAGCTAAAGAAAGCTGTTATTACAAATAGACAAGTCTGATTCCAACCCAAATTGTCGGGAAGAAATGTATTTCACTCACCAAATATGAAGGTCAAGGAGTCTTTTATGCCAAAATTAGTATGTGGGGTCAATGACAGTCATAATCATGCCTGAGCTTATTGAGGAATTCCATTAAATGTAGAGTAGCAGCACGGGCGTCGTGAGGAAGAACTTGAAAACAGACATATAAAATGGTAACTGTAATTATATACAGAACTTCAACATGATTATGAGTAGTGTTGAATGAAAACTTCAGTGAGATGTGTTAAGAGAACAAATCTCAGAGGAAAAAAGAACAGTGTAAATACAGGGTTGATTCAGCAGCCCCTCCTGAAAGACCTTACTGATTCCCAGATGAACAAGTTTCACTTTTCCTAGTAATTAAAAGAGGAATCTATGTAGAATCTTTTTAGTCATACTTTTGTCTCACAGAATCATGTGATATTGGAGGTAAAGCGCAGAGGCTACAAGGAATACCCTCAATTCTTTACATGTAAATTCAGGACTTCCTGCAAACACACATACTAATTTAAACACTCTCTTCTCTACAACAAGGGAAGTGAAGAAAATTCAATTATAGTCCCTATTTTACAAACATATATATATTTTTTTTTATCTATACTTTTTTATGTACTTTATAAGCAAAACTCAGGATGCTCCTTTTTCACTCAAGAGAGAATATAAAACAATCATTAGTAATGATAATATATAAAAGATACTGAGACAGCATAATGGACTAGAACAATACTGTAGATGGAGTATGCAGTGTTAACGTCTCAAATTTAATTTGATCTTTTTTATGTAATTTTGAAAATTGATAAAATTCAAGATACAGAACATTGCTTTTAAAGTAACTTATTTTTTAATACCATTTTGTCTGCCGGTATTTTTCTTCTCTCTCTTTATTTTTCCCCACAAAACTGGTAGATCTCCCTTTAAAAATAATTTAGCAGAGCCTGGACATCTTTTTTGTAGCTATTTTCTGCCCAAATATAGTAAGGATTTTCTTAGTATATTCTTCCATTTTGCTGTTTTATTCGGCATCCAAACCTTTTCTTCAATATTTAAATGGTATTTTAGGAACCTCACAAGGGTCAGCAAAAAGTGTAATGTTTCAAACTCAGATCATGCTGTGCAAGCAGAGAAATTATATCTTTTCTGATATGGAAACTGAGGCAAGGAGAGTGTTTAATAAAAAAAAATCACTTCAAGAGTTGCTCATATGCTTAAGAGAAACTGTGTATTTCTTCTCCCCATCACTTTCCTGTAAGCATTAGACCTTTTCTTAGAAGCTATTCAATTCTGAAATGGCCTGTAAAGAACCAAAATTATGAACAGAGAAATCAGAAAATTTTTAAAGAAAGGATGTAGTGGGTAATCAAACTTCAAACAGCTCTATTCATTTTTGGCATTGTCCTATCTGTGTTGTCTCTCACATGATGTAAAACGTTTTATTATTTTGCAGAATTAACACTGGGAAATGTCTTAATAGCCAATCAGATTGTATTTAGTGATCATCTCTAAATTTAATGAGGGTATCATTCTGTAGATCTGAAAGTCTAGTTTAGTTCCTTTTACTACTTTTATCATAGCAATTACATCAACCTAAACAACAGTTGGGTGACTCAACACACAGTAGACAAATTAGTAACTTCTGTTAAACTAGGTTTATGGCTCTCTTGAGCAGGACTTTTGAGTAGCAAACTGTACAGAGACCAAATTCCGTGACTTTATTCTAGAAAATTTTATTGTACACTCTCTCTGGTATTTCTCTCTATGCTACAAACATAAACCGAAATAATTTTTTGATATTCTGTGATAATCCAGTTTCTGACATGGGTATTAATTTGAGGCCTGATTCCTTTCAACTCTTCTTTTTTATTAAGATTGCAATGTAGACTGACAGTTTACCCTGAGGATTTTTTTTTTTCTTTTCAGGAATTGCTACTAGAGAATATAATTTTTGGTTTTTTTTTTTTTCCAGTTTACAAACACTAAACTGATTTTATCTGAATCTGTGTGCATTATATTGCAGAACATAAGGCAATCCCTTATGTACCAGAGCAAGTGTTTGCATATGTTCTTTCAGAACCTTTAATTCAGCACTATGTTCTTTTATCCTAGGGTGAATTTCAGTGTTATATTTCCCCTCTGGGATTTTAGAGTCCCAAATTTGTCTCTTTCTGGCTGGTCTCTTCCAGTTGAATATCCCAGTTTGCTGCTGCCTTAGTTGCACTTACAGAACTGTTGGCAGTTGTTGCTGTAAATAAGCTCACTGAAATTATTTGGGTTAAAAAGGAAAAAAAAAAGTCAGATATTATTTTAAAACACAGATCATTTAGGGATTTTGGAGCAAAGGTCTACAAATTTCAGCATAACAAGGGGCACTGAGCTACTTTGGGGAGGAGAAAAGGTCTGAGGTAGAACGGTAGGCAGAAATTTGTTATATATTTTTTTCAGCTAAGAAACAGTAAAATATCTGCTTGTGGCAAAGGAGGAGGAAGGCTGTAGGCCATTTTAGAAGGTATTGAACAAGAACATTTCCTTTACATCCTTATTTTTAGTGAAATGGATAATGCAATTTCCATTTGTTATGCTCAGAAACACAACTCAATGCAGCAGTAGCACAAGACTTGCCAAGAGACTCACACCACATACATAGACAAGTCATTTATCTGTTTCAGAATTAGTACAGTCTTTAAATATAATATGATGAAGAGCATACTTTGAGCAAGTAAAATTCTTTTACTTTTTAGCTTTCAAGAAAGTCATCAGGAGTATCTAGAACAGGAATTACCCATCACTAGGGTGTTTTTTTTCTCTCTGTGGTCATCTCAAAGGAAATAGGGGGTCTGGAGCGTTAAAAGTAGTGCAGCACCCCCTAGCACTTGTAGGCATCTTAACTCATAGCTGACAGTTTTCAAAACTGATGAGTGCACCCCAGCAGTGGAGTTATTAATCTGTGCAACAAATCAATTTAATAGCTTATGCAACTGAATTACATACTACAGCTATTACACAGATAGCAAGTGTTTCAAATTTCCTACTCAGAATCGTGGTGTACAATTGCTACAACTTCCAAATGAGATGAAGCACGGTCTTCGCTGGCCAGGTTCATCATGACTAGGTTCTTACTTCCATGTCCATTTTGAGTCTCTCTGTTTGTCTACTAAAAAAAGACTTTTGGTTAAGGGATCCGGGAGCCCTGGATCCCTTATCATCAACCCTGTTCTAATGTTTGCTTACTTAGTTCTTTAGGATTACTCCTTTTTGCCCTCTCCAAGCCACATGTCCTTTAGAAGAGACTAGTACAAGGAAGTATAAATATAAGCTAACCTCATTAGGATGCTAATTTTTTGTTATTTTGATTTTTGTTTTTGCTTTAGCTGTTTTTTTTTTGTTTTGTTTTGTTTAAAATGTAACAGCATAGGCAGAGACTGTTAGGCTTCTGTTTTCTGCCAATCCTTGCTTTACAATGAAGACTGCTATTCAGTGACTAAAGTATGACTTGCTGTAGTGAACAATTTACTCTATATGCCTAATAGTAGGAAAGGATTCCCAGTCCAGGCTTGTGAGAAAGCTGTATTGCCTTGGGTCTGAATAAAGAACACTAGCTTGAATCCCTTCAGTCTTTCTGGATTTTTTATGTCCTGCTCTGGTCCTGGCTAGCTTAGCTGTCTTCCTGGCTCTGCTGACAGTCTTCTAAAAACACATTTCTAAACACTTCATGAAAAGTCTGTGTGCTCATATTGAAAAAGAAGATTCTCTGGTGACAGAGACTGCTTAGAGAAAGTGTAGAAAACATTCAGCAAAAAAAGCATCTCCTGCAGACTTTAAAAATAAATATCTCCTTTGCATGACATCAGGTTTCCAGGCATCCTTTACATATTCTCTTGCATTTTTTGGTTTTGATTTCTTTAATCAAAATTAGTCATTACAATTACAATGAGCCAGGCATAAATCAATCCTTTCACTATTTCTTACCCAAGAACTTATTTCTTAAGTAAAACAAAAGATATTAATCCCATATATTTTAAGGACCAAATGAAAACCACATGGTAGAAAGGTGGCCTCCTTTAGGTCTCTCTTTAGGAGTGAGAATTTGTAATTTCTCCTGTTGTGAAACTCCTTCAGAGATCATGTAAAATATAGAACTGCTCTTCACTTAGGCATGGCATTTGAAGACAGTACTAAGGTTCCTCCTATTCCATAACCACATTTCCAGATCTTTAAAAGAAATGAAGCAAAATGTAGTGAAGCATGAATTTTTTTCCGCTTTAATATTTTCAATTCACAATGGTATGTCTGGCCTTGGAACTAATGAATAAGGGAAAAAAAAAAGCTTAAGGACACCTGGATTTATTTCAAAGAAGTAGAGGATTAAAAATACATGAAGAAATACTGGAAAAAATGTGAAACCATCTGGACATCATCCTGGATAACTGGCTCTTGGTGGCCCTACTTGAACAAAGGTGTTGGACAAGATGATCTCCAGAGGTCCCTTACAAACTCAACTGTTCTATGATTCTGTGCCATCAATTAAAAAATGAATTAGTGTGAGAGACAAATAGCACAGTCCAAGGACATGGAGTCAAATTAACTCTCATACTCCGTAAAAATATCTTGAAATGCAAATGAATTTAGAGTGTGTTTAAACTGATTTAGAGGTGTCCTGCCCACCTCATCCCTACTTAATGTTGATAGAAAATAGTTTATGTAGAGATGGTTGTCAAATCTGAAATGTAAAGCAAAACTATCTATTTGGGTAAAATTATATAGTGAAAAAACTCTTAGCTCAAGGATGAAATTTCTATTTAAACCCAAAGAGAAATGTATCCCTCAACCACTTTGTCAGTTCAGAACATCTATTAATCTGGTGGTCATTTACATTCACCTGAGATAAAAGCAACTCAGATTCAAGTCCCAGCTCTAATTAATGACTAACTCAATCAAATAGAACACCTACAAAGCCAAAATTAAGAGAGATCACACAAAGAGTCTTACATCAGTATAATTTTGCAGACTCCAAGAAAAGTAATTCTTCATTTTACTGATGCATGATGAAATATAGCTTGTTGATCATCTTAAAAAGTGTGTTAGCATGCACTATTTGCATGATTAAGGCAGGGAATAGCATCACCACAGATTGTAGTAATAAATAAATATATAAATATGTGCTCTGTTTCAATTGAAAACATAACACTTTGTAAAAAATGTCCTTAAAAATTGCATAATCAAAAATAAAAGCCAATGTTCTTGTGATCTTTCAACTTGTGAATTTCTATTTCTGGCTGTGAATATTGTGTCAGGTAGGCCCTGTGACTGTGGCTAATCATGTACATATTTTTTTTTTCATTATTAACCATTTCACTAATGATCAGGTACCTCATGAGAGACTGTTTCTCTATGTGCTTCTCATTCACTTTGCATATGAATTTTTCAGAAAACATTTATTTCATTTTAGTACAGGAAAAAAATAAAATATTCATAAGGCTGGAGAACTTTTTGACAACTTATGACTATGTGGCAACAGTCTCCTTTACAAGTTACCTGTAATAATTACTACTCCTTTTATTGAAATGTTCTTTAAAAGCAATTTTCTATTCAACACCTTGGGTAATTACAGTGGGAAATGATTGATAACATCAGTTGATATTAAATATTGTACTGCTAATCACCATGCAATCTTGCATGCACTTATTCATTAGTTACTTCTTTAATTTGAATGGCTGACAATTTACACAGAATGCTTCAGTTATATGAATTATCATATTTTTATTCCCAAGAGAAGGCCTGCACTTCATTAAAACAGAATCATTCACATTGCTTTTCTTTCATTTTCAAGAGTGAAGTACTTTGATTTGAAAGTTCTGTAGCTGTAGTCAGGCAAGATATTAAGCTCTTCACCGTCAAATAACACTATGCAATGCTTGTACAGTACAAAGGCACTTCTAGAATAAACAAAGTCACATTGTTACACACTGACACTAATAAACAGCTGATTGTGGTCTCCAGGAGAACTTTATGCTTCTGTGTCACATTCTAGGAAACGATGTCATGCCCCCAAATGAGTTCATGCTATTAGCTGAGTGCTAGAGTGGCTGTAGATGTCATTTACTTTGTAAACGGCTTCCCTTCATCACCCGGGACAGACCATAATGTTTTAACACTGAGACTTAGATGTGATTCACACATTTAAATCTGATGAGTCTTCCAAAAAGAGCATAAATACTAAATCTAGTAAATCAGATTTATTAATGGGAGTTAAAATTATTTTGGAAGTAACTCCTAGTAATTTGGTGGAGACAGTATATTCCTCGTGAAATATGGAACCATCTGTTGTATGGAATCTCATTATGTGATAATGCAGTGATACACACTGTATAAAATCTGAGCTTAAAAATCTTTTTTCTATTCCAGGGTCAATGTGAAGGTATTTCCTCACGAACACAAGTATGCATAAAACATAGGAAATACTTACAGACTTGCGTTATAACTTTCTTACAAAAAATTTTTTCTCTAGGAACATTAGTTTTATGGTCCCCTGAAATTAACCTTTTTAACCTCCCCCCGCTTCCCCACAGTGCCAACTGCTCTTTTCTCTCTACACTCACTCACTAATTAACAAAATTAAGTCAGACTCAGAATATTTGTTCCGAACGTGGATTTAGCTCAAAGTTTTCTCCCCCTATTTTCTATCAGCTTTGTTTCAAAGGCTTCTGTGTGGGCCTGGTTTTTCTGTTACCTGTTCCTACCAACTTTACATGTCTTAGCAAGAGAAACTCATCAAGAGTTTCTGAGAGTAATGACATGAAAGATATTTTGGAGAAATATGCTTTGTTCAGCTATGACAATAACAGTTCCAACTTAGGCCAACTTCAGACTCTTCACACTCAAATAGGAACCCATTTTTTAATATTTTCATGTCACAGTTTATATATATATGTGTGTGGTTTACACAATCAAAAGTTTACAGTGATGAGGTAACTATTTCAGAGAAGTCAATATGAGGTATCGATTCAATGCCTTCTGAGAAATACCAAGATTTTTTACATATTTATATGAGCATACCTATATCTGAGATGTAAAGGTGATATTAGCATGATAAATTTAATTTCTTTTGTTATTCTGAACCATGTTCTACCTATACACAATGAAACTATTATTGAGACTAAACTCTCAGGGTAGTATTAAATATATCCCTCGTTAAAATAACTTAATTTATTTTATTCTTTCATTCAAATTTGGCAACAGAATTTTACTCTGTCACACAATGTGGCAGAAATCCCCTGACTATTAGCAAGTTCAGTGCTGTAAAATCACATGATCCATCAGAAATAAAAATGGAAATTTCATTTTAGTGAAAGGCTTAGATTTTTATTTTTATGGAGAAACATAAAACTTCTCACTAGTTCTGTTACTTCATGGAACTTCATTTAAAAATCCGTATTCTTATGGGCACAGATAGAACTTTATGGACTTTTTAATTAATTTTTACCATTTCTCATTAGTGTCTTCTCCTCCTATACATTTGGAATCACTAGCATTGAGACTAAAGTGGCACTACTAGAATAGTAGCAGAAGGATCTGGTACTAAGTCTGCTTCTCCACACACATTAGCATTTAGAAGCAATAGCTCCCCCAGGATCTCAGCAGAACCACAGCGATGTACCCAGAGGCACAATCTGTGACTCCATCCTACATCCCTTGCTTATCAGTCTCTGATGAATTCCTTTTATAAGAAAACTTTAGTGCAGTTATATGAATTTTTGTTCTAAAAGTTGCTTAGCTTTTGGTTTGTTTTGCTTCCTTGACTCACATTTCTCTAAATGCAAACTTTGGGGTTTGTGAGCCTACACTCTCTTAGTTCTCAGTCAGCTCCGGTATCTCCTTCAGCCTCTCTTAAAAGGATCTTTTTTTCTCAGTCCTCATTTCCTGTGTAGTTGTGCACAGGACAGCTTTTTCCAGATAGAAGCTACCCCTTTAGGACTTTAAAAAATGTAAATCTCTAAAAAAGTTGTTATGCAAACACTCCAGGTAAATTGCCTCATTTTATATTTTACAGTGAACCTCCTGAAGAAAATTGTACTTCTTTCAAATAGCTGGACTTCTGACCCTCAAGAGTTTGTATAAATAGTGAAAGTTCAACTTATGAACTTTTCCTGAAACAGGAGAGTGTAGACACTACTTTGAGTGTCCTCAAATCTGAAATAAAATTTTCCAGAAATATCATTCAAGTTTGGATTGAAACATACGTTTTTTGTCTTAGAAGCACTGTGCAAAGAACTCTCCCTGGGAAAAAAAATAAAAAGAAAAGTACCAGAAATAAAATAAATTTAAAAGTCCAGTCTGAGTGATTACAATTGATTTATCTGAGAAAAGCAACACTTTACATTTGGGCACAATGAGAAGTTAAATTTGAAATATTTCACAGGCCATTTGACATTAAAAAATATTTTATGCTACTAAAATAATTTAATATTTTAAGGAACTCTTTTCAATATAAATACTTTTAATTTGTTCATAAATATTTTCCTATTTTTTAATCTGCTTTTGATAGCACTAGGAAGAAGAATAAATGATGTGTTCAGGTGACTATGGTTATTTCGGTTGAAATAGGTAATAAAAGTAAGGAGAAGTGCAAAATAACATAAACTTTAAAAATCACACATTTAAATATTACTCAATTGTTTTGGGGGTTGCTTGTTGGTATTTTGTTGTTTTTTTTTTTCCTGGCAGTTTTTTGCTTGCTTCTGTTTGCAAAATTCTTCACAACTCTCAGTCATAAGATCCACCAATATATATATAATTAAAATAAAAGTTTCTTTTTATTAGTAACAAACAAGAAATTCAATATAGGAATTCCAGGACAATGTGACTTCTACTTTAAAATGATGTTTTTTCTCTCTGTCTCCTAGTGATTAAGTGCTATCAACAAGAACAGTCAAATTTTGTTATATTATAGCTAAGCCACATTTCCAAAATTCCTGTTCTTCTTCTAAACAAGTAGCTGCAGCAGTATCTTCCAGGGGACTATTGTTTCTTTCATTCTATTGTTCTGTTTGGATTGTATCACAAATCTGACAAATCAAACCTCGTACTGTCCTCCACATTTTAGGATTATTAGGAGACAAGTATCATAAAATTTAACTGTAGACTCCTCTCACAATTTTCTGGTGAGTAAGTTCAATTGTAAAACATGACTGGGAAAGTTTCCTGAGAAATCATGGACCAAAATCACTACCTCAGCAGGAAAGGAAATTTGAGTGTGGTCTGAAAAGTGTATGTGGTTTATGCCATCTCTGGCCTGTTCTACTCTGATAAGTGAGTTATATGACTTTTACATATTAACCCAATTTACAAAACTTTAAAAACTTTTGTTTCTGCTTGACCTGTACAGTGCTCTTTCTGTCCCCGTCCTTCTGTCCTTGTATCATTCTGTTGATCTTGATATTGATGGTGCTTGGGCTATTTTTTATTTTTGTGTTTGCTTAGAACTTAGGATTATTAAATGCTTCTGTAAAACGTGCTCATAGATATAAATACATAAAAAGAAGAAGACCTTTTTCTACTAGCAGAACTATGAGTTCAGTCTGAGAAGAAAAACAGCTAAGGATTATCATGGTGAAATCATTTTTCATCATCTTTTTTTTCCCCTAAAACAGAAATAGAATCTTTTTTTTTTTCCTATGTGATAGGGAGCACTCAGTGAAAAATTGGCACCATCCAATTAATGTAGAATCATTAGTGCTTTTTATGTGTTTTACTAGACAAAGTGAATGGCATACTGTCCCTGACATGTTTCAACTTTAAGATTATGAGATAAAATACTCTTTTTTTTAATATAAATTTAAAACAGTTCATTGAGTTTACATTTCCTTCCTAAACTTTCATTAAATTCCAGATATTTCTACAACTATGTTCAACACTGGAGAGAAATAATAAAAGGGGAATAAAAAGGAAGAAAACTAAAGAACATCAGAAATCAGCGACAAATTCTTATGATCTGGAATTGCATTGCCTCAGAAGTATTTCAGGAAACCTTACACTTGACCAAATATAACTTGTCACTGCTGCAAGCTTGGTATATATGCTCTGATTCTTTACTTCTGCGGTGTTATAAATGTATTTTCTTCTCTGCATCTTGACAGCTTTTTGAAAATTTATGTCTCCTCATTTTCTTATTCTAAATTGCTCTCTATGTTTTCAGGCAGCTCTTTGGTATCACTAACATACCAAAGCATGGAAGAGATTCAAACCCCTCTACATATTTGCATCTTTTCTTCTTTTCTCAATAATGTATGAGTGATTATAGTGCTCAGGAAATGGAGATGCTAATAACTCGTCTTTGAACCAGAGCTAACAGGACCAGGTGTATACCTGTTTCCAGAGAACTGCTGGCAATCCACTTCTTACATGCCTTGGTAGGGGTCTCTCTAGTCCTGAAGTTCTTATGAAGAAGATTGTTAATCCCTTCACCAACAGCTGGTATGAAAAAACCGAGGAAAAATATTAGGCTTGACTAGTTCTAATTTATAAGTGTCATTTTCTCTTGTGATCCGTTCATGATCTGAGTGTGAATTAAAGGGTAATATATTGACCTACGGCATGAGCAAGATCCTGGTGCTTGCTGCTCTGAAGTTTTACAACTAAACATCAAGCTATTCATTTGAATTCAGTCTCACAGCTCTAAAGCTTTCTTTCTTTGGGCTCCAGACTTAACAATTGTTTGAGAATTTCTAAATGCTGAATAATTGATATCTATTGGCACATGAATAAAAACACATTCTTGGTTTTATCCCAAGATATTCTTCTATCTGGGTTAAACACAATCTTAGCTATACAAGCAATCCTATTAAAAAAATCTTTCCTTTTCTTATCTTATTTATTCTATCTTATTTTAGTAAGCAGTAACTTCCTCTTTTCTCTTCTCTTCTCTTCTCTTCTCTTCTCTTCTCTTCTCTTCTCTTCTCTTCTCTTCTCTTCTCTTCTCTTCTCTGAAAATCTCACAGCATCCACAAGCATAAATAGCAAAAAAGAAATTAGAATCTTTCTATGATATTTCTGTATACCATTATTTTCTTCTTTTTTTTAAAATTTCTTTCCATCAGAAAAGGAATTTACTTAACACACTTAAAATATCTCCAGTGACAGATTTTCTTCTCTCGTGAAAGAGTTTGTCTTCCAGGAACAGGATTCATGGGGCCTGATTCCCTATTGACAGGACTGTCCTTTTCATAATATTAAAACAGGTGGAAAAAAGAGGAAGAATTCTCTAAGAGTATTATTTTATAACAACTACTCAAATACTGATTATCTAAGTGTAGTTTACTTTGCTGGTAAATATTAAAGTTGGCCAATAGGAATGTTTTCAATGAAAAGTAGGATGCAATCAAGCAAAAATCAAGCAGAAATATCAAATATCCAAAGCACCATCAATTGTCTTATTCTTGATGGATGCTGTTAATTAATGAACATACAATTTCTTTTTGTTGAACTCCACTGACTGCCCCACTGATTTCAAAATCACAGACTCAGAAAAACTCTTTAATACTAGGCTACACAAACTTGCTCTAAACATTCTAAAAAATGATTGTGGCTATGCAACTATTCAGAGAGAGTCCAACTTCTCCAGCTGATTTACACTTAAATCAATTATCTTTCACTTCTGTCCATACTTTATACTGTACAAAATTTGGACTTTTGAGTACTTTACCTAAGGAAAAACTGGAAAGTTTTGCAAACTTGCCAAGGCAGATATTTATAGCAGAAGACCTACAACCATTCAGAAAAGTAAAACCCACAAAGGATTAAGGTTATAGGTGTAAAAAGTATGCTTATCTAATGTGTTTCCTTTCATCATTCTTATTTAATAGTTTTTATCATTATCTTATATTCACTATTGATTTTTTAAACTAAACTTTGACCTTTGTAGGTTAAATGAGCTCTTAGTGTGGGCTTATAATTGGCATGTTAATGAGCACTGTTTCACAGTCTCTAAGAGTAAAAAAGTAAAGGTAGCTAGAAACTAATGAAAAAAATCTTGATTTGTTGAAATAACTGTGTCTCTAGTATTAAAAATTATGAACCCTAGAATAAAATAATATTTGACATAGAGAAGCCATTGGCAAAGTTCTCAAATGACTGATTGTCATCTTTGAAAAAATCACAATAATACAATTTGACTAATTACAAAAACAGCTGGGTGGAACTATACAAGTTTAATCTTGACTGACTGCATGAGTCAGAATCGAAACTATTTCAGTCAAACACTCCTGCGCTTTGAGATCTGTCCTCCAGGAAGAAATCATTCTTTGTAATAAGATCTGTGTACATCAGCGACACCCCATCTGGTGACTTACTTTGCTCTGTACAGCTGGAAGAAGGAAACAGAATTTTTACTTTAACACAAATCTGTGTTTGAATCATGCTGGAAAATTGAAGAAATCCCTTGTCCACTCTAATTTCCATTACAATGAATAGAACCTATTTGTCATGCATCTTCTCAACTTGAGCAACTGTTGGGTTGATGCCACCTATACTATAACTGTTCCCCTTGTGTCACAATCTTTCCAAGGACTTTGCAAAATACTTCCCATACACTTACAGTGAACCCACAATAAAGTCTTCACATTATAGAAAACTTTGATGAAAACATAAAGTAACAACTCAATCTCTATAAAAATGCAATTTGTTTCTGTGTAGTAAGTTTCATGTAAAAGTTTGTATTTGCCAAATATTTGCAAATTCTCTGGTTGGACTATGAAAACTAAACCACCCAGCTTTTCAAGAATCACACTATTGGAGCCGTTTGAGGAAGTGAAGTGATAGTTAAGCATGATGTATAACAGGCAATCAGGTACTTACACTTACTCCCTGGCTCCCTTCCTAGTTTAGGAAGCAGCCTAGACATATATTGACCTATGTAAGACCCTGGAAATGCATTATTTAGTTTCCATATAATGATTAATTTTGGCTTCTTGAAAACCGTATAAAGATATATATCGATAGAGATAGATAGATAGATAGATAGATAGATAGATAGACACATATATATATATATATATATATATATATATATATATATATATTAGAGAGCTTGAGGATAACTTCATAACTTCCATATTTATATCCAGATGGTCATCAAGGCAGTGGGAGATGCTGTGGTCATCTGTCAGCCCTGAGTCACTCGTTTTCTTAGACTTTTCAGCTTTGGACTGGGGGAAAAGACACCTCATTTTCTGCTAATTTCTCTGCTCCTTTGTTTGCTTTGAACTAATGTATCCCACCCTTGACCTGCTATGGATAAAAGAAACCTCATTATTACAACATCATGATTTTCATTCCTTCTGCAATCACTTTGCATGATGTTCTATGCCACTTACACCACTCTGGCCAACTTCTACCTTTCATTGTAAACACAAGTGAGGAATATTTGTTGAGGGAAGAGGAGCAGAAGAATTTAGTTACTGGTTTTTAAAAATAGCCTGAATATCTATCAAAGCTACCAGAATGCTCACTATCATAGGTAAGAATTTTAAAATAATGGATCTCATCTGTGCACAAATTGCATCAAAATTTGTAGATAATATGCAGATGCTGAACAAATAAGTTTGACTGAAGGTCATAATTCTGAGAGGATTGAATTTCATCAAATTTAATAGGTTCCATAAACAAAACTTCACTAAGAACATATAATACAAAAGCAATGATCTTAATTTTAATTTTAATTCTCTTTAAAATGGAAAAAAATACCCCAAATATTCACAGTATAGAGGAAGGAAGGAGAATAAAGGTTTCTTCAGGAAACTCCTTCCACTGAATTAATAATTTGATTAATTAAAAATTTTTTTCTGCTGATTAGGAACAGTGATATTTTCCCCTGGTTTGTTTTTTATTTTTTCTCACTGAATTTATTTTCTCTAATTAATTACTTAAAATAAGTACCATTTTTGTCTTAATTCAGCATACAGATATGATGATTTTCTTTCAAAAGTTTGCATTAACTTTACAAAATATGTAATCTAATCTATCATTACACAGGCTCAAAAGTTCCATGAGTTCTTAGTTGGATGTGGGGGTTTTGTGCTTCTGGGTCTTTTCTTGCGAAAAAATTAAACATTTCCCTAAAAATTATCTTGAGCTCCCTCATAATTTCAGACATTTCTTGGACTTTCTTTACTTCTCTTTTACTCTCTGTTTCCTATGATATAGCACGGTACAAAAATGTATGTATTAAAAATTCGGGGAGGCCAGAAAAAAGTTGGTTATGGTCAAAGATTATTCTGGGAAGGTGTACTGTCAAACACAGTGGAGTGCTAGGCAAGAAAGCACATGGCATTCCTATCCATTTTGATCCACAAATAAAACTGTGTATCTTAATATGATTCTATGGGCTCCCAGAGAAATCTTAGAAAATGTGCATTGAGGGAAGATTTAGAGGTAAGGATATCATAAATCATGCCATTCCTGTTTGTATATGTCTGTACTCTGTTGTGACCAACCCACAACTTTTCTAAAGACAAATTGCCAGGATCTGATGAGAACTAAATTACTTTCTGAAAACTAACCTTTTTTTTTCCTAAGAATTTTTGTCAATGTCTACAAACAACTACTTAGTGTGTAAGAAGGAGATTGAAATTCACATTTTACCAGCAATCTTTACCAAGTGAAACTAGCCTGCATGATCAGAAATAACTTCAATCATGTCATTGAAGACAAAAGACAATAAGACAGAAGATACAGTACATCATGGTTCCAAAACAGAACTGCAGTTTCCTAGCTCTGTTGTGCAAGCCTCGCGCTCTGTTTGGCTGCTCACACCCTTCAGTACGGCAGGGAGCTGGTATCTGCATAATGACTGTGTGACTATGCTAAATATCTGCCTGGCTACCCTAGCTAAAAACACATTTTATAAACAAGTGCACACAGGAGGGTGAAGACAGATTCAAACTCTTTGGATGTCTCCAAGTTAACTGGAACCATGCCAGCCCTGTTTCAGGAAACTCTGTTATTGAACAGTGTGCCCAAGGAAACACCTCCTCTTAGCAGAACCTGTTGCCTTCAGCACAGCTCCATCTCCACCCTATCATACAGCACTGGCCTGTCACAGACATATTTTATGAAAAATCCTTTTGTTAGGATCTTTTCTCCTGAGAAGCTTCCACTTCTCCATGTTTTGCTACTTTGGAATGTGATTTGGAGAATGGTTTACCCAGCATGTGAATTGTTTTTACTTGATGACCAATGACAGCCACCTATGTCAAGGCTATAAGCAGTCACGAGATTTTATTATAATTCCATTCCTTACCTTCTTTTGCTAGCCTTCTGATAAAATCCTTTCTTCTATTGTTTTTAGTATAGTTTTAATACATCATCTTCTTTTAATATAATATATATCATAAAATAATAAATCAGCCTTCTGAAACATGGAGTCAAGATTCTCATCTCTTCTCTCGTCCTGGGACCCCTGTGAACACCACCACACTGGCCTAATTCACACTGCTCTTTTACTGCATTTTCCAGTTTTTTGGAAGAGGTGAGGATTTTCCATTCATGACTGTGCAAAAAAACATACCAAAGATAAATAGAATAATTAATGGAAAAGGCAAAGAATGAAAACTATTCTACCAGTGTTTGCTTAGTGAAAGCAAAATGGTCCAACTAACATAATTTTTCTCTCTTTATATTTTGAGCCATATTGCATATGCATGTTTCATTCCAAACCAGAGACTGGCAGGATTTGAACAGTGTCTGTGAACTGGCATTACTTTGCATGTAATGAATAGATACCTCTGTTTACCTTATTAATATAACAAATGGTCCATTTCAACAAATGTGCCACCACCTGCTGCCTAATCAAACACGTAGTTGCAAATTCATCTGAAATAAAGTTATCTTTGTTGATGAGAGCACCCTCCCATGAATTGTATTTGCCTGCATCTTAAAATAAATGGTGACTGGAGCAACATAGGAGATATGTTTAGAAAAATAAATGACCTATACCCTTATATACAACTTTTTCTTTTAAAGAAAGAAAAGGAGGAAAGAATAAAGCTAAGAATCAGATGGATAAAATCAATATGAAATTAAATACCAGCCAAAAATGATAAATTAGAAATATTTCCTTCATATACACATATATCTCAGTGGGTTTCTTTTCAAAATTAAAGTCCAAATCAAAAAAATACTAAAACAGAGAAGAAAAATGAATACCTTGTGAGCAGTAAAAACTATGATCTGACATATCATCTCAGAAGGAAACAATAACTATATATTCATGTGATAAGAACAATATCCTTATATTTATGAACTGAGAAAAATGATTGAAAACAATGTCTTACCATGTTTTCAATAGGCAACCGTCATCTTGCATAAAAGTATAATTTGTGACAGTTGCAATACATTTTTTATTTATTTGGAAAAAAAAATCTACAGAATAAAGCACAGCTATGATTTGCTGCCTACCTGTTCTTAATTATAATACCAAGCTCCATAATAAATCACAGGGAAAAAGAATGAATACCCTAAGGCAGATTTTAGCAGTCTCTGCTTCTTTCACACATTTATATGGTGGAAAATTGAGAGGATCACAGAATGGTTGTGGTTTTCTTAGACGTCTGGAAATTGTATAGTTCAACTTCCCTGCGCAAGCAGGGTCAACTTGAGCAGTTTCTCAGAGCTTTGCCCAGTCAAGTTTTCAACACCTCCAAGGATGAACACTTAAACCTGATGTCTGGGCAACATGTCTCAGAGTTTAATCACCTGCACCCAACACAATGCTCACTATGTCCTAACCCACAGCATGTATATTTGAATAATCTAACTCAAAGGCACTGAAGGTCACTTATGCTAGTTCTTGGGTGATACTTATCCCTTTGGAACAAAACTGGTGTTAATTTATAATCACAAAACTTCTGAGTGACATAAAAAATAACTGTATAAAGATAATTCTAATAATTACATTCCTGTTTTTTTAAAGTTGTAATACATGTCTATCCATTTACTTCCCTACTCTTTCCCAAGCTTTCTTTTTTCTCAGTGTCCTCTTCTGTCCTCATTCTTCAGTGTACCTTATCACTCTCTCTCTTTGTTGAACAGTCCTCTGTCTTTCAATTGTCATTGTCATGATGGGCATTTGGAAAGCATTTTAGAGAAAGGATTTGCTTCACAGTATTTCCTAAGCTGTGTGGACACATACATGTCAGAATAATGTCTCTTGCTGTCATTCCTCTGCCACTAGTGTGTCCTATACCTTAAGATTTTATTCCTTCAAACTGGGTTTTCCTATTTATTCCATTCATGGTCTATTATTGCATCTCCTTGATATTTTTTCCTAACTTTTTTCTGCTTTGTGCATATTTTAATGAAAAATTAATGTAAAATTTCCTTGCTCATATCATAGTTCTTCAATTGATTGTGTTCTCTTCTCACCACTTTCATTGCACATCAAACGTTAAAAGCACAGCAAGGAAATCTATTTCTTACAGATACATCAAATGATTCAAACTAACTCTTCCATTTAATATACAGTGCAGAGGGTTTGAACTCTTCAGCTCCCCCAGGAGAACTATGCAGAAACTCTGCATAATCCTTCACAAGTGTGGAAGTACAAATAATGTAGCAGTTCTCAGCTCCTTAAAGTTTCTAAATGTTCTGTTTCTCTCCCAAGTCTTATTCCAGAAAAACAGTTGTAGTTTGGCTGATACTTTCCTTTTCAGTTGGAGGGGAATATGGGGGCAGGGGAGTGTGTAGAGAAGGAGAAAAATAGCTTTTGTTTTTTTCTGTATGCACAAATGTACTTTGGGCATATTTTTTGACCTTAGAGAGATTTTCACTCTTTGCTTTTTGTTCCACAATGACCTTTCTTCTATCTACCCTATTCCTCTTCAGTCCATCCTTTCTTTCCTCATTGTAAAAGAAATTCAGATTGTATGGGATAAAATTTGGCTGATTCCAATTAGTACCTTGAACTTAAGGTACTAATTAAATTAAATTGTTGAAATGGGCTCCTCTACAGTTGTCTGTGCGCGACAAGGGCAGATGCAGCAATTGCAAAGTTTACAAAGCAAATTACAGTTTTTCTGCGCTTCCACACAAAACACAGGTTTATCCCTCACACAAAAATACCATTAGTTGCCTAAAAGGATTTATTGCATTTACTTAATTTCCCAAAAGCTGTGCACTGAATCTGAACAAACTATCCTGTACCCCTCTGTAATTTGTAAAAAAAATTCATACATCCTTTGGTATTGAGATAACAATCCCTGCAATAGTTTCTCTACTCTTCATTAAATACCTGGCCTAGCTTGACTGTGATGTTGAACTACTACCTGGCCAAAGCTAAATGAAGTAAATTTTATGTTTATTATCTCCAGACACAATATTGCCATTCATCACTTCCTGTGTTTTACACTGTGAGTCTAGGTCATTCCTCAGCAAATTTCGGTGCATACTATCCATTGAGAGAAAAAAATAAAAAAGGAAATAGATAGATAGACAGATAGATACAAAATATACGTGTGTAAAAGCCCAAGAGAAATGCAATCCATTTTTCATTCCATCTTTTTCTTGCAAAACTGGACTTTAGACTTGTTTAAATACAACAAAACAAACTTAACAACCTTCTCGTTGTTGTCCTAATGCTACAATCCTTACAGACGTCAAACTGATAGTTCCAATCAGCTAAGGTATTGCAAATAAGAAGATGGAAGGCATCCTGTCTTATCAGAGTCTACTGACTGTCTCACAGAGCAGTAGGTGTAGTTTATTGCATGTTATTTTTTTGTTTTATATTGTAGTTCAATCAATTTGGTATAAGATCATGGACTAAAATGAAAACTTCTAGCTTAAGTGGACACAAATCTGAGACAACCTCCTATAAACAGCATTTAATCCACTGGAAAACTTTGTTTCAGTATGTTTTTTTCCTCCATAAACAGAGAGTTGTTTTGGATTAAGTGTTGTAAAACAGCCCAGTTTACTCCAACAGATAATCTGCGATGCATATCTTATCTATAAAAATAAGCACCTGTATGGGACCTTAGTAATAACTGTCATCCAAAAATCTCTCCATGAAAAAAATTACTGCTTTATTGAGACATGTAGAAGTGGACAAAAAAGGGAAGAAGCAACTTCTCATGCATGAAATTAAATTTTTCTGCAAGAAATAAATAATGTGTCCTATGTGCAATATCTCAATTTAATTATCTAGTCATAATCAAACCAAACAGGAAAAAATGCTGTAGCTTTGTATTCTTTACAGAGAATTCAGCTTTATAAAGACATTTTACTTAGACTGAGTTAACTCTTTAACAGTGAAATACTGGGAGTTTACAATTTAATTAAAGAAGAAATCTTGAAAGTAAGTGGGAAATATATAATGCCTTGTAAAGCAGACAATGGTTCCCAAAATATTCATGACACTTTGCAATGCCTTAGCAGTGCCCTATCCGTCATGTTGCCTTTATACCATTCTTAAAAGGAAAGTATTGGGTTTTTAATGAGAATAATACATTTTGCTTCTGTTGCATCTTCTTCTAACATAATCAACACATTTTACTCCAGATGCAAACAAAAGATCATCCCGTAGGTGTCAATGTTATTTTGTAAGGAAGTGACACTTGAGAGGATGTGAGGGTTTTTTTCTAATTTTTCTGAGACACCTGTGAATTCTGAAATTTATGTAGTTTGAGAGACCATATACTGGGGATTTTGCATTGAACATTTACTATTAAAGCATTAGAGGCAGTGGAGATCATTCATTTACTACAGTGATGCATTTACTTTGAAACATTTTGAATGTCATCTATGCTTTCCATATTTGTCCTATGCATAAATTTTGAAGGTTGATGATATAAAAATACCGGGAGCTTTAGATTATAGACACTGAAAGAGTCCATGCCCTTTATTTTGCAATGTATTTCTTTTTATGCTTTGATCAAGATCTGAAAAGATGAAAACATATGTAATCCTATTCTTTTAAAAGAAATGAAAATTTTTCTACATAGCTTAGAAAAATTCCACTAAATCCATATAATTACACAACCAAAAGAGACCCTGTAGATGAAAAAAAGACCATTTCACTTTTTTTAAAGCCAGATGTATAGAATATAATATGTGAAATATTCAGTATTTCAGAGATATTTCAGTATCTCACACAGCAAAACACGAATCTCTTTAAAGGGCTATAGGAACTGAATGAATGCTGGCATTAATTTAAATTCTCTTACTCTGAGAGTATCTATATTTCCACTGGCTAGGATAAAAATATCTAGGAGATATTAACTTTGATTCTGATATATAAGAGGGCTGATAATGGTCTGGGATTATCAAGACTTTTACCATGGGTATTTTATTGCTTAATTGCCAACCAAAGGCATTTTATAACCCACAGTGCAGTATTTGGTTCTCACCACTGTCAGAAATACACTTGATTCTGGTGTATTCCCTGTGCTGTGTTCCTTTATTCTCATTTAGATTTATTTTTCCACAGGATGATACCAGGTGATAAGTTACTGCACAGTCACATACTAACCCTACTAAACTTTTATTACTCTTTATGCCTGTCTTCTGCCAACAAATGATACTCAAAGGTCTGGCAATAGCAACCATCATCTTCGTATTTCTAAAACAATGATGACTCCTTCATGGTTATATGAGAAATACAGTTTGTACCTGCTTCCAGTATGTTAATATATTTCACTGCTACCATGTTAGCTTTGTCATTTGTTTACTGCTATATAAAGAATCATTCCATTAAGGCAGGGCCTTCAACATGAAGGCAGTTTGACAGTGAAGTTGGGGGTTCTGAAAGAATAAGTCACCACTAATTTTAATTTCTTTACAGTAACCAATAAACCATCAGGTGTTAAACAGATATAAGAAACTCATCCAAGGAGGAAGTAGTAATAACAAAGCTTTCCTCCTAATACTTCTACCTTTGGGATGCTATTTTATTTCTGTGTTTTAGCTTAATGACTGCTAAAGTACTTGGGCACCAGTCCTAAAGAATACCAGCAAGCAATAGTGTCTGGATCCCTTCCATTTAATTGCAAGAACCCCACTCTTTTCATTTCTCTTCATAGAAATAAATATCTACTACCACTTTGGAAACAATACTTATTCTCCTAAAAATGCCCTTGGGAAAAAGCAACTCGAAAACATGACAGAGAAAACATTTTTTGGCTTTCACCGTAAAAAGACTCAGGGTTGATCAGAGCCTGGAGGTAGGTCTGCCTACAGTTTCTCCTTATAAAATTTCCAGAGGGGGGAAAAAAACAGCTTTAAAGGTCCAGAAAGTGAGGTCTCACTAGACAATAAACTAAGATCATTAACTTATTTTAAGCAGAGAAATCTCCAGGTCTTGTTTCAGTTGCCTAAAGGCAGCTAAGCAGCTAAGCAACTTGAGCATACAGAGCATATCCAAGTTTTCTTGGTTAACTTCAGATGTTCTGGGCCATTTTACCTAGGCCCCCCCCTGTTCTTTGAGGCTGGGTATCCTGGAGCCCTTGTGAGTTCTTAAATATGGAATAGCAAGCAGAACTAAAGACTGATGCCAGCTGAATTATGCCTAAACTGAATAATTAAAAAAAAAAAAAAACCAAAACAAAGTAGCATTTTCTCTCCTCAGACCCATTTTTTTCAAACAAATCTTTGTTCCAGTACAAGTGTCTGCCATCTCAGTGATTTTCCTAGGCATAATAAGTTTTTCCGTGCCCTGAGAAGTCGCCAGGAAGGCTCTTTGCAACAGCTTGAGTCCTGTATGCCCAGCCTCTGCTAGGGCCATCCAAGGCCACCGCTCATCTCAAATTTCTCAGCTTCTGCATGAGCTCTGAATTCCTAGATCTTCCTAGAACAAGTCTGCATGCTCTTTACCTGTACTTCCACAAGGATCTTTGACTGAAGAAGCTGAGTTACACGGGAAGCGGCCCTCTATTCATTTGGATCTACCCTTAATTAATATCATATTCAAATTTCAAAGGAGCCTATCATACATGCTTCCTCTCACTTTTTCCCTTTTCTTCTTTGCAGAACATACAGCTTCCAGAAAAAGCTCATTATAGATTGAGAGCTACTGAGATGCTCCAGTGGTGAAGTGAAAACCTAGGGAAGCTGAAGCTGGATTGCAATATTGTTGAGATATTAGTAAATCAATGGTGTCTGTATCCAGCAGCAGAGGAGGAGGCATCCATACTGATCAACATCAGACAGCTTTTGAAAAAGAGATTATGAAGCTGGAAATGATGTAATTCCTGAACTAAGAGCAAGGACTTGCATTTGAGTAATTCATTTTGAAAGGAAGATTTTGCCTGACAAAGCAGTCCCAATTATTTTATGTGATACAAAGTGAGAGCTAATTAGATGCCCAAATTATTTATACAAATTAAGCAAAAGCCAAAACTCTGAAAGGGGTAATTAAATTTATTTGAAATTAGTATTTCATTGAAGAGGCCTGGAGAGTTGCCAACGGCAGGATGCCTCCCTCAGAAAGCCTGTTCTGCGCTATTCTGTGAATCTGATGGATGCTGAAATGGTTCAGAAGGTACAAGTTTCCTGGAGCAAAAAAATATCAAAACACCAAGGACTCACAGTTTGAATAGTATTTCCTATATTTGTTCAAGTAGCAACAAATGCTATTAAGGGATTATGGAGAGAAAAAAAAATGTAACTGAAGAAACAAGATGAAAAAATTCACCTCTTTCTCAATGGAGGTTTAATTTTAATGTTAAAGACACCATTTTAATGGTACAGCTATATTGAGGCCTAGACAGAGTGGATAGACACAAAGGATGTGTCTATCACACTCCTCTTCAGGGATGTATCTAATAGCCACTATAGCTCAAGAGGGAGCTACTTATCCTTTTTCCTAGTTGATGCAAACAACTTCACTTGTGCTAACTTGTTTGTAGTAAACTATAGCAATTTTTTACCTTTAGTCCATCAGAAGTCAGGCCAAAACATTATTTATCCTTTTTTCCTTCTCAAAGATCACTCTTCTTTTATTTTTCTCACAGCAAAATGTTTGAAGTAACAATTTTGATCAGCTCTCATGCTCGTGCATAAGCAGCCAGTGTGGGTTATGTACACATTCACACCAAGGCAAACATCAGCCAGCTTTGTGACTCTCAAGTCTTGTCACTGCAGTGATGTGAAGTATTTCTGGAATTTTCTAGAGAAATGAGCACTTAACTGTTTCATGACTTCATAAAATGCTACCTTGTTAAATCAGAAAGTAATCAGTAATTTTTTAATTGTCTCAATATTAAATTCATAAGAATACATTTATTACTGTAATGAGAAAGTGTGAAAACTGCTTTTCACCATTTTGTGTGGAAAGAATAAAGAAAAGGAACCTTTTCCTTCAGACTTGGGATTGCATAAGAGAAAAAGTAGTACTTTTGAAAAATCAGAAACTATTTTTTGCAGTCTAACAGAAGCTAGAATATCTTCATCTTTTGGATAAAATCAAAGCACAAATGCACTCAAGTATTGGGGTTTACCCAAACCAGTGCCTAATTGTTGAGATATATTCAAAATTAGGAATTTCTATACTGAGTTTACCTAAGGTACTTATTGTGGTTTAGGAATGGTAGTCAATAATTTAAAGTTCCTCCTTACACTCTCCAAACCACATTGCCACTTGCTCACTCCTCTTCCTCTCCATCTTCTTCCTGCAGCAGGATGGAGAGGAGAATTGAAGGCACAAAAGATAAGAACAAATTTCTGGAATTTTCCCTGTGGTTCCCAGTGCTCTCCCTCCAGCTAGGAATCAGCTCCACGCTTACTTGACCAGAAGGAAACCCTCTTCACAGAGATTTCCTTCCCCACACCGTCAGCAGTGACATAACATATACTGTTTTGCCAATTTGTATCATGGTTAAGTCCTAGAAATCCCACTGCATGACTTCCTCAAATCCTTTGCTCAAAGTCAGAGCAAGAAAAAGTCAGTTCTTGCTCCATTTCCTTTTTATTTCATTATTGACTATAGTACCTATATGTGGTGGATCTCTTTAAAATCTGTAAAGCCTTTCATGGAATCTTGGACTATGCAACCCAAACAGATTATTTTTAGGTTATTTTTGAATGAAGAATAAAATTTACCTAACTTCTGGAAATCATCCCAAATCCACTGAAAATTATTCCATGTTTATATAAGGATGCTTTTTCTTTTCCCCAGCAAAGTCAAAAGAAATAATTATGAAAAGGATAAGACTATGTTTGTAAATAGTTTCTTTTTACCTTTGTAAGCATTTTACTCAACACTGAAAATGTATATATGAATATGTACATGCACATCTTTGTATGTGTGAACCATATTTTTAGGCCAGGGGTTCTTTCTTTTTGTACATTTTATTATGCTGCTCTTTGAAGCAGTAAAATTAGTTATGGTACTTTTATTGATGTTGATTACAGGGATGTCTGATTTCATTTAGTGTTCGTATTGCACAGTAAGTGTCTTTTATAACCACCTTACTTTCACAGATGATTTGTCCCACTGTAAAATCATTAAGGACATTCATTAGAATTTGTCACCCTGTTCCAGCAAACTAATACTTTTCAAAATAAAGGTTCAATTGTTTGCATTTAATTTCAGTCATGTTTTCTTTTGGGCTTTAAGCCATTTTGTATTTAACATACTGCTAAGTGACTCTGGCATTGCTTAGCATTGTAAGAAGTCTTTCATTAGTATTCCCGGCTGCTGATCAGAGTAAGATTTAGAACTACCTTGTTCTCAGTATCTTCAATGCCACAACCTCTTCTTCTTGGTTTGTAAATAATTCACTGGAGTTTGTTTTCTAGGTGTAGGGGAACCCTTGGGAAAGTCTATTCTTTCCTTACTGAAAAGGTGCTTTGGAGTACTCATGTCCTTCAGATGTCATTGACCCACTTTTGGGCCAAATGGGATATAGTGGGTGAAAATCTGTATGAAGTTGAAAACTCAGAAGATAATGGTCAGTGGATTAATCTGGCAATCAGCTAAAAAGAATTTTTTTCAGGACTTGATGCAAGGCCTCATCAATCCTCTCAATGATGGAACATAATGGAGTTTTAAAGACCTCACAGATGACATCAAACAAGGGAAGGAGGTAATATGATAGAAAGATGGATGCCATTTGCTGTAACTTCAACAAGCTGGAGGAATGGACTGAAAACATTTATGAAGGTTAAGCAAGACAAATGCAAATCCCACACCTGAACTGAAATAACTCTATGCTACTGCAAAGTTAGGAACTGACTGGATAGAATGCAGAAGGGTACTGGAGAATTCCAGGGGACAACATCTTAAACGCGAGTCAGCAGTGCACCTCCTAGGATTTTGTGGTGTTATTGACCATTTTTCCACTAAATCTTATAAGACACCAGCCACCCATGCTAGATTGGACACTTATTGTTAGGTGCCTACAGATTAGAGCATCTACCTTTGAGCGATAACTTGGTGTCCCCCACCTTTTTTATAGAACTTGAAGGGAGCACTCCTGGGGAACAATTCATCCCACCTAAACTAGATTTCAAAAAAATCTAGATCTCAACTCTGCTTGTTTCATCTACTACTTCAAAATACATCTCAGAGCTGCTTATTTATATCTGCTCATTAATGAAAGAGCTAATAGGATTAAATGATGTAGACATTAGTAATAAAATAAGATGAAAAATGCCTAGGGTTTTTTATTAAGTTGCAAGCCATGGAAGTAGCACTCATTGAAAGTATTAAGTAAGTTAAAGAAAACATCTTTTTCCCATGCTGCATCAAGCGCATGCACCTTTCCAAAGGATGTTTCTGCTGTTAAGAATAACCTGAAGCAATTATACAAATTTTACTTTACTGGAAGACAGAATTAAAATGTGAGTCTTCCTGGAAGTGGCTGAAGGGCACAGCTACAAGCCAACAGATGGCAACTTCAGTTCCTCTCCCATTCCCTTACCAGAGTACAGTAGTAGCTGTAATCTGTACTACCAGGGTACAGGAACTAGCTGTACTTACTGTGTAAAAAGAACCAGAAAATGTCAGTGAACAAAGCAGCACTAGAAACCCTAGAGATGATAAATGTAAAAAATGGAAAAGGGGAAATCAAAATATGCATATGGCAAGAAAATAAACTTTAGAAATTCAAGGGAAAAAGTCTTGGTCCAGAAAACTCTGCATTCAAAGCAATCTATAGACTTGAGAAAAGTTTAGATAGAAGACAAAACAAGCAAGGTTTCCAGTAAAGACATCTCACATAAGTCACTCAACAATGGGGACATGTTGTGCTTACTGTTCAGCTCACAATTAAACAATATCTTCTTCTTTTAAAAAGTGTAAAATCTAATGTCAGAACACACAGAGGAGATGGCATTTGAGAAAAAAATATATTCTGAGAAAGGAAACTCAAGAGGAAGAGTATTTTTAAGCACATGACATATCTTTTTATCCTCATACCAACACACTAAAGTACCTTCAGGCCCTAGAAACCTGTTCCTGCTAGTACACAACAGGAGTTTGCCTGGCTCACACTGACTCACTGTATTGCTGACAAAACATCCATATGCTCATTTGTACTCAAAATGCTGTGTTGGATTTGGCAGGGACGCTGTTGCTGGTTGTCACTGCAGTGGTGAGTTCTGCCCTGACAGTGTTTCTCAATAGTTATGGCGCCCTATTCTGTCCTAAATATGCAATGTTATTATTTTTCTTCCTCCTTTTCTAGTCCACTAGTAACTGGAAGAAGCCTTTGATTTTGTGTCAGATATTACTTTTCATCAGTGTTTGCATTTGATTAAAGAAAAGAAGAACGAATGTACTCATCTGCAGTGTGCTGGAAGGCTAAAGCACTAATTAATCACAGGGCAAGGACGGCAGGATTTATCAATAGCTAACTGGAGTGTTCAGCTAACTAGGGTGTCTAGGCTGAATAAAGCCACCCAGCTGCTGCATACACACAGGACCACAAGGATTGCAATGCAGCTTTTCTTTCTTCATAGCATGTATATTCATACAACATCTGAAAATTTACTAATTGCTCTTAGGGTGTAATTTGGATTTATATTAGTATTTTTAGGACATAAGTATTTTAGGGTTATTGCGTTAGGGTATTATATATGTACATGTTTTTCTTATTCACCATGCAGATCCACTATTACTGTCATGATCTCTTTTGCCTGAATTTAACTGCATCCCCTCCATCCAAAGCTTCACTTTCAAAATATGTCAGACGAACTTCATTTACTTTCTGTTCATTTTCATCAGAGTTACTGCAAACTAGTTTTCCCTTAAAATTTGAATGAAAGTAAGACCTTTCTTCATTGCTGATTCATGAAAACTTGCAGCAGGGATGAGATTGTTTTAGTCAATTGAGTCCTGATAAATTGAGCACTTCAGTTTTTCATTATTCACACATTTATCCTGAAAGCTTTTGTACTGCATCTTTCCACAACTAATTTACAATAACAGTGAAGTGTGTGAGTTCAAAAAAGTTCCCTTAACGGAACTGGTCTATAATAATTAATAGAATAAAACTGATGGAACCAAGATATTTATATAAGAATTGCTCAAGCATATCAATTGACCAAGGGTATAAATGCCTTCATTTTTAGTCCATATAATATAATGGGAACATGTAATCCTGCAAAGGAATTCTATAGATTGACTTTTTATAGGTTTTTAATTTGCGATATAATTCTATAAGGCTATTTTGTCAATAGGAGGAAAAAATCAGTTACTATGAAAGCCTTCCACCTTCTATTTTTACTCTGTTTTTTTTTTTTTTTTAACTTCAGGCACTCTCCATGTGAGTGAATTATATATACTTTTAGAATGGCAACGTCAACTGATGTCAGGAACAGCCACTTTCTCAAGTCCCGGTGTCTCTGGCTGATGGATGTGGCTGCCACTTTCCCCTTTTCCCTTTGTGATGTCCACAAGCAGCAGCAATGCTGAGCACACAGTCCAGAGACACAGTCACAGCCACCTTGCACAGTCATGGACACGTACGACAGAGACTCGTAGGACACAGACATGTCTGGTCACACAGAGGGCCACAGATAAGGTGCTGCCCCCTCCTTCAAGACTCACACCCCACACAGCAGACAGGCTCACCTCCCTTCCTCCTCTTGGGCTGGCAGAGGAGAAAGTCACTAGTGCAGCACACACCCCTCACTGCCCAGGTTCGAAGTACACACACATCCATGAGTTATCCCAGCACGGGCATGTTCCCTGTGCCAGCCTAGCACTGCTAGGAGGATTCTAGCACCCCTTACCTGCCTCGTGGGTCCCTGACTCACTGCTGGGTGCTCACTGCACACACACAGCACTCACACATTCATCCTACAGGCACCCAATGCTCACAGGTTCCTCTGAATATCAGCACAGACCCTCCACCCTGACACCTCTGCCTGGACAAGGGACACTCTCCTCACTTGGCTTCTAAAACTGAGGTCACTCTTTTACCTGTGAATGGCCCATTTTACGCCCTTTTCTGTTTACCTCTTATTGTTCCTCCCTAATCTGCTTCCTCTGCACAGTTGCCCCCCACTGTTTTAGTCCCACTGACCCCCTCCAACACCCAGGACCCTCAGGGTTGCATGGTTGTCAATTGCAAACCCCAGTTTGCCTGCAGCTTCTCAACAGCTCATCGGATACGTGGCTGACCAAGTTTGGTTTTTATCTTTGTCTGCATTATGCTCACCTGTCAGCTTTGTGTATTTTTTTCCTGCTTCCCCTCTTTTCCTTATTTTCCCTTTTGACAAGATCTCAGATCAGATAACTGTGATGGAAGAAGTTCTCTCACACTCCCAGAGATCCTATTCAATTAGTGTGACAGACCAGGTCTGACTTCCTCTGTTTTCATTTGCCAGTCAGGTTTGTATCTCTGAATGCCGTTCTTTATGTCTTCCTCCTTTTATTGTTCTCTCCTTTTACACTGAAAAGTGCTTGGCTGGACACCTCAGAGGAGCTGAGGATTCTTATTTCCACAAACCCCATACAGGCAATAGCTGAACAAACATACCTTTAGCCTTATAACAGTAGGACTATTGCTGTGGTCATAGAAGCCAGAGACATGGTGAAGGCAGGTCTGTGGTCCCTATTGTTAAAGTAATTTATGCAGTTGAAAAATAAAAAAAACTCCAGAGCAAATCTTCTTACTGAATGAAAATCAACCATGTCCCAGCAGCATATGTGCATTTCTCAATGTATTTTCACAGCGTCTGCAAGAGATTTTCCCTTTCAAAAATAATCAAAGTTTGTTTGTTTAGAATAGACTGATTGTCTCCAAGAAAACAGCATAGGGGAAAACAAGCACCCCTATTAAACAGAAAGACTTCCTACGAGCAAACATGGAAAAAATTTATGTATCTGAATTGTGTTTGTCTCAGTTTTTGTATCAGTGATATATATTTATATACTGCCCCAGCCAGCTGCCCAAAGTACCACTACAGTTAATGTGCAGTAATAGGTTTCTTCAGAATGAATTCAGATATTTCATTTCACCCTAAAGTGGTCATAGGAAATAGGTCAGGTAGAGCAGTTTGCAGTGCTTGCCATTCTCCAGTGGTTCTTATACTGTTTTTAACTGATTGATTCAAATGTAGACCTTTACAACAGCAGGCACTTTAAAATGTTTCCAAAACTTAAGGCAGAACATTTTTTAAAACATAACCTCTGCACTTCGATTTCTGAGTTCTGATTTTTTTAAGAATCTTTAAAAGGCAAACACAAGTACTGGAAGTAAAGTATTTAGAAACTAAACCCAGAAACTTCTCAAATAAACTGACTGTGATAAGTGGAGGCAACTGAGGTAATATTTAAGATACACTTGGAAATCAATTTCCACTTTCCATGTCAGAGTAAACATAATTTCTGGGCCAAGATTTTCAGAGTGTGAGAATCTTGTTTTTCAAGAAATAATTCCCAAGTCAAAGGCCTTTTCAAAGATAAAGAAACCAGAAAGTCTATACAAGTCCTAAAATAAATCCTAGAAGCTCTATATGAATTTACGGCATACTACATTACTAATTTCTTGATCCAAACTTCTAAATAAAAGACTTCTTCTTTGTTTATTTGTTTTAATTTCAAACATTTTTAGTAATATATGTGATACACTCCAGTACAGAATATATGATAAGGTCTTTTAAACCCTTAATCTGAAAAAAAGCCAAACAAAACACAAAACATGGAAACCCAGTTTTCTATATTAGTATGTCTTTGCATTATCTGAATTTGGTGCTGTATTTGTTGTACTGGATGTAATTGCTACATGGATCTAATAAAAAATCTTTTATTGGGGATTTAAATGCCATGCTTCTATTCACCTTCACTAGAATTTTAGCATCTATACATTTGAAAAAATGTTCTATATGTAGTACTGTGTTGCAAATTATATTTATAGCAATTTTATATATATATGTGTGTATATACATAGAGAGAGAAAAGCTTCTTCAATTCATGTCCTAAAATATTGCTAAACATGTATGAACATGGAAATACATTTATTGGTGTTATTTTGGCTTATAACAGAAATATAAAGGGAGTAGGGGAAAGTATGTCAGTTGTCAAAAATCTTTCTGAAGAAAAGCCAAATACACAGCACATCTCTGCAGATGAGTTCACAAAGGGAGGAATGTCTCTTTGGAGGAATGAGGCTCAAGGTGTTGTCATTACTGTCATGGAGTCTAATCAGAGGGAAGCCACTAGCTCTATACCCTGGGGGTCAGTACTGAGTCCAGTCCTGTTCATCAGGGTCACAGGGCAAAGTGGACCCTCAAAAAGTTTTCCAGGGACTCAAAACTTGTAGGAGTGGTTTAATATGCCAGAGGATCAAACTGTCATCCAGAGGAACCTTGGCACCCTGAAGAAATAGTCTGACAGGAACCTTGTGGAGTTGCATAAGGGGAAGTGCAAAGTGCTGCACCTGTGCAGTAACAACCTCACTCACCAGTACATGGCTGGACCACCCAGATGGAAAGCAGCTTGTCAGAAAAAGTTCTGGCTGTCCTGATGGACAACAAATTTTACATGAGCCAATGATGTGCCTTTGACAGAAGGAATGCCAATTATATCATTGGATGCATTAGGAGGAGTGCTGCTGTCAATACTTAGTGAGTGTTCATTGAAACTGAAACAAGTGATAAAGAGCCCATATATACCCTTGACAATTTTACATTACCCACTTCAGCAGTTTTTCTTATTGAAAAGCACTACTTGAAACCAAAAAAAAATCCTCTGTCTGCAGTGACCCATCCCCAGTGTATAATTCAAATAAATAATGCCCACAGTAAAAACTGCTCTGTTCTCAAGAGTAGGGACAATAAGGAAGGACATTTAATTGCTGAATTAGTATAGGGACATATTGGTTTCTCTGTAAATAACTTAGAGGTAACTTGGAAGTACTAGAGTGGGATCTGTGTAACCATGCCTTGGGAAACTAGCAAGCTCTGATGTCATCAGAAACACAGAAATATATGTGCATCCAGACTGACCTATCCATACATTAAGAAGAACATATTTTTAGAATTCTGCTATAGTGACATGCTTCAGTTTGTTCCATAAAGAACAAAACCCGATCAGCTGTTTACACACAATGAAAGCCAGGGTGTCAACTTAAAGACCTGATGTTATTCCCTGGAAGATTATTCTGTTCTAAGATTAGTCCCACCGATGGAGTGTGTACAGCCAAACCTGACTCCAAAGAGCTTATCCCAAAAGTAGGTGTTTAATATATGCATGCAATATGATACAAAATGTGTCAGTACCATTAACAGGATATGCAAAAATGAAATGTCTTAAAGTGATTAAAATGCAACTGTAAAACATCCTGGATGAGGTAAAGTACAGTAATTTAATACAATCCCAGTTCCAGAGAGAAAAGATATGGAACACGCTACAAAAAAGACAGCTTACTAGCTTAATGAAAATATGAATAATAAAGTAAAAGTAATTAAGTAGGAGCTCAGTAAGACAATTCCCATGCTTGAGACATCACTAGTAGAGTCTAAAAGCTTCTACATCTTCTTCTTGTTGCACCTAAAATGCTTGTGAAAACACAGCGCCTGAGGTATAATACCCATGTTCAGTAACCTTTGGGATTAAAATGTTTTCTTTAGAGATCCTTGAAAACTGATGCACTAAAGAAATGGGAAGACCTTTCATTCACTGCTAAACACAATCTTAGAAGGAGTTTTGCCATAAAAGTTCCAGTTTTGATCCAGCTATCGTGCTCAATTCACAGTTTAAAACTATCAGTCAATAGCATACAAACTTTCTCAGCCAAAGTAGGAAAGCTGTTATTGTGTAAAATTCAGCAAAAGTCTCGGTGAAACAGTCATATCTTCATATACTTTGTTGAATCAGAGCTTAACTTGCTTTTTTTAGCACTGAATTTGGGCCTTTTTAATTATTAGATATTTTATCTAAGCTAAAATTCTTATTTTTCTTTCATAGTGTCTTCTATTGTGTTTCTTTCTAGCACATGCTTTTAAGATTTTATTTGTCCGTTTTGCCTCTTTATCTCTGGTTTCCTCATTTCCTTTATTTAATCTAAATTTATCTGCAAGGCCTCATAGGCTTTAAACATAAAAGTGAACTGATGGTGGGCCTGAGCTATGATGGAACCAAAGCATCTTTTTTAAAGTTAAAGGTTCACCTCACTTAATTTAGACTATAGGAACATACTTATCTACATGCTGGATGCATTCCTTACACCACTTTCTTCAAGGAGGACCTAAAGCTCTACTCACCTGTCCCTACTTCGATTCCTGGTGCCATCTGAGATGCCACTCAGTACCCAGGACATGCACATGGAGATGACAGTCACATACTGTAAGAGATCTCTTGGAAACATGTACTGTGCTGCAATGGCAGCTGGAGGCCAGGCTGGACACACCGACATGGTGTTAGATATGTTTATGTGGGTAAATGAATTGAGCTACTTGACTTACAGACAGACATCAGAACCAAAAATACCTGTATTTCACTGAGCTGAAGCTACTGTTGTAAATTATATTCAAAAGGCATGACTCTTCTCCAAGACTTTGTGAAGAGTGATTTATAACCTGTGGAATACATCAGGCAAGTGCTTTCAAATGTGTGTTGAGTAGCAATCAATGGATTTATTTGTCAGGCTTTTTTGACATTTCTGTTTCATTCTAAAAATCCTCAGTTCATGTACAGAAGATCCCATCCCATCCCAGTTGTCATATAACATGGTGTAGCTTTATTGTTTTCTTCTTTGTATGGGATTTTACCTACTATCTTCTTTTTCACTTTCACTCCGTCTTCACATTCTATTCTCTTATCTCCCTTTCCTTCCTCCTTTCCTTTCTGTTCCCTTGTCAGGTGTCTCCATCTGCCTGTTTCCAGAAGAGAATTATATAGACTATTATATGCCCCAAGGGATAATAGAAAATTAGGATTTTGTCTTTACATTTTGTTGATGATGTTGTTGTTGCTATTATTATTATTACTATTTCTACTACTACCACTATTACCATTATAAAAAAAGGACTAAAGAAGCAAGCAAAACAATGGTGTGTGGGGTTTTTTTCCCTGCTGCAACTTAAATAGTTTACAGCAAGTCAACAAAATGGCATCTCATCAGTCACATTTTTTAGCTTTGTGAAAATTGCGCTTAAAGACAAAACTCATCAGCCCTGGAATAAGATGCCACTAAGTGTGCCCAGACAATTCAACAGAGCCAATATGAAAGCAAGAGACCACTGGCCAGAAGAGTGAGCCTTCCATGTTCATGAAAGGAATAAAATGAAAGAAAATGTCCAGTGACATGAGGGTGCAGCATAATTGATAAATTCCATATAACCCTTTAGTCAACAGATGTCTGTGGCCATAACCTCAGTTTTTGAAGAACAGCATAGTTCCATGGCAGACTGGAGCTGTACTGATTGAATCCAGTTCAGAACTCAGTCCAATTATCTCTGTATACAATGAGTCATTTGCACAGCTGACCTCTGGGAATTCCTGTCACAATGCATCTATGGATAATATTTCATTGGAGTTCAATATGGAGCAAGTCTGAGCCCTAACTGAGGATCTTAACCAAATACAGAGAGAAATACAATATAGATTATGATTTACTGCAGTCTGCTAAAATCACTCTTAACAACCTTTGCTGATGCTGACAGGTCTGAGATGTGATAATGTAGTTGCAGGATTTCTTGAAGCTATGAACTCTAAAGAAACCAGCAAACATGCAAAGGGTACCATCAAAGCAAGCAGTGGAAGGAATCCAAAGATCCGTTAAAGTACAAAGACAATTCCAGATCAGAATGATTCCAGTCTTGTCTGGATTAAGACATAATTTTAAATTATTTGTGATACTATTATGTATTAGTACTGTGCAATTCAAACTTGAGAGGACTTTAAAACATCCCTTGCAGAGATCATCGCAGTCAAATTCATTGCATCATGATCTAAATTATGATAGTTCCATTATTCTTGCTGTCTACACAATGCTTTAAATTAAAACCTGCCCTAACAAAAAGCTCTTTAGCATACTGTACATAGGTATTATTTGTTTTTTTCTTTCTTTAGAAAATACAGATTTCTTTAATTCGTGTTTATAATACAAGGAGTGGAAGAATTAAATTTTTATTAAATTTTATTTTCCTTAAACTTAAATAATAAAATACACAAACATAACTGGAATTTTTCTAACATAAAAAAGTGGTATGCTGTCTGCAAATCACCAATTCATTTGGGCAAGCATATTTCATTTATCTGACATTTTCCAAGTTTCATATACATAAAATAGATTTGCTTGGGATTTAATATTGAAAGTTAGCCACATTTATCGTAAAATTTGACAGAACAGTAAGAGTTGTGGTTGCCCTAACCCTGGCAGTGTTCAAAGCCAGGTTGGATAAGGCCTTGGATGACCAGGTGGCTTGGTTTAGCTAGTGGAAGGTGGAAGGTGTCCCTTACATAGCAGTGAGGATTGGGATAAGGTCTTTAAGGTCCATTCCAACCCCTTAACATTTTTTTGATTCTATGACTCTATGAATAAATAAGATATTGATTTCTTGGACAGTGTGACAATTTTATCTTTTTTTCACATGGATGCAATAAGTATTAAATCAACCACCTCTAACAGAGAAGCCAGTGATCTTTATAGTATTTGCAGGTGAAAAAAAAATGTTTTTCTCCTGGAAGATAGTAGAAATGGGAATCACTAATTTAACACAGCTATTTCTATTTAGAATAACTGATGTTATTCCCAAAATAATTATCATAGATTCACCACTCTTGTTATCTAGTTGAGTCAGAAGGCTTGTGTGTATGAGGCCACATTTGCCTGCAGACATGCTTGGGCCCCTCTATATGCCAAATGTGCCACTTGCCTACTGCAGAACAGTGAAATCCTCCAGCAGCTCCAGTTTTCTTCCAGAATAATCTCTTAACAGGTGGCATCTTGTCATTGTCAGTGGCTCGCCATCCCAGAGAGCCATAAGGATCCATGCAGGGACTGATGCTCTTTCTTTTCCTGCGAAATCTAACAAAACTAGCCAATAACAACCTCTTCCCTTTCACAGACAATTCCACCTTATGTCAGCTGGTTTCTTCCAAGTCACATCAGGCCCATTCTGCTGCAAGTGCACCGAAAGGACTTATGCTGTTTGACAGCTAAGCCATACACCAGCTAATCGCCATCAGTGAAAGCAAAATGCAAGAAAAAAACTCCTTTCATTTCTGGTGCTGCTTCTGGTCATCCCACTCAGCAGTGTGAGCTGTTTTTTTTAGCATTCTGTCAGCCCTGTGAAGATCAGTTTAGAAATTAGAGTAGACACAGCTAGCAAATAGCTTTGAATCACTTTGAGTGTAATTAAGCGTGAAGCATAGCTGAGGGCTTTATTTGATCCAGACTGGTCATTTTATTGCTAATGTACTCTGCAGAAAGTTTCTATATCCTTACTGTGGTGGCTTTCTACAGCACTGACTGAATACTCATGCTCTGTGCATTTTATTTAAAAATAAATGAGAACAATTAACTTTGATTTGTTGTAACAGTTGCAAAGGGTATACGTTGAGGTTTGCTCTCGTGCAGTATTTGCATGTAGCTGTACCAAAACCTTCCACTGAACACAGCAGAACTTGCTGTTGTATCTCATCCCTGAGGTGGAACAGGCACATTAATGCTGTAGTAAATATGATGAATCACAGTTCAGTCATCCTAAAAGAGTCTAGAGGATGGATCTAAAGACTCCAGAGATCATTCTTCTGTTCAGAGGAACTAAAGCAGCCATGCATGAGACCTTCCTCAAGGCAGTGATAAAATATAATTTCTCTCTTAAACTCCTGGATCTTGCCCAGCCTATTCAGATAGATATACTTGTGAGTTTAATACTGCATGTGTTGCATGCTCATTAATATATACTGTATTACTAAAAGAAGTTAATTATTTTTTGTTATTTAAAAAAAGAAATATTAATTTTTACTTAAGTTCATCATATCAGGATTCAGTTCCTTCCTTTTACAATATGATTTTTCATAGAAAAAATGCTGATTTGAAATTTTTTGTCCTAACCATTACAGAAAGTCTCTTATCTAAGCAAGTTCTGAAATTTTATAAGTTACCTTTGCAAGAAAATGAAGGAATTCATACCATGTAAGATTTTAAAATTAGATTCAGAGAAGATTTCTTATTATTATTTCTAATCCACTAAACCTCAAATCATGACATAATGATTTTAACTTGTTTCATCTTATAAAAATGCTTTCTCAGGTAAATGAGTGATGCAGTACAGTTTCTGCTCAGTTAAGCTGGGTCAAAACCAACACTATGCAGGTCACTGTATCAAAGCCAGTGCAAGCATTGCGTAGTAAAACAAGTCATCTTGAAAACTTGCCAGATGGCACTAATGGTTATTCATGAATTGCTATAGTAATTCAGTCTCTTAAAACAAAAGTCCTTCCTAGTGAGACAAAAAAAATGCTGGCACAGAGACAATTGATTTGTTATGTTTTACTGTCTAAGCGAAAGATTTAGGTCGCTTAAGCTTTCCCATCTAAGGCTAAGTTACATGTCCATGTTGTCATAGATCTAGAACAAGAAAGACTTTTCAAAGGGATTATAAAGGTGATCTTAGCTACTATCTGCAGACTTCTTTTTTCAACTGATTGCTTATTCTGTTGCCCACACATAAGGACACAGTAGCATTGAATATACCCAAATACAGCTCATGGGACCCAGAATGTCCAGAAGACTCCTGATCGTCTCAAGAGCAGCTGATGGCCCAGCAGGGAAACTTCAGAAAACTCGGTTGACTTTATATGCCAATGTTCAGCAATTAAAACAAGATTCAGTCTGTCCTTGACTGTAAAAAGTATCATCTAGTTACATGTGTACTTAATACCATGGTTTAGTGATGATGGACTTGGCATTCATTGTTAGGTTAATGGCTGGACTTGATCTTAGAAGTGTCTTCCAACCTAAATGATTCTATGATTCCAGAAAAGCACTTAAGACACCAAATTATGAGTATTATCCTGCTCTATACACAATAAATACATACCTTTACCTTTAAACATCTGCATCTGTTAGGTGAGATTAATCTGGTCCAAAAGTCCTAAATTATGCATCAAACTGAATCACATGCAAAATATTGTCATGGTTTAACTCCAGCCAGCAGCTAAGTGGCAGGAGAAGAGTGTACAAAACTAGGAGGACAATAGACAAAAAAGTATTGAGATGAAAACACCTTAACAATTAAAAAAATAGTTTTATAATAATAATAGGAGAGAGAAAAGAAAATCCAAGTGATGCAGTGTACATTTGCTAACCACTCTTCGGTGCATAGTCTGTCCCTGAGCAGAGGTTGATCCCTCACAGCCAACTGCTCCCAGTCTGCACACTGAATGTGTGGCATTCTATGGCATGGAATATTTAATATCCTTTTGGCCAGTTTGGGTCACCTGTCCCAGGTGTGCTCCCTATCAGCATCTTGTGTACCTGCTTGTTGGAAGAGCATGGGAATCTGAAAAGTTCTTGACTTGGGGTTAGCACCATGTAGCAACAACTAAAAATTTGTGGGTTTCCAACATTAGTCTTCAACCACTGTTACAGCTACTGAGAAGGAGATGAAACCAGGACAAATATGAACCAAGACATTGTATGTTCTGCTAAATCAAGGTCTGTGTAATTTTGGACAGAGGTAAGAATTAGCGTGTGACTGTCCTGGTTAGAACAGGGTGAACTTTTGCAATAGAAGGAGGAGCATGGCTAGAACCCTGAGGTTATTCTATGCCATCTGACATCATGCACATGGGGTGGGGGGAAGCAGTGTCTTCTGGTTGGGCAGTGTGGTGGAGTTGTTGGGATATTGCCAGCTTCCACATGGTCAGCATTCAGATGTGAATCAGTCACCTCTCTTCTACACGCTTTTATTAACAAGAAGGGGGAAAGAGTGAGTGAAGCACAGTTTAGAGTGTTTCAGTAGGAATTCTACGTTTGGAAATACCATTCCTAAACCACAAGACTTAAATACATACAAATGAAACTACACAAGCTTAATAGAGTTGGATTAAGAACCACAGTTCCTGCTGGGGAGTTAAGGCAGTATTTTATTCTTCATCCAGTCTTAGAACTCTTCACAATAGTCTCTACAAGAATACCTTTTACAGTACAGATGAATATGGTTTAGAGCCAAATTCAGATATCCATGTGCGTTTTATATATCAACATATGAGCTGTAAATTCTCTGCATAAGCAAAGGAAATATGACTTAAGTCTTGCACTAAAACGCAGGGATCTTGAGCTGAGATGTGCTGAGGCATCTGAGAAATGCACAAAAGTGATGACTAAGACACAAGATGTGCAGAATCTCTGTATATAGGTATAAGGCTCCTATATAAGTCGGGCATTGAGATTTCTGAATTCTCCAGCGGCAGCTGGAGATCAGAAGGGAGAGTAAAGGTGTTTCAAAGTGCAGTAAGTATCCTTGTATTCAGATAATCAAATAGATATCTGGAGCCTATTATGCCATTCTCACTAATGCATTTCAGTGAATACAAAACATCTGATCCATAAAATCCCATTTTACACTAAAATATTTAACTAAAAAGATTTTTAAAAATCTGTATCTGAAAAAGATCAAAGTCCAAACAGCAATCTATATCATTGTTTTCAATGACATTGACTTGGATTCAATCATTGTTCAGTGCAATGAGAAGTTTTGTAAAGATAAATTAAATGGACCAAAACTTCATTTATATAAAGTTACATGAAACTCAGGTCCACCTACCTTGTTCTAAGATAGTTGTAATCATTTTATCTATTTTAATATTTGCTTTTGATGATTTGGGACTGAAGAAATAATCTGAAAAATATTTTACTTTGATTAGCTTTGTCAGCTGGGGACTTTATTTTGCAGAGGCAAATGTTAATAATGGATGGCACAGGGCTGAATCCCACTGCAGTAAAACCCATAGGATTAGTTGGTGGAATAAGCAGTTCTGGTTTTGGCCACTTACTAATATGCCTAAATGTATTTGCTGTGGGGAATGAGATTTTAAAGGAAGAAATAAATATGCATTGTAAGAGCTTGTTAAGTATTTCAGTAAGTCACCTGAACCTCTTGAGAAATTATTGGCAGTTCACATGTATTGTCTAAGTTCTTTTGTGTACCTGTGTGACAGGGATGTAATTCTCCCCTACATGGATTTACTGTAAGCCAGAGGCACACATTGCCTGTGAATGAAAGTGAGACTTATAGAAGCACCCATGACTAGGCAACCAGTAATTTCCCATCATTATTCTAGCACAAAGCATCTTTATAATATAGGAAAAATCTATAGCACAGCTGTTGGAAACTTAGAGGTGAGAGTTTCTTTTTTATTTTTAATTTACTTTTTTATTTCAGTTTTGCCTTGTGCAGAAGTGGCTGCCTATTTCAATAAATAAAAAAAAATTACCATGATGTCACATTACATTTCATAAGCAAAGGTGAGTCCATTGCATGTTCTAATATCTCAGTTTGCATTGTGCCATGTGGTGTGACTGAGCCGACTCTAATCCACAGCAATGTGAAGCCTGTAACAAATGGCTTGTGTCCCTGCTGCTCCCCATCAGCCCGGAGAGCAAAGACACAGAGAATTATATAAGAACAGTGGGTGGAAGCAGTTAATGGGCTTTTTGCTGCTGGCATTTCTCAGACAGAAATACTGTCAAACAAAGCCTGGCATGCAGAAATCATTATTTACTCAGATGTGATCATATACAGTTTGACAGGTATCATTCAGTTGCTGACCTGCAATGCAAATAAGAAAAAAACCACATTGCCAAAACAAGGTTAATTCTTGTTCTGTGTTCATCACCAAATCACTGTCAATATAAAATGGACACTCTCTGTGCAGCTGTGGTTATTTGAAAGACATTCCTATCAGACTTTTACATGGTGCATTAGGGGTTTATTCTGCATGATAGAGTGGAGTTTTATTTCCCTGTTTTGAAGGGGGTCCTTAGGGAATTAACTGAGCAACTGGGCAGTGAGAGTGACTTTCTGACTCATGTTTTGTGAAGGAGAAACACACAAGGAAACAACTTTCTAGTTAGTTTTCTGAGGAACTAATAAGTGTGAATAAACGTAAGTATTAATCTAATTGGCCGCACTTTGGAAGCAGTATTTCCATGACAGGTGACAGCTATGATGTTCATAAACAGCCCTATTTTTGAAGCATTACTTAATGGAAGTGACAAATAGTTCAAACTGAATATATAAACTGCATCACAGTATAACACCTCCAAGTGACATATTGATCAGAGCTTAAATGAATTGGTTGAATTAAATTTGGGTCATGCGGTGAGTGGCTTTTTTAGACAAGGCTAGAAGAATGAAAGCCCTCTGACTGAAATTTGAAAAAAAACCTCTGTTTTGAATAAAATGAAATTCTAGTTCTGCCTTCCCTCTCCTTTTCCTTCCCTGCCACACTACTGTATCAGTACATCTTGAAAGGTTTAAAGGAAAGGCAGATGCTACCTTTCAAAACGTTATTGAGTAATTTTACATTAGTGTACTGTAGCGTCATTGTACTTGATATTGAGATGAAGAATATGTTAGCTCGAGGTTGTGCATCATTTTCTGTGATCTCAGCTGGAGGTAAGATTGTTCAAAACTGGCACAGCTTGAATATTGATACAAATACAATTATAACATTCCGCTAACAGAACTGAAAAATTGTTAATCAGTTTTATTAATAATTATGTGTAATTCTAAGAGTCCTGACCCCTACTGAGCCATTTAGGAAACTCTACAAAACAAAATGTGCTATAAGCATATTTCCACATGAACAGCTGTATGAAGAACTGATCCATCAAGTTGTGTGAAAAAGCAAATTTTTTTAGAAACGTTTTGAATAAAGTGAGATATTATTTCCATTCATAACATAGATGGGACGCAGAGGTGGAGATTCTTACTGAATACTGCAGTAGTGGTATAATGTTTGCTACCAACACTGCCATGGTAAAGGGAGTAGAAAAAGGAGAAAAGAGATGGGAGGCAAGAGGAAGGCAAAAAACCTGAAAATTTAAGCTCTTTAGAAAGGAAGTATTGTATTAATTCAGTCCTTGTTTGAGGTGATTTTAAGGAGCCTTTTGTCCAGAAATATTCCAAGCAATCTCAACTGAAAAACAGTTCCTTTAAATATGTTTGCTTGGGTATTCATATGTTGAGGTACTCAAAATTGCTAGCTCCTTATAAAAGTCTTTGTCATGACTCTGAAGAGATACTAAAATGTTCATAAAGTACTGGTAGTTTCCAAAATTTGAAAATACCTTTTTCTTCCTACTGGCTTTTAAATAGGTGTAGACCTGTCATTCTACAAAGAAATAATTATTTTCCATTTGAGTGAGAGTATGTTTCTCCGTGAAGGCTTGGAGCAGCTCCTCTGCTTAAAACTGAAGACATTCATAAGAAGTCTTAGAAAAATATACAACTCTAGCACATAGTGTGCACACATAGCAGTCAGTATCTGCCAAAGGGCATGGATACTCAGTTTCATTCCAAAGTCTCTTCTAGCGCAGTCACTACAAATTTTCCTTACGAATTTTATAGGTTTCTTTTAGAAAAGTCTGTTATTAACCTGTACTTTCAGAAATCCTGTTTATCTATTTTGTGTCCAATAGCAGAATTTGTCTCTTTCTTGTCAGACTCTCACCCACACTGCTTCTGACACAAGCCAGGATGCCACTGGCCTCCTTAACCTCCTGGACACCCCCTGGCTCAGGTTCAGCATCTTCAACCAGCACTGCCAGGTCCTTTTCCACTGGGAATCTTTCCAGCCACTCCTCCTCCAGCCTGTGGTGTTGCACATGGTTCTTGTGACCCAAGGGCAGGACCCAGCACTTCGTCTTGTTGATTCTCATGCCCTTGGCCTCAGCCCACTGATCCAGCCTGTCCAGTTCTTCCGTAGAGCCCTCCTACCCTGCAGCAGATCAACACTCCTGACCAACTTGATGTCATCAGCAAACTCTCTGAGAGTACACTCAATCTCTCTTTGAAAGAAGAAATCCATGCCTCAGGAAGAGAAAAAAAAAATCATCATACCTTCAAATAATTTTATCTTTAGATTTTCTGTCAGGGATATTTATGCATCCTATCTTAAAAAGAGACTTATAAATTCACCCATGTTACCTATAGATAATAAGATCTAGAATTCTTTAATACACTTTACAGAAGAGCTAGGGAAATCAAGAATGTTTCAGTTTAACATTAGTAAAATAAAAGAAAAAAGAAGCAAGAAAAGCTTGATTAGGTTGAAGCAAAACTTCCATATATCAAGCACAAAAATTAAGCCTGAAGATGTCATAGATGGTCTGGTCTATTTGAAATGAAAGGGTTTTTTCTCATTTTCAGGCTATCTATTTTTATAATAATTTTCATTTTATATTTATTGACAAATTAAAAAGAAGAAAAAAACACATACTTATTTTAAATAGTAAGCAGAAATGTTTTAACATTTCTATAAATCAAAGTGTTAAATTAAAGTTTGATGTTTTATAAGTGTTGATGAGGCTTATCTAACTTCTTGTAGAAAAAGACAAGCAAATAAATTTAGTCCCATTTTGTGAATAGTACTGGTTTTTCTTATTTTATATATTTTGTTGAATTCACTACTAACTAGCAGAATATGCCAAATAATATTCTGTATCAGTTTTCAGCTAAAACCATGCAGCCAAAATGTAAATAAGTTTGAAGTTACATATTTGTGCTGAAATAGTTGAAAATTTACCAGATTTCAACAAATTATTACCCAAAGAACTTTGACATAAGAGAAGCACCTTACAACTAGAAATCCTCTTCATTATAATGGATATACTATTCAGAGATATTTTAACCATAGAAAGGGAAGCAATCTCTGAGGAATTATGTTTTTTAATAACAGAATTAAATATATGCTAGCTAAATACATAACCCTTTTCAGTACTAGAGCCTCTTTTCTCACTTGATAAGACATGAGCAATATTTTTTTAATAAAATACTGTATGAAAATAAGCTTAAAGGGCAGCCTGTTGGATTTTGCATGCCTCAGCTCTGATTCCACAGGTGTCTCTTTGCCTAGCAACATTATTTATGCATTTTTTTTAGTTTACTTTACAGGCATGCCAGCATTCACATGGTAGACCTATTGAACAAAAGTACAATAGATGTAATACATCAATACATTTGAGCTGAACAGCTTTAATTAGGCCTTCCTGGTCATTCCATCAATTCACTGGCGTTCCATTGGGATTTGGATAGCACCATGCCTTCTGTAGTGCCTGAAAATTATGGCACTCCCATCCCACTCTGCCAGTCACATCACAGGGTTAGACAATCAGCATTAAATCACACAGCAGTCTGTATTCCAGAACATAAATTCTCCCCTAAAGTATTATATTTGAGACACTAAAATCTTTCCAAGTTTAATATCTATTTGAAATTCAAGCTATCATGAAATTTTCTGTGCAACACTCTGTTGTTGCTCAAATTAAAGGTGTCCTTCACTTGAAGATTTATGCTTCTCAGATATGACAGATGTATTTTTTGCATTTGTCTGGCAAATGGGATTTGCTAGAACTTGCAGACGTTACAAACCCCAAAAACTGCTTTTCTGCTGCTGCAGTAGCTCTCTTGGTTTGCACTTCATTTGAGAACTATATGCCAAACAGATTATTTAGGATTTAACAACCCTAAAGCAGGTAATTTATTCACACATATAAACTTATATCAGGATTAAATTCCTCATATTTATTCCTGGTCACACAGTTGCCTAACCTATTCACGGTACTAAGGCTTGTTTATTTAGATGCAAAGGATGAATCACAAAATAAAACAATGTTTGAGGTTGGAAGGGCTCTCTGGAGAAAAGTTTTCTGGTGTTCTGGGTGAACCTCCTGTGCTGCAGTTTGTGTCTGTTGACCCTGGTCCTGTGACCAGGGTCATTAGAAAGACCTGAGTTCTGTCTTCCTTAGACCTTCCTTTCAGGCATTCATATACACTGATAAACTCCCTGTAAGCCTTCTTTGCTCCAGGCTGGACAGCCTCTCAACCTTTAGACACACAAGACGTACTCCAGCCTCTCCTTCTTTCTCACGGCCTTTGTTGGACTGTGTTTAATGTGCTCATGTCTGTCTTGTACTGGAGAGCCCAGAACCAGACACAGTACTCCCAGTAGTAGTGGTAGTAGTACTCCCAGTAGTAGGTCTCACTAGCACTGAGTAAAGGGGAAGGATCATTTCCCTTCACCTGCTGGCTGCACCCCTAATGCAGCATAGGCAATCATTTGCCTCCTTGTATCACTGCTGGTTCATTTGCAGTTTGCTGGTTCATGTTCCCCAGCACTGCCAGAACCTTTCTTGCAGAGCTATTTTCCAGCCAGGCATCCCTGAAATATATTCATTCACTGTGGTTGTTCTTCCTCAGTTGTGAAAGCTGAGCCCATCAGTGATGGCAGTAGAACCTCTGGGATAACGAATTTAAAGGGAAAAACCTACTGTGCAGCAGCAGGTGAGAGGATTTAAAATACGCGTAACAGGTCCATGAAGAAAGGGGGAGGAGAGATGCTCCAGGCACTGGAGCAGATTCCCTGCAGCCCGTGGTGAGGCAGGCTGTCCCCTGCAGCCAGTGGAAGTCCACAATGGAAAAGGTATCCATTTCACAGTCCAAGAAAACACTACCCAGGAGCAGGCGGGTGCGCCCTGAAGGAAGATGTGACCATGTAGGAAGCCCACACTGGTGCCAGCTCTCGGCAGGACCTGCAGGCCCATGGAGAGAGAAGCCCACACTGGAGCTGGCTCATTGGCAGGATTTTTCACCCCAGGGGGACCCATGCTGGAGTTCCTGAAGGACTGCACCTGTGGCAGGGACACACTCTGGAGCAGGTCATGAAGAACTGAAGTCAGTGGGAAGGACCCGGATCGGAGAAGTTCAGGGAGCATTCTGTTGGAGGGACCCCGCACTGGAGCAGGGGAAGAGTGTGAGCAGGAAAGAGGCAGAGAAATATATGAATAACTCCTATGCCCTGTTCCCTGACCCTGCTGGGAGAGAGGACAGGGAGAAATTGGGAGTAAAATTCAGGCTGCATAGAGAGGCAAGGGGTGACGGGAAGTTTCCTCTAGTTTTATCTCTCATTGCACTAATCTGATTTAGATTGTCAAGAAATTAAAATAATTTCCCCAAGTTGAATCTGTTTTGCCTGTGACAGTAATTGGTGAGTTATCTCTCCCTGCCTGTGTCTTGACCCATGAGGCTTTCATGATATTTTCCTTTAGCCGTATCCTGCTTAGAAGGAGTGATGGAGCAGGTGGGCACTAGTAGCTAGCTATGGTCATTCCCACCACAAAGGTAAAGACATAGATGTGTTGCACTCTGCTAGAATTATTTCATGCTGTAAAATTGTTATTCTAGCTCCAGACGTGGCGATGCACAATCTGGCATGTGGCAGATTATATATGATCAGTCTAGGTCCTGTAGCAGGGATAATGCTGCATTCAGTTCCATACAGAGTCCAGAGCAACCAGCTTCTTCCACATCTTGGGGAGTTCCTGAAGGAAGTTGGACTGAGATTTTAATTCAGGCTATATGGATTAAAACAGCAGTCCACTCTTTTCAACATTTTATAGATATTACCTTTTTAAATGGTCTCAGAGATTTTATTCTTGTTTGGTTTCTTTCCATATGAAATGTTCTAATCTGATATTTCTTTTCTCTACAAAAGTAAAAAGGATTGATCTGTAACTGCTTGGGTGGACACACCCAAATTTTAATGAGCGTAACCTTAGCAGGATTTGAACAAGCCAGTCTTTCAGCTATGATATTGACATTCATACATAAATCCTCCTAGTATTTTTTTTCCATTTTTTAGTATATATAGATACATTATTTTACTCTCAGCATAGGTGTCCTATATCTTCTAGTTAATGAAACAGAAAGATACTAATATTTCGCTATTGCTGTTTTGGATAGTCAGTAATTACTGACTATTTAAAGTAAAGGTCAAAAATATTAATCTGTATATGTTATAGTAGTTCATGTCAGGAAGTCACACGCATTCAAACTCTAATTAAAAGCACAGGTAATTTATTACGCTGTATATAACTCTTCTCCAAATTAAATAGCGAAGAAGATTTCAACAAAATTTGACAGTATCTTTACCTTGCATTAGGTGATATTTTTATTTATTTTATTATGTCTTCAGAAAACATGTAGGTTTTCTTAAAAAGTAATTTAAAAAAACACCCACTAAATTAGAACTCCATACCATTAACTTCAAGCACACAGAATTTTTTTAGTTTTGCAATGCGCTATCAAAACCTAATATCAGAGATAACAAAATATATACATACACAACTAACTTCATAGTATCTGAGTACTTTATGTACTTCAGCTTCCGTAATTCCTTTTGGGTTTTTTGTGGGGTTTTTTGGGTTTTTTTCCCCACAGCATAACTGTTTATGTTTCAAGCACCTCATAATTGCAATTCTCCTTACCCTTATTACTGTGAGTACATTCTCTTTGGTGTCCCTAGAGTTTAAATTTTATTCAGCTGTGACTCCAGAAGCTCTGCTCTGCTGAAATAGTAATTTCAAGAGCCTTTGGCCACTTTGTAAGTTGAACTGGAAGGGCAGAAGGGTATGTTGTGGTGTGTGAAGTGGGGTCTTTCACTATCTGACAAATCCCCTGACAAGGGACAGTCTCAGGCTCAGAGTGATTGGCAGCTCCTGCAGCTTTTGGACCTGAACAGCTGCACATCGCAGCTGAGCTGAAAAGGGTCCTCTAATTATCACAACATTAACAATCCACTGGTTCTGGCCAAAAGGGACCACAACTGAGAAGTCGTTTTGCAAGCTGCTTAAAATTTTTCATAGACCACATGCAGTCTGCCCTTTGTGACATAAGACAGTCTAGTAGCAATAAAAATAGTGGTAATATGGTAAGTAATTAAATTATGCTAGAGAAATACAGTCAAAAGTTTATTAATGCTTTTTACTGTGAAGAAAAGGGCACTTTTATATAAGAAAACACTGAAATACTGCAGACAGTTTAACCTAGTTAATTAAGCTGGTTGCTGGCTATTTTTAGAAGGATAGTAAGGATTGTTTAGAGGTGTTTAACACATTGCAGTCATCTGAAGGAAAAAGGGAAGGAAAATAAACCTGACACACACCACTGCACAATCTGTAATTATGGCAGGATAAGAATGAAGAAGGTAAAATGAAGATAAGCAGAGCTTTATGACATAACATGGAATATCTATCTGACAACTTAAGTACCCTTCTGTTCATTCTAAACTGAGATTTTTCCCCGAAAAAACCAATTCTCACATATAATATTTGTGCTAATTTAAATTCAGAGCTAGCATAAACAAAAAACCTTAAAAACAGTAATTAGAGAGTATATTACAAGCAAGCAAAATGAGAAACAATATTAAAATTAACATTGATGGTTATGTATATCGCTGGTAGTTGTTAATAGTATTTAATGTCAAGAACCAAGGTAAAATTCACTAATTTTAAACAATATACCACTGAAAAAATTAACAAAGTTCACAAATTTTGATTTTTTCCTGTCTTTCTAGTTTCAAAATAATTTGAAACAAATTACTTTGTTTCAAAATACTTTGCATCACAACATAGTGTATGTTGTGAACATTTTTTATTTTCAATAAAGAAATTTATTGCCTCAGTTTAACATGTGAGATAATATCTGTGGGGATTGTGGATATCCATCCTGAGGGACTTTCAAGATTTGGCTGAACAAAACCACAGCTGATGTTCTATTGCTAGTAATATTCCTACTTAAAGGGAGGTGGGACTGCATGAGTTCCAGAGATCCTCATATTCTTAGTCATTAATTACTCAACAGAAGTTTAAAAAAAATGCTTGGGAAATATGTGAAACATATAATAAGACAATAGCCACTGAAACCTTTGCCAAACAGAAAAGTGGACGTGAACGTTACCTAATTTACTATAAGGAAAATTAGAAACTCATTTTGTAGATATATTGACCTGATATGTTTAAATGATTGTAGTACTTGAGGCTTACCCTCACTTTTTAGGTACTTATAAACAGGCCAAAAGACTGTTTTTGGAAAAAAAACCAACTTCACATTTAAAAGATTCATTAAAGTTAATGGAAATGTCTCCAGATTTCCATCAAATTGACCTATCAAGATTGTAAAATACTTTGGTGGTTGCCATGAAACAATCAGGGTTGGGTTTTTATTTTAATTTTTCTTTTTACATCCTGAATTTTGTTATTTTATTTTATTTTATTTTATTTTATTTTATTTTATTTTATTTTTTTATTTATTTTAATTTCATTTCATTTATATTGTCTCTACCTCTTTAGGAAACCACCAAATATCCACACATACCAGCCTCACATTTTCAAAAGCAGTACATTAATATTTTTTTTTCACTTGAGCTGTTGTCAGGATTAATTAGTGTAGCTACCAAGAATAAAAAGAATTTGTTATTTTAAGACAGCGTTGAGTAAAATACCACAGCTGTCCCATTAACTTCAGCTGGATTTTTGCCTGAATACATAATACAATATTAGTTTATTATCAGCAAACAAGGTGTTCTGCTATATTTTGATTCTCCTCTTAATGGGAGTCTGGATTTTCTTTTTTATTATTTGATTTGATGCTTTTGTTCAGCTTTTAAAAGCCAAAAGAATGAATAAATGGAAACTAAGAAACTGTCAACTTCTCCTTAAACAACGTGATGGCATTGAGAGCTCGTACTGCGGAATAATCAGAAGTAGGGTAAATATGACATTCCTTATGCATATGCTGCAGAAAATACAATTTCTCGAGCCCTTGTTCCAGGTAAAGTGGAATAGCGTACTTTTGGCTTGATATCAGCTAAACTCCAGGTTAATCACACTTTTTGCTATCAGAGAGTGATGGCATGCAGAAGCTGAAGTGAGACTTTGCATTTAATGGATGAAATTCTATTTGCTACAAACTGATAGCGGGTTTGGCAGCTGAATGATGTATTTCCGGAAATGGGAAGATGTCCTAGAAGTAACTCATGGCTGTTTCCAAAGATTTATTAAAACTAAGTTGACACTTGCATCACTGATAGAGGTAATTTCGGAGCTCTTGAAATTCTACTGACCCTAAGATAATGAAACTACCACCTTGTGCACATTTGTATTCTGTGGCAGGTAGCACGGGCTCATGGCTCGGAATGTGAAGCACTATCATTATGTGCTGAAGGAATTCACACCAGTAACTGAGGGCAAATGCATAGACTCAAAGATATTTCAAGAAAGGTAGATACAATACTGGGAACCAAATGAGAGCTCTGTGCAAAAACAATAACAAGTTATTTGGGTTGTTAATAAAACTTAGGGGTCTGTAGGATGAGTGCAGCCTTGTAACTAAGCCATTTTTAAAGGATTATTTATCCTGTATCACAGCAAGAATTTATATTATGCCCTAAAACAAATCAAATCCAGTGCATATGAAAAGTGCCATGAAATGCGCTTAAAAAAGTCTTGCTGGGGAAGAGATGTGCATATTTATGAAATAGACAGCCATGGGCTGTACAAATTAAAGCTTTGCTTATAATCCCAATAATGTTTTTAACAGTATTTTCAGATAAGAAGGATATGTGTTAAAGGCTGATCAAAAGTATCAAATATTTGGGCTCATTCAAAATGCAGATTTGCCATGTGAAATGGGATGATTGCTTTATACTAAAATGCAGCAGAAATATTAGTGAAAATCAAGAGAAATCACTGGAACATTTCACTACTTTCATCAACTTTGTCAAAAACTCCAAAGCCCCTATATCCTTCTCACTATTTAATAATCATCTGCACTTTTAAAGTGTTGAAAAATTTACAGAGATTAGAACAACAAAAGTAATCCTGTAAATGGTCCTGAGGAGACTGATCACCACTGGATAAACAGGAAACTGGTAATAAGAAAAAAAAAATTAAAATTCCTCTAAAACTCTGAATCTGGAGTGAACATAGAGAATTTTTTCTTTTACAAGTCATGCCTTTTATTCAGCTGCAGAACATGTCAGAAAGCAGAAAAACCATTTTGTCTTCATCAAAGACAGTGAGTAGTAAGGGGGAGAGTAACATTTTGAGGAAACTAAAATTGAGGCTATGTATGTACAATATGGTTTATGTTGAATGTAAGGGTTTTTCTGGGACACTATTCCATCTGATTGTTCTTTATGCAATTAGTTACCTTATTAGATGACTTTGGTGCTGGATACTTTTACTGAAAAAAACTTCTTTCTGGTAAAGCTTGCTATTATGCTGGTCCCAAAGTGTCACTTGGATGGAAAGTTGGTCTTATGTTCATAAAGAACTAAAATAAGACCTCTCATGTTTAAAATATCCACAGAGCCTGTATTAGGGTCTGTGCTACACCTGCAAGCTGCATTTAGCTTTCAGTTCTTGCATAGGATGGACATTTGATCTTGGGTTTGTGTTCCTCAAGCCACACAGTGTCACAGCATTTCCCATTCTTCAGAACCATGTTTGATTTATTGAATAAATGAGGAGAAGTATGGGGACATGCTTTTTAGAACTCTGTAGCCCTTACTTTTCTTTCTGAAGCTGCGCCTTGAATCTGAGTTCTCTGAATCTTCATTGGGTTTGTATAGCCAGGTTTTGGCAGTGAGGGGGCTACAGAGGTAGGTTCTCTGAGAAGCTGCCAGAAGATTCCCCAGTGTGCAATAGAGCCCATGGCAGCTAACTCCAAGACAGACTCACCACTGGCCAAGGCCAGGCCAACCAATGATGGTAGTGATGCCTCAGAGATAACATATTTAAGGAAGTGAAAGGAGCCCACATTAAAGCAGCCTGCTCCTGAAGGAGCACACCACAGAAAGGGACCCGTGCTGAAACAGGTCGTGGCAAACTGTAGCCCATGGAAAGGACTCCTGTTGGAGAAGTTCAGGGAGGATGGTCTCCCATAGGAGGGAACCCATTCTGGAACAGGGGAAGGACAGTGGCAGAGACAGCGTGTGATAAACAGACTGTAACCTCCGTTCCCTGTCTCCCTGAGCAGCTGGGAGGGAGGAGGTAGAGAACTGACAATAAAGCTAAACTCAGGAAGGAGGAAGGGGTAGGGGAAATGTGTTTTTTAAGATTGTTCTGCTTCTCATTATCCTTCTCTTGATTTTGATTGGTAATAAATTCAATTAATTTCCCTACATCAAATCTGGCTTGTCCATTATGGCAATTGCAGAGTGAGCTCTCCCTGCCCTTCTTTCAAATCATAAGCCTTTGGCAATATTTCTTCTTCCCTGTCCAGTTGTGAATGGGAGTGATAAAGCAGCTTTAGTGGGCACCTGGCATCCTGCCAGGGTCAAACCACCACTGAATCTAATAATTCAATTCTAAAGGTAAGTACAAAAGCCTATATGTGTATAGTGTTCATTTACAGGGAACACAGAGTGTTTTCATTTGATTGTGGGGTCCTAGGATTATTTTCCTATTAACTATTACTATTATAGTTTACCAACACTGAAAAAATTATAGCTGCCTTTTTACATCATATTTTAGCATAGACTTTTCATGGACCATCTCTATTAGAGGTAATTGCCAGGAAAATTTTAGTTACATTTCCAGTTTTTTACTATCTATGAAGTATACAACAACATTTCCCCACTTTTTCCTCACAATTTATTTATTTAATGAATTGCAGGAAGTGAGCAATTTTCACTGAAATCAGGTTTTTTTCAGTGTAGCCTAAGCTGATTACATATCAGTTTAATATATTCACAAAATGTCTTTGAGAATTTCTATAATGGGACACATACCATAGTTTAATTTTAAAAATTCATGCCAGTTAAATCCCACTGCTTGAAGTCGTTTGGAAACAGATTCAGCTAAATAGATGCAACCACTTTTAGGGCACTTTTATGTCAGCTTTATCAGTTAATTCACTCCAATTAGAAAATATGTTAATGCTCCACATTTTGCAAGAGATCTGTCTGCAAATACTAGGCTGGAGCACACATAACTTGCCTCGGTAAAATAATCCTAGATATTGAGGAAAAGCTACAACAGCAATTAACAATTATTAAATAAAACTTGCAAAATATATAAAGTTTTATTTTTTACACGATTTCACACTTGTGCAGCAGTAATGGCAGCTACTCATATAAGAAATACACCTGTCACTAGCGAAAACAGAAGTCAGATTAAAGAAGACCTATTTTCTTAAATAGATATAGAATCAAAGAAAATATTGTGGCTGTTGTTTCTGTTAAAGGACCAATTGTCTTACCACTTGTCAAGCCTCATTTAGGTTCTGTAGCTAAAAAATTATTAGTTAGTTGCACATTGGAAAAACAGGCAAAAATCAGTTTTTTCAAGGTGCAATATTTTAGGTCTTTTTTTATTATTTTCAATAGATTAATTCAACTTAGAAGGGGACTCTGGTAGTCAAACTGTCCAAATCCCAGCTCAAAACAGGGTCAATCTCCAATTAAAAGACATGTATATTTAGATGGTAATACATTATTACACTGCTCAATAATTTAGAGCTGCCTAAGTTTATTTGACCATTTAATGAGCATCCATTTATGCTGATTTTCACAGATGCTTACTTTAGGAAAATTATAAATTTGCCAACAACAAAATTTCAAAAGAAGGATTAGTGAGATGTTTGGAAGTATTTTCTCCAGCTTTCTTTTATGCTTTCCTCCTTATAAGTGAGGAAGTATCTGGTCTAGTCACAACGTTCTACCATGTGCTTTCATGCTACATTGTTACAATTTGAATATATAGTTGGAATATATAGTACTTGAGAAAAGGAAGGAGAAATGTGCAATACCAATTTCTTCTTTACTTCCCAACAAATGATGGTCTATTCAGGAAAGCAGAATTATCTTCTAAAAATGCATTAATTTTTACATAACCTCAATATGTTTACCAAAATTCATTTTAAATTTATATTAAAGCCATGAATGCATTGAAATTACTGCCTAACAAATTATCCATGGGCATATTCCAAATAATTTACTTCTGCACTTACTCTCAGGAAAGCTTAGCTAGATCAAAAGCTTATGACAAATGGTTTTCTCCTTATTTGCAACATCCTTTAGAAAAAAATTCAGGTCATCACTGACAGGTGATTTGTGATTGTGGATCTACACAATGCACTACTGCGTTATGACAAGCATCAATCAATAATGTGTCAGTCACATATTCTCATAGTCAAAAAACCCAGTCATATAACCAAATTAATGTGCATATTTAAATGTGGTTGCAATAATAAAAATAACCTAAGAAGGGAAAATTTTGCTTTGAGCTTCCTGGAAAGCTGCACGTGCTTCAGATCCTCACACTCAAATGCCTTATTTAAATTCAGTTAGTTAGTTTGGAATTGTTTTTTTCCAGGCATGGGGTATCTCTTTGGGAAAGAATTTAAAAAACACAGGCTATATTTACAGAAAAATACCAATAATAAGTTATTTTATGAAGAGATAAATGTTTGGCCATTTCCTTACTGGGAAATATTTTTTTCTTTTGATATAGAACTTAAGTTAGTTTCCATTGGCAAAAAAATAACTGGCAAAGTGTTTTACTGGAATGGAATAGAGGGATATCCACCAATTTCATTAGTTAAACATCAAGCAACACTGCTATAAAAATACAAAGATAAAATTCAAAAGTTAAAAAAAAAATTAATAGGCTTGGACCTAAATTTCTGATTTCTTACCATGAAAGCAAACAAGTAAGGATTTTTTTTAACACTCACTTTGCACTTGTTTATCTGGCTACAAAAGGAGCAATGCTCCTCCTGGAAATTAATCATGGACTGGTATTCCCAATAAAAATGGTTTGAGATGGACACAAACAAATGCACTTCTTTCTCAAAGTTCACATCAGTATGGAAACATTGCTAAGCCCATCTACATAAAACTTAGTGTTTCATATGTTACTATACATCCTGAAAAATCTGAAATACACATACAAAGACCTAGTTTTGCAATCCTTTGAAAGAGCAGAAAAATATTGATGAGAATGAAAACAGCATAACCTATGCATGAGGAATTAAGGGAGAAAAAACATTGGTCACAAACTTGTTAAAAAGTTGGTCCTTTCTTTCATAAAATAGCTTTTCTCCTGCTAATATATTTCATTGTTACAAAGGTCATTGTTTGTTTGAATACAGGGAAATAAGCTGTGAGAAACAGTTTATATAATGCAAATGAGAGAAGTTTGGCAGAGACATGCATGTTAATAAGCAAAGTACAATTCTGACCACAGAGCTGCTTGTCAAAAAGTTTTCATGATCTATGACCATCATGTGGCTAAGGGTAAGGGAGGTTGGGTAATTGATAATGTCTACATTTTACATAATTTTTCTTCTTTTCTCTGGAAAGCGCTTTGCACAGCAGCTGAGGAGATATTCCCTTTGTTTAGCTGATGAGAAAACTGCTCAAGGGCAGTCAAAAGGACAGAACCAAGATCCGGGGGCCCAGTGTGCTTCACTGACCCTACAGCATTGCAGTTTACAAATCTTTTATTTCTTCTTTGACCAGCTTTTCGCCCAACTTAGACACAGAGCCCGAAAAGTACCTACAGCAAACCTTCCTTAACCAATCAGATGCTCAGCTTCACAGTGACATGAAGTATATAGATAATGTTTTCAGCAGTCAAGATCAAAGTCCTTTCCCAGTGATATCAATGAACCCTATTATCACAAAAACTAAGGAATTCTGTAGTGAATCATCCTTTCAGGTTTCAAACTAAGCATTCAATGAGAAATAGTGGTATTAAAAAAAAAAACTGTAAATAAACCACTTTTTTTTTCTCTAGATTCTGAATGACATTTTCATTTCATCTGCTATCCTTCCCCTGTAAATCAGTGGCATAAAAGTACTGTATCATGGCTCTACAGACCTCATACCTTGATTTAATTATATTTTCTGCTGTTCTGGACAGTCTAAACATAAACTGGAGGTAAGACACTATCTTTGGATCTGATACATTTACAGTCACTTTACATTAGCATTAAAGTTTACATTTATATTAGCACTCAAATACACATCTTTTTTAAGACATTTATACCCTCAGCGACGACGGGCTCTATGAATAACCCATTTTAATATAGTTGTCCTCACAGTGCTGCTTTAGGGATGGAAATGATTATCACTCATAATTTTTGAGCGGAACCACAAAGTCTGTGATATGAGACTTGGCTGCATTTCTAAAATCATCATTCCTGATGAGGACTTAGCCATAAATCAGATGCATTTCTGAGTAAGATGTAGGCATTAGCATTATGAATCTGACTTTTCCTGTGCAGGTTTAAGAACACCACTCTTTTCAATAATCTTGTAATGAAAGTGCTGTCCAGGGAGATGGGAAGTAGGAAAAATTTGAGTCAGAGAACCTGCAACTTAGGTGCCCACCTGCCACCACAAGTAATTTTGTACTAAAGATTAATGAAGAAAAAAAAAAAGAGAACACTACCACACTATTTTTAGCAGTAGTAAAGCAGTTTCTGTTTCTTAAAGTGAAAAAGTGCTGTGAAGGCACTGAAATATTCACATTTGCTTTACAAGCAGTTTCAGTTTGAATTGTTTAAGGTCGTACAAATATAATGCAACACACATGTTCAGCCTGTTGAATCAAGAGTCCAGACCAATACTCTTTCCCTTATTATGCAGTAGTCTTAGTAAAGTCAATACCCTTAATTTTATGCTACACACTTAGTATGAATAATTATTCTGCTGAATCAGGGACTAAATGCCTGAAGACACAGTGAGTCTATGAAGTGCAAAAACACTCAGGTAGCATAAACGATGTGTATCACACAAGAACTAGCATACGTTTGGCTTTTAATTGCTACTACAGTTCTCAGCAAGGCTATCAGCACACTATTCCTTGAAAAATAGGAAGCTTACAGAAAATAAAAGCTACAATATCAAAACTTCTTTTGCTTTTCTCCAGTAGTAGATTCCCACTGTTTAGTTTTTCAAGATAAATAAAGATGCTGGTAGGAAGTAGCAGCAACAGAAATTATCTCCAACAAAGACAATGTGTGCTTTATAAGTTGGCGAAAATTGCACTTTAAGTTTTAATCTTGGCAATGCAATCAATTTTTGCTGAGAAAATGGTAAACATGGGTCTTTGCTGAAGGTCTCTTTATGCTGAAAATTACTCTGTAGTCTTTGTTGCTGCAATAGAAATGCACGATTTAGAGAGGGATAGAGGAATAACAAGCAGTAGAAGGAAATACAGAGAAATATACATTGTCACTTGGGTGTCTCCACCACAACACTGTGATGAGCTGAAGAGAAGGAGCTGCTAATTAAATAATTGAAAATTACTACAGAGGAAACAGAGGAACCAAAGGAAGGAGAGAAAAATCAAAGAGACAGGAACAGTTAATGCCTAATTCTGTTCATAAACCATTATACAGATTAATTGAATTCAATAAAATTTTTCACAAAGTTGTATGCAGAGGTACTACCATGCTCAGAGTTGTCTGACCAACATATATAGCCTCAAAAATAGTGCAAACAAGGAAGATGTCAGGGGAAGGCTAAATTCTCTCACACAGAAAGAGACCTAAATGCCACTTTAGATTTCTTACAATAAATCTTCCCATCATAAGCCTCTAGTTGGTTCTCCCAAGAGGAGCAGAAATGCTTGTTGCCTTGTCTACATCCCTGGGCCAATGTTTCAGGCACTTTCATGGTCTCCCCTGGACCCACTCCAACACGTTCTTGTCTTTCTTGTGCTGGAGCTCCAGAGCTGGAGGTAGTACTCCAGGTGGGGTCTCATAAGGGTGGACAAGAGGGGAAGAATCATCTCCCTTGACCTGCGGGTGATGCTTCTTTTGATGCAGCGCAAGATACGGTCCTAACTCATAGAAGCAATCCTGTAAAGTGAAACAGTGGGTGGTGAGCACACATTTCAGAGTTCTATAATCTGGTTCGGAGATAAAATTCACATTTGTGGCTAAAAAGCTTCAAATACATTTACTGAAACTACATTCTGGTTAAATTTAATGCAAAAGAAAACATGTTTTATAGAATCTAGGTCAGTTTCATAATACAAAGCCAAATACAGAAGATGAGAACAACCAGAAGGCACACTCCAAAAGTTCATTACTGATCTAAGCTAAGACTTTTGAATAAGTTTACCCTAAAATGAACAGAAATGAAAAACAGACATCTCTCATAGGCCACTTTCTAAAATGGCTGCTGAGCATAGCTGGGACACACTGGAATATCTCAAAGGGTGTACCAGGGTGTTGTCAGTCACTCCGCAAATTCTTCAACAGATTTTAGATTCTCTGGGTGTCCCAATACAGGTGTCTGCCTATCAGCCATAGCACTTAGACTTCTACTACAGACAGTGGAGATCTGGTGGTTGCTGTTAATGCAAACTGCTGAGCTCCTTTGCCCACCTGAACACAGCTTTCACCTAGCTTTCAGTTCTTTTTCTGATTTTCAGAAAAAGATTTTCATGAGAGAAGTTTCTCTGGTTACTTCTAACCAGACTTGTACCATTCTCCTTATAAAAGTTCATTTTTATTTTTTTATCCCAAAGGATTATAATCTTTTTCAGCACCACCTCAAACAACTTCCTACCTAGCTACTCACAAACTTTCCTACTGTGTACCCATTCCTTTAACCTCCATACCTTACTCTAGGCCTCATATTCTCTCTTTATCAATCCATGTCTTTTGTCCTTTGAAATTATATCTGTCCCTTCAGGCATCCAGCATTGCCCATGGATATGATGGATTTGTCTTTCTCTGCCAGCCTGTTCTCACACAACAAGGATCAATTTCCTTTCCTCTCCTTTGCCAAGAGCTTATATTTTCTGCTTCCCCTTTGCCAGACTTACCTTCAGAGTTCTACTTACTACCGTCAATACTTTTTTCATTGCCTAATACATGAATTTCCTTAGGAACATGTCTAATTTTCCCTATTATTTCTTTCTATCTCTATCTCTCTTTTACTCTCTTTTTATCTATTTGAAGGTTATCACTGTCTAATCTTCCCATTTTTCTGCCAATGGCTTTTTTTTGGACTGTTCCTTGAGACCTTTTGGTTACCACAGTTCAAACCACTTCCAGAAGGAGTAAGGAATTTCATTTATTTATTTCTAATCCTTTGCAAGGTTTTATTATGACATATCCTGTCGTATGTCTCTTCCACACCAGCCACTTGCTCAGCTATTTCATTTTCTACAGGAAATACATACCTTAAGAATGAAATTATTTAAAAGCTGACAATCTCAGTTCAAGTAATTTAGTAGTGATTACACCGATAAATATGATTTACTTATCTCCTTTCATATGGAGACCCAAAGTGTGTTGAATGTCATATCATACCTAACTGCACAAGAAAATTATTGTCTTTATTGTCTTTTTACAAACTGAGAATATAAGGTACCCCATTATCTCTGTGAAGTCACAAAAAAATACCAAAAACTGCTTCAGTGGAATTTTGGGTCTTGTTCATAATAGGAAACACTTTTGTAGTTACTCATATGAATTATGACATAGACTTTAATTCGCTCTCCTGTGTTTAATATTTTTGTTAACTACCAAATATATGTGCATTGTTTATAAACTCACCTACATTATTATCTCTGCTCTTTCTCCCTGTCTTCTTAGACACCACTTCAAAACCTAGAAAGTGTTATATCAAATGTTGGAGCAGTAGGGTATTTACAAGTAAGCATTCTCAAAAGAGAGATTTGCCAGTCAAACTATAAAAGGGAAAATTCTACATTCTTTCATTAAACAATACCACACCAAATTTTATTACTTAATTCCATCAGGAAGCACAAAAAGTCATGTCAATAGCTTCCAAAAAATGTAATTTTGAATATCAAGGAAATAAATGGACAGAAAGACACCAAAGAAATCTGTGAATAGAGTCCAATTTTAACAGGAGAAATAAGAGGATTGGATTTGTCTAATGAAAAATAGATGTCTTCAATATTAACATTTTCCAGTCTTTCTCTGAGACCAACATAACTCTGCTGTACTTTTCCCCTCATCTAAATTTAACTATTCCGAAAAATTTCGCTATTATCTTTTTCTTTCCTGCTTTTCTCTCTTTTCCCCTGTATCTCTGCAGGGTTGTCTGGAGCATTTTTTACATGCCAATTTAGTTGCAATATTGTTACTCTAGTAATACCATCTTGAGCATGCTCCTGGCATGCTCTCATTGATTCCTGTTGGTTTTTTTAATATGATTATGATTTTTCATTTCAAAGCTAAATGTAAATCAACAAAACTGCTGATAAATTATCAGAATCTTCTTTCATCCTAATCCTGTTTTCAGTTCTACATCTGCTGTCAACAGTTCTCCTGTCTCACAACTTTTGCTTGTTCTTTGTAACTTTCTGGAATAAGTGCTTCCAGTGGGGAATTAGAAAGCTGGGTTTTTTCACCTAGGCCTGGTTGAAATATAGGGGGAGTATTTCATTACAGAAGGTCATAATGTTTGAGAAGATGTGCAAATTTTTATAATAGGTACAAAATGACTTGGTTTAAATATGTAAAACTTAAATTTCATTATGTAAAATTAACAACCTAGGAGAAGATTAAATTGGCAGAGGGAGCTAAATATCTGTTTCACAGAAAATGAAATAAATACTGTGGGCATCTAAAATTCTAAAGTCTTTTAGCCTTGCAAACATTTGAATCATTTGGGAAAGAATTGCTGGCATATAGTTTCTTACCTCTGAATTCTAGAAAGGTGACCAAGAAAGTTTTATCTCTTATATATGAAAGAACGTCCCTCCTGTCTTTATTTTTTTAACCAGTCTTTGAAATTGTTCAATATTTCTTCTTTTCAGAGTTGTTTTTCTTACCTCATATCTGTTCCTGCTTTTCCATTTTACCATTTCAAGACAAAAAATATATAGCATAAAGGACAGTATTTTAGAAATAAATTACTTAAGAAACAGGTATTTGGGAAAACTAAGTAGCTCATGGTGATGAGCTCTTACTTTAATATGACATTTGGATAAGCACCTGTGTTCCTTGTATGCATAAATAAAGAAATATTGAGTAGAAATAGAAAGCTGATCTACAGCACTAGAAAAGTTATTACTAGAATATTATGTGTGTTTCTAATGTCCAAATTACAAAGGAAAATAGAAAAGAAACTGAAAGTGAAAATTAGGGCTTGGACAAAAATGTGTTGGGTCAGAAAAACACTTTTCTAATCAGTTATTAAAACTGAGTTTGGTTTGGTTAAATTACTTACAAAAGACAAAGAACCAGATTTGATCACTGTCAGCAGAACTGCGACATTACTGTGCAATGTAAGTGCAGACAATCTATTCATACACAAGCAGATTCTGAAAGACATAGGGCAAACGTTGAAATTACGATTCTGTCCATATTCAAATATTTTACTGTATAATGATTTTGTATCCTCTCAAAAGAAGGAGCCCACAGCAAACCATTTTACGGCACTGGTACCCATACTGGTTAAAGTATGATGGCACAGAGGTTGGTATCTGCTAGCAGCTCTTGTTGTTATGAATAATGTCATAGAGCCATGCAGGTTGTAAAACAGCCTTTAGCATCAGCAAGTCCAACTGTTAACCCAGCACTGCCAAATCTTTTACTAAACCATGCTTCCCAGTGCTCCATCCAAGCCTTTTAAATAGCTGCAGGGATGGTGACTCAACCACTTCCCTGAGGAGCCTGCTCCAATGCTTGATAACCCTTTCAATGAAGATTTCTTTCCCCTGGCACTACTTGAGGCTGCTTCCTCTTGTCCTATGGCTTGTTAGTTACATCAAAGAAGATTTCAGTCAGTAAAGGTGTGATGTAAAAGTGTAACGAGATCTAGAGACTGAAAGTGGGATCTGCTATGTATCCACTACAAAGGCAAAGAGCCACTAAAATAATTTACCTAGAAATAATTTACCTTGATGACTTGAGGCTTGGATTCAATGTTGTTTTAAAGATCAATCTCTAGATCAGCTTTGAAATACTGATTTAATATAGCATCACTGAGGAAATTTTATGGTCAGGATACATGTTAGTAAACCATTAAAGATGGTCTGCATAAAGATCTCTTGGATTATCTGAATCTATGAAAAGAGAAAAAACCCCTCCTGATACAGACCTGCAGAACAAAAGTAAATTATTTTTCATTAAAAGAATATTAAAATTTCCTGAAAATTCACTGACACTACTAGTGGTAAGGTGGCCTTAAAAAGTGGTCTGCTTTACTTTCATCCAATTTTGAGAACCAACACACAGAGTAAAAGGACAACAGAAGTTCCCCTGGCCATGCTGAAGGCAATATTTACAGAGCCACTGGAAACCCTTCCATTCCTGAAGCCTGCTAATATTTCTGCCAGCTTCAAGAGGCCCCTCATTGTTTGAGATTCTGCAGCTCTAAGGCATTGTTTAAATGATTTGCTCAGACTCACTTCTGGCCAGTTTTTGAGCAATAGTGATCAATCACAATTGAGTTCCTGGTACTGTGTCACAACAAACTGATTAAACTCTCCCTAAAGAAATCACAGCTGTTATTGGGCCTAACGATATCACCAGGACTTTAAATTACCAAGGAGATTATATTTGTGTCTCAGAGAAAACATTTTAATTTGAAAGCTCAGCAAAGAAAGGGATAAAAAAATTGTTCCAGCAATGCCTAGTGATCTTTGTAGGTATTTAAGAGTAGCACATTTTCTTTCAGAACTGTAGTGTAAGAAAAAGTTCTTCTTGTGATACTGGCTTGTAAGGTGTTCCTGTGCCTTTTACTGTTCAACTGCCCACAAGCAAATAATCCTTGTTTTGCAGGCAGCATGCACAAAGATAACATTGGCTGCCTTAGCCAGTCCAGAGCTGCTGCTGAAGGGCTGCCAGGACCCACTGCAGCGATGACTCAAGCTGATAGCAGACATCCCAGCCTGGAGAAACCCCGCTGATTGCTAAGGGAGAGACTCTTAGGAAAGTAATTACCATTGCGTAACCTATGATCTAAAAGTTCTGGCTTTACCTCATCTGTAAATTCAAAATTCTCTATTATGGAAAGTAATGACTAAATTTAGGCCTGGAAATGTTTTACACAGAAGTACTGAAAGTCACAGCCAACACACATGCTTAGGGATTACATGCAATGTAACTACATCCTTTAAGTGTCTCATAAAATTAACTGCATTGACTTATACTGAGTTCAGATTTCATACTACTGCTCTGTTGCTCAAAATAAAACTTGATGGATCAATCAAAGAAAGTGTCCATGATCTCCAAGCAAAAAAAAGAAGCAAATATTAGCTATATTTATTTAAAAACAAACACCACAAAAAACCAAAACCAAAACTGAAAATAAAAACAAAATAAAAAAATTAAACATAGAAAATCCTCCTAAAAACTCGGAAGAACATTTGGATTAACTATTTAGATGAGTCTGTACTCAGGAGATTATATTGAGATGAGTTCCCTTTACAGCAATAGACTCTAGGTCTGTCTGACCTGTGCTAAGATAGTATCTTGGATGAAGAGGCAGAATAGGCCTCCAGCAATATCTGACAAATTTGTGTAATTTAGAGCATAATTTAACACATAATTTGAAGTAGCTTTTCCCTACACTCACAAGATGTTCTCGTTTTGCTCAGGGCAAAGGAGCAATGGCAAGGAGTGTGCTGGTGCCATCTTTGCATCGTACATCACTACTTGCCCATGAATAGATGTCTTGATTCCCTTTTCCAGAGAGCTTGCCTTACCATTTTTATATTTTAAGCAGTCACAAGCACAAAGGAAAGGGGGACAAGAGCTAAGCAAAACTCAGAGGCATGATGAACAAAATCTGATTGGAATTAGCCTGCCAGCTGAGCAAAGCTGCAATTTCCCAAAACATCTGCCTATAACACCCCCAATTACATAGAACAAGGTCAGACAGAAAGATTTGATAGATCAGGCTTGTAAACACAATATTCAGACTCATCAAAACTATTAAAAAAATGAATTCAACCAGCCATGTAGCCACACACAGGGGAAGAACTTTTTCAGTTGAATTTTGCAGAAGTTTGAAAATTCAGTGTAGTTTAAGCAGATGCAGAAGTAGTTCAGCTTCAGCCTGATTTCTTCAGAGGTGATGATTTTTGGTTTCTTGACAACTCAGATCCCAAGTGTGCCTAAAGGTAAGAGAGACTAAGAATGCTGGAACAGGACAAGCTCTCATTTCAGATGTTCTTTTCTTTCCCCATGCCTGTTGCACTGCCCCTATCCACAGAATTCAGGGTGCAGGCCAGTGGCTCATTCAGGCCATAACCCTAAGCCAGGACTTTCAGATGGAAGCACAATACGAAATATAGAAACTGTGTGTTCTCTTTGCACATGCTGAGGTCCAAACCAACTATGATTCTGTTGTTTACACTCAGAGCTTTGAACCCAAATGTTATTTCTTGTGTGTTTGCCACATGTTCAGCTTTGGCTGTATTTGCTGATGCTTGCTGTGACCCATCTCAGGTTCACTGACCAGCCAGAGCAGGCAGAATAAATGTTCAATATCAAATAAAAGCAAGCTGGGGGGTGAACCTGAGACATAAGTCCTTGTTTGTCCACACCATGAATTGTTGGATTGCTCTTTTTTTTTTTTCAAATGCCTATCCAAGACACATCTGCTAACAAAATATTTCAGTAACATGGATACAAACAGTTCTGAACCATGTGATGTGGTTTCTAATCCTGTTTTAATCAATATTGTAGACATGGGCACTGTACATCACATTTCCAGTCTCATCTTTTGCAAACTATTTCTTTATGATGAAACCACAGCAGAAAGGAGTGACTCATACTTATGAGCACCATCCTACTGTGGATATTCAGGACATGCCCAGCACAGGAAGAAACCTGGGAAGTGGGATGTGCTCTTAGGCTCTGCTGTACAAGATATCACTTTACTGAATTAAATTCTTTTAGAGTGAAAGGGAAGTATTGACCTATTTGTAAAGTATGAAAAAGAGAAAAAACCCTTCATCCTTTAAACATCTGTAATATTAGGTTGATGTTTGTAAAACTTTTTCTTAAAATTAGGTCAATATAGTGATTCTTCATAGGAAAAAAAAACCAAACCAAACCAGAATTATTCTGTTCTTGATTTTCTTTTGAAATTTTTTTCAGTTCTTCTCTTCCCATATGGAAAAAAGGATTTATTTTATGTTAATGTTTTATATTCCAATAATGCATTAATATTAATATATTAAAATACCTGAAAATGATACAAAGCATCAAGCCTATGCTTTGTCAGAAACAGATTTTCATTCTTTAGTTTAGGGACAAGGATGTAAGAAACAGACAATCCTTAAGTTCCCTTATGGCTCTGAGGATGGTTTGAAAGTGTAGTGTTTTGAGGTGTGTGGTAGAGAAAAACAAAAACCCATGAAAATAATGACTGGCATGCACAGCAATCACAACATCCTATGTTTCAACTTTACCTTTTTTGAACTGGTCGTTTGGAGAATGGTGTGAGGGAATGTGAGTGGGTATTTTTGATTTTTTTGTCTTATAACCTCAGTTTCTGGAATCAAGTGATTATAGCAGATGCCAGATTTTAAATTCTCATTAGGCAAATTCACAACTTTCACAGCTGAGGAAGATCTTAAAGACATTAATTAACTGTTATAATCAGTCAAAAAGCCACCCTAAAGGTTGTGATTTTCTCAGGTTGGAGTCAAAATTTATGAATGTTTCTACTGGAATACAATACAATAAAATGACACAAACTCGGCCAAGTTGCTATATGAGAGCATCATGCTGTAAAAGACTGCAGATTGAAACCCAGTTCATGTATGCTATAGAAATAATCAGAGAAAGGGGCTATGCTCGCTGTGGAGCCTATGCACACATTCCCAAATGAAAAACAACATGCTGTTCACAGTGATTTAGAACTCAGAGCTTGGTAAGCAGAAGTGAAGAATAACAATATAGGAGCAAGATCTGTTTGCAGGCTAAATGTGACTGACATTTTTATTACCTACAAAACTTTTTTTCTGCAAGTTGTTCTCCTAAGGCATATTGAAGATACACACTTTTCCCTTTTGTGTGCTATTCAGAAACCTACAAGACATCTACAAGAAACACAAGCTTCTGTGTGATAAAAATAAAAAAATCCCAGAAACAGTTTTAATTTCCACATGAGCACCTTGGCTGGCCAGACTGTTCATCTTCACCACTAGTCAGCTACACACCAGTGTCTTGCCTAAAAAACACCTCTCACTCCTCTTTGCTTTTCAGACCATTTTGCATCATGAACTTTCTTCAAATTTCATGTACAAAAGCCTAGCAAAATTCCCTGGGAACTGCAAAAACTCTCCCAAAATTTCACTAACCACACACAGGCACACAACTGCAGAAATTAAAATTACTGTATTTTTTATCTTCTTCTTTCCACACAGCTTTTAAATGCAGGTACCCCTGGTATGGACTAAAGCAGCTGTTCAACACCAAGAGGAATATTGCTACAGTGCTACTCCTGTTACAGTGCTATACCTTTCATGTTCTTAAGAGGAATATAATTGCCCAAGTGGAGAATGAAATATTTCCAAATAGTAAATCAGACAGACCCAAATGGGTAGAATGTACATTTGGTGAAATATGTAAAGGTAGCAAAAATATCTTTAAAATTATTTAGAAAACACTCATCAACTCTTCAGAGCATGAAAGGTTTACAAGATATTACTGTTAGAGCTGATTGAGAATTTTTTTTCCCTACAAAAAGGGCAAATCTACTCTAAAACACACAATTAATTGTGCATAAAATTTGTTTGACCTATTTTTTTCTTCTAGTTTTTCTCACAAAGTCTGGCCAAACCAGATAGATTGCAAGAACATTGTAAAGAATTTATTTTCAACTAAGTTGGCATTTTTGGAGGGCTATTTCTTACTAATATAGTTTTTGCAAGAATTCATGCTGAAATATTTTTAGTGAGATAGAGTTCAGGAAGATTGCAACTTGAAATCCATAATTATTAAAAAGAAGAAAGAAAGGAAATAACATACAGCCCTACTTAAACTTAATTGCCTCAATGAAAAAATACTTACATCTGTTCTCCTGAAACCCCAGCTGGAATGCTGCATCCATCTCTGGGGTCCTCAGCACAAGGACATGGACCTGTTGGAGCAGGTCCAGAGGCCACAAAGATGATGTGAGGGTTAGAGCTACTCTCCTATGAAAACAGGCTGAGGGAACCAGGGTTGTTCAACCCAGAGAAGAGAGGGCTCTGGGCAGACCTTATTCTGTCCTTCCAGTAACTAAAGGGGTCCTAAAATAAAGTGCAAGACTGACTTTATTACATGAGCTGATATTCATAGGTCAAGACAGAAACAATTTTTAAATAAAAGAGGAGATTTAGACTAGATGATAGAGAGAAATTATTTACTCGGAGGGTGGTGAGGCACTGGAACATGTTGCCCAGAGAAGCTGTGGATGCTCCATCCCTGGAATTGTTCAAGACCAGGTTAGAGGATGATCTGAGCAACCTGGTCTAGTGGGTGGCCTCTCTCTCCATGTCAGGGGTGTTGGAACTGTATTCAGTTCAATGTTTTTTCCAACCCAAGCTTTTCTATGGTTCTATGTGCCTATAAATCACTACCTTTATTCCCATTTGCATCAGGATATTTTATAGAGAAATAGCACAATTCAACATACAAGCCCATTCTTATAAGTAAGGAAGCGAAATAACGTTCACAGATGAAACCCAGTTTGTGTTGAACCACAATTAGGATTTACAGTAAGTGTTACTTCATTCTATTTTCACCTTCCTTTTGTAATGTAATTGGTCAAAATGACCTTTAGTGAGAAGTTGAACAATCTTGTACTGCTTATTTCAGACAAACTATTTTTTACTGTTAAATATCAACAGAAAGAATGTATTGCTAGTACTCAGCCTGAACATCCGAAGTAAAGGCATGCAAAGGGAATTTCTGAGAGCATAGTTAATTATTGCTATTAGGTGCACTGCAAGAGAGTGAGAAAGCCAGACTCTGTGACTGCTAATGGAGTTCTCAGGGACACTGATCTTGGTACAAGACAAGTCATGGTGCTGGTGACCTTCACCAGTGGATTATGGCAGTGACACCCTGGAGTAGATCCATAACTACAACGTGTATCTGTTGGATGATTGGTGCTTTGATAGCCACATCTTTTCAGGGAAACGCATGACCTGTTCTGACCTCAAGAAAAGAACATGTACCAGAGGAAAAGGACTCATGGTAGGTTAATAAGAGAAGGTTATGACATTTTCAAAATGAAGGAGAAAGCAAATTAGGTTGAAATTAAGTCAGATAAATCTATGTCTGCATGAACATGGGTATATGTGCTATAATTTTTTATATTTACTTGTGGACACAAACGAAATGGATTTTTATTTTTTTTTAGCTGCACAGATCCATAGAGTTGGAATTTTAGTAAAGGGGAATGGAAGAGCCAAATCTACTTTTGAATGTCAAACAATTAAAATTGATTAGGGATGCAAAAAAATTCTTGACTGTGACTGTTATCTTAGGTTTTCAAAATGAAATTTAGTTAGCAGGTGTAAGACCCCAGTAAGAAATGTGCAGATATGACTGATATTCTCTGATAAACCAGAGAAATACCTTTCATTTTTAAAATACAAACAGACCACAGAGTTTTTGTTATTGTTATTGTGCTTTCGGTATGTGCAAACATAAGGTCAACAACTTACTATTTTATTTGAGGAACACATACAGAAAACATACCAGAAGAGAAATAAACTCTTGAAATTGCAGCTACCACAAATGCATTTACTAGCTCTATTATAGAGAAAGAAGCATACAGAGCAGGGAAAATATACAAAACTTTTGAGACAGTGACCTCAAATAGAAGACTTTAGCTATCACCACTATAGTAGTCTTTGTGAACACATCGGCATAGCCAAAATGCCAAAAGAAAAAGGTTTTAATATCCAAATTTCAGGTAAAGTTTGGAATATAATTATAAAACGTGTAGAAATTTTGATGATGAACAGATAGTTGTTAACTTGTTCACACCAAAATCTCAGGGTCTGGCTCTTAAATCGTGGTATTTGAAGATAGATGATGTCTTAACTTGGAGAGAACTGTTTATCTCTGTTTTTCCTTCTCAGATATAAACCTTATGCTTAAATTAGGTAGCTAAGACACAAAATTACTTTCTCCTGAAGTACAAGACAGATACTGATACCATTTTCTTCTCTAGTATATCTCACTTTGCTGACTAGACAAATGATTTGAAAATTTAATTTTAGAAGACTTAAAAAACATATTTACATATCTGTAATTCATTTTATGAAGACCAAACCCTAAAATTTTAGTTTCATCAGATACCAAGTTTATCTGAGAGAAGTGGCTCTCAATCTGTTTTGTGCTAAATTTGCTCTATTTTGTTTAATTATCTATCAAATGGAAATTAGGTTTTATTATGAGGTTCTTCACATGCCAGTTTATTTCCATGCCATTACTTAGTTTGGAAATTAATGCATTTACTTTGTTATATTCCACCTGTCTTTAATGTAAAGCCATATCTAATGGATATGCTCTGGGAATATCAAGGTGTTTCCACATTCCAAAGAGGGTTGGCAGATAGTCACAAAACCTAAACACACTCAGCCTACATTCTAAGCTACTTAGATAAAAAAATAACACTAAAATATTGGAATCAGGATTCTGAAGTGTTCAAAAGTATAGTTTCACCGTAAAGTATGCAGTCCACCTTTTTTATCCAGCCATCGTTCATTTGCCCCCCCCAACACTGGATATTATTTTCTGGATTTTTTTTTGTACAAATGAATCAGCTAGTTCCCCTGGAAAGTAAAATGGGTAGGTTCTCTGAAGACCTGTAACCAATAAAAAAATTAATGGTTCAGCCAACACCTCAGCACAGAGATTGAATTAGCTGACTGGTACGCATCAGAAATACATTATGCACAAAGCCAAAGCGAACCAACCACACCTACAAAAAAATAAATTCACTTCCCACGTCATTAAAGAGATCACTGAGGGTAAATTATTTCACCAAAATACACACAATTACATGTATTTATCCTCAAGCAAAGTGGGGGATTCTACTGGAGTAACTGAAAGAAATTTGAATTTAACATGATCAGGAAAGCAATCATAACTGAACTGTATTTGTGGACCAACACACACACTCTTAAAATGTAAGAGTAATAATGGAGTTGAAGGAATTAAACTCATGGCATCTAAAGGAATGAAGAAAAAACATTACACATTTGTAGATCATAAAATTGCACTTGAAAAGCATTTTAGAAGAATTTCCAGGAGTAATCCCTTTCATCCAAATGGAGTGATACTGGATTCCATTCATGGATAAAACTTGTGCTCAGTATAATAGATAATTTGGGCATGTCTCAGTGGAATATCCCATAGCTATAAAGGGTTTTTGTGCTGGTTATGACTGGGATAATTTTCTCAACAGTAGCTGGTATGGGGCTGTGTTTTAGATTGGTGCTGGAAACACAGCTGATATTCCCAGGATGTTTTTGTTACTGCTCACCAGTGCTTGCACCAAGTCAAGGCTTTTTCTGCCCTCACCCCATCCCAACAGAGAGTGAGTTGGGGGTGCACAAGCAGCTGGGAGGGGGGAACAGCCTGGACAGCTGCCTCAACTGGCCAAAGGAATATCCTGTACTATATAGCATCATGCTCAGTACATGGAGCTGGGGGGAAGAAGAAGGAAGAGGGAGAATATTTGGAATGATGACATTTGTCTTCTGTTAACTGACTGCTAACATGAGAGAGCCCTGCTACCCTGAGGGCGGCTGAACACCTCCCTGCCCATGGAAAATGGTGAATGAATTCCTTGTTTTACTTTGCTGGTGACTTCTTTACTTTTTAAACTGTCTTTATCTCAACCCATACATTTTCTCACTTTTACTCTTTCGATCCTCTTCCTTATCCCACTGTTGGGAGTGAATGAGTAACTGTGGTGATGAGTTGCTGGTTGGTGTTAAAGTACAACAATGTGTAACAGCAGTTCTTTCAGGAAGATTGAGGCAAGGGTGTTGCAGTCCACTCCTGGGAAATCTACAGTCCTCTAACTTCACTAGGGTCTCAGGGGAGTGTATGTGGCAAGAGAAGTTTTGAGTGCTTAAATTCAACAAAAAGCTGGAAGAAGACATAAGACTGTGATTAAATGCTTAGTTGACTTGGGACATCTAAGTTCCTCACTGGAGCAAAATGAAACTAGATACAGCTGGCATCTTAGTTCTGCTGCAGCATCTGAGTATCTGAGCATTTATCAACATATGGTTCACTTCAAACTTGAAAGGCTGTGATTGTGGGGAGCAGGCTCACAGTCAAACATCTATTGCAGTCATTTTTTCATAACTACTGGGTTTTTCACTAGAACAACCTGTGTGAATTGATTTATCCACTCCTGCATTCTCCTTCTACTTCACAAAGAGCATTTGAAAATATAGTTTGTTGACCTGTTGTGCATTTACCCCAGACAAACAGTTCTAACACAATGTAACAACTTTGGTAGTGCTGTCATGGTGGTGGGCGTATTCTGTGACCTGGAAAAAGCACTCCATCAGGTATTGCTAATACAGGACCAGGAGTACTCTCTCACCTCATCTAATTTCTTGTACAGACAGTAAAAGCATCATTCCACTGTAACTGAAAGATTAGAGAAATCATCAGACAGCATTTGTCAACATAATAATATGTATCAATGTAGATATTTGAAAATTTGAAACTCTTTTGCATGATGAAAAAAATTGTAAACAAGAAAACTAACTTTTCTTAAAGTACATATACCTTTAATCTTTTGAGCTGTTAGAACAGATTAATTGCAATCCTCCTAACATGATGTAGAGAAGATATTCTACAACACACTTGGTAACAGATGTTTACTAATCACTGATAAATTTTGCATATTTAAAGGGAGAAATGGCTTTTAGAGACACTGCTGATGTAATTATAAGAGCACACAAACCATCTGAAGATTTGAAACAAAATCTAACCTGGGGATAAATAAAAAGTTACTGCAGTTTTGAATCAGGAACTTGCCCACACTTAAGCTAACTTCTTTAAAAGTCAAATGTCATGTAAATATTAGAAAAAAATGTTCTTTGCATTGCACAAACTTGCAGTTCTGTTTTGCATTTTCTATTTTAATAAATAGATAAATGGGCACTTTAAAAACTTTTAAAAATCCATTCAAATGCACCTCTTCCAAACAATGCCTTCTAAAAAGAAATGCCAAACTATGAACATGGTACTTGCTTTGGAGACAGAAGCATCCAGCCAGAGAATGATTCCATACAATGCAGGCAACATGTTCACTTAAACCAGACTGGCAATTTCTCATATTCCTCATAACCCTGGACGGACATGAAAGGAGCAGCCCAGTTAGGCTTTCTGTATATTAGGGGACTTTTCTTATTACACATGGATTAAGGAAATTAAATGGGTTTTTAGACCTGCCGCATTCACTGACTTTGGAGAAAATCACATTTATTGCTTTCATCAGGAAAGTGCTAACTGGTACTTCAGTGTTATAGAAAAATTTACTGGCTAAGGTAAGCAACACTGTAGACTAGAAAAATTTGTTTACATAGAAAACTGAGGACATAATTCTGTTAACAACCTAAACCCTAGGGCAGAAATGCAACTCCAGACAGCCTAACATGAAAATTCTTCTTCTTTTCATTCTTTTCAAGTACTTTGTGCCTGTTAGGTAGCAGAAAGATTGTCAGATAAACAAAATATGAAATCCTGCTGGATATGTGATGCTTCAGTTTTTTTAAAAAAAGTCTTTTGTCCAAGTATCAGAATATTTTAACAGAAGAGTCTTCAGCATGTCAGAAAATTAATGCACCTATTGAGAAAATTTGCTTTGTAATGAAGAATATCTGGAATGAAACAAAAGGAACTTTTTAGTAGGACATACAGTAATCTTTACAGCAGTTTGCGTGGCAACAACTGAACCCTGCAACTAGCTGCGAGGAGCTGAATCATATGCATATTAAAATATTCATAATGCTGATAAAAGGATTATTTTTATCCTTTAAAGGTATGAAGATATAGCAAATTCTTGGACATTTTGAATGTAGAAACTTCTGCTGGCTTGCGAAGTTCTAAAGTTGATTGCTTCTATAAAGACAAAAATGTCAAATATATTTCATGCCATATCCATAGATAAAATACAGATTTACATGTAAATAATGATTTATTCTTATTTTCTCTTTTAAGACATTCATGTTACTAAACAAATCTGACTCATGCACTAGAGAAGTAATATTATAAAATGAACAAGGCAAATGCATCATGGTTTCCATGAACACACACAAGAAGTTTGTGTTCCACTATTACTCACATGGCCAAATTATTTGAAATGTAAATGACAGGAGAGTTCATCCATAGCAGGTTTACAATACCTACATATTTTATTAACTTATGAATAAATGGTTATAAAATGGAAAATCAGACAAGGAATTCTTTACTGACTGTGCTCACCCTGCCCTAACTCATCCTGAGCTAGGCATATCTCCATCTTATTTGGACTCCAGTGACCCTTTCCTTAAACTTCCTGGCACACTTCCATATCGCTGGGAATTTACTACATAAGGACTGGCTGCAACCATATAGCTGATGTGGATTAATTGATGTTAGATCTAAACCAAGATTTCACAGTAGTTAATTCATAGCCTAACTCAAAATGGATCTTTGATTTCCCTGGAGACATGGTGCTAAAGAAAAAAAAATAGATACAGCCATACTTGGTAAGGGTTCAAAATTCAACTAAATTTACTAAATATACAGAACTTAACTCAGAGAAGAAAAGCAGACAACTGTTCCCACACTAGTGAGGTTTAGAATTACTTACATGTAATCACTCACAACAACTCTTTGTTGGAACAATTTATAAGTTTTTCTTGCTGAGAACAATATCCTACAAAATAAAACCCCATCTCTCATTATGTGTAACTTGTGACTTGTAACTTGACTGAGCAAGTTCTCCCTTTCTTGACTTGGGATATGCTGATGAATTACTTCAATCAGCTTCTGTGCTGGTGGAAAACATATTTAAAATTAACTGACTGTAACATCTGTTCCAATGCTGTAAAGTGCTGCATTTGGACTATGGCTGACACATGCAGTTGCACAGAGGACATAAGTATGCCTTATGTCAGACAGGACTTCTTGTGTTCTTAGTGGTGTATTCTGAAAGAGCAGGATTCAGCTCAACCATCATTTAGTTAACCAAGCTCTCTCTTTTGCTGACAGAGAATTAATTATTTCCATGAAACAATCTAACCTGTTCTAAAATATTTTCCCTCTCCAGGTCCTTATTTCTCTTCATCAGTGTTGGAAGAAGCCTAAAGAGTAGCTGAGATTTCTTGATTTTAAAAAGCTGCTGGAAGTCAAATATCCTAAGAATACATCACTCCCTACACTCTGGCTGTAATATTTAAAGGTTATATTTTGAATGAAGGCTTAATATCTGGACAGCTTTTTCTGTTTTCTTCTTCTTCCTATTTGAAAAATAAAATGCAAAAAAGAGCAGAGGGAAAAAGCACATGGGGATTTGCCAGAAAGAAAGGTGAAAGATCAGAAGCTCTGGAGTGCTTGGCTCTGCACTTATATATATATTTTTTTATGAGAAGTTGATACTGTTGTTTCTAGTGTTTTCCTCCTAGTTGATGAACTTGTGATGGAAAGGTGTGTGTAATTAGAGCTGTCAATATTGAATTCTAAACGCACAGCACACTATGAATTTAATCTAAGTTTCCCAATCCCCAGTCCTCCCTCGCCACTGCATCTGGGAAAGGCTGAAGCACTTGACTGCTGCTGTGGCAAATTGGGTCCTAATAAGTATGATGCTTTACTGCTTCTTGTTTTTTTTCTGAGATACAACTACAGCATTTCAGAAGAACTCACCTGGGCATTAATTCAACAAGAAATGTTGGTAGGAGTATTATATTTTCCACGTTTTGATATCTCACTGAATGACTTGCATATAAAAGAGACCTGGCAGCTGGTTTGTGTCAGTGACTGATGTGCTTGTCATTTCTGACTCAGATTCGGCAGATTCACCTCTGCCAGGCTTAAGAATAATATTCAATTTGCAGTTTTCTATTATTTTGCAATTTTAACTAGCATGAAAATAAAACTTAGAAAATAAAAAAACCACAAAATGAGTCTGTTACTAAAGTATTTATACTTAAATGGCATAGGTTGTGTTTAGTGTTGAGAAAAAGGTAATCTCAGTTCATGTCACCTTTATCAGCAATAACATGTTTATTCAGAGATAGAAAGGGTCTAAAGTAAGGAATATTAATTTTTAGTGCATCAAATTAGTTCCAGTCATATGTTTGCATCCTTTGGGAGCTCATTCATAACTGATAAAATGTAACCACCACTAGATATGATATATGGGGTACTTCAATAAACACCTTATTTAAGATGGATGTTTTTATGCTATGTAGAATCTCATCAGGGATCAGCATGAATTCATATGTTATGCAGAAATAAAAAATGCCACAAGTTTTTCACCAGAAACCATGGATGCACAAGGCCACCCTCCAATCCACAGGTAATTTTATTATTTATTGTATCTTGTATCTGCTGCTGAACTCAGAAAAGAAAAAGAAAATGACAGAGAGAGCCCACACTATTCTCATAATTAATGCAAAAAAAAAAAAAAGGAGTAGTTTTTCATTTTATTTCAGAAAAACAATTCCTCCATAGTTTAAATGCCACCAGATGGGTTCTACTGCTCTGAAATAATGGTATCATTATGGTGTATAAAATGACCAGAACTGAGGCTTCTTCACTTAAATCACAGCCATGGTACAACATACCAGACTTTGAAGCACTGCTTTTCATGCAGAACAGAACTAAAAATATTTTAGAACCATTTACATCAATGTCTCTGTGTTTTTCTTACCAAAGATTTCATTAAAAAATTTTGTAGTAAGAATTTAAGCACATGCAGAATTGTAAAATATTTGCACTTGGTATTTTGATCCTTGCACTGACTGGAATCAGCTGCAAATTCCCCATCAGTCTCCTCAACAACACGACACAGGGGAAACTGAACCGTGAAAAATTAACCCTGTTTGACCTTGCTGCACTGCCCAGTTTATCTGCCTAAAACAAGGCCTGGCCTCCTCTCCCTACACTGTGGTGTATCTGACACATGCAGTATTTATGCCCTGTAAGGTGGCATTGCCATTGCTAGCACGAGGCCATAGGTTTTCTCTGAGTTTACTTGGTTTGCAGGGGCATGGCTTGCCAAACCTGCTCTCCTTGAGCTTTTCTTGACCTGCCCACAACATTGTTTCTCCTGGCTAATCATGACCACAATTTCTTTAAGAGCCTGGATGTCTGTGGATAATTTGCTTGTCTATGGCTACATTTCCTTGTAATATAGATTGAAGCAGATAGAAGTGACTATTTGAAGAAAGTGATTTTTGGCCCTAACAGAACAAAGTGGAGAAATGCAGCCCTGGTGTGATAACAAAAGGTCTTCAAGGACCAATGCAGAGGTGCACTGGCATAAGATGAGCCATGGGGAAAAGACTGGAACCAACAAACCCACAGCTAAAAAAACCTCATGACTGTCAACTCATCCATGGTCAGTTATAGCAATGTGGAGCTGAATCTGGGCAAAACTGGTTTAGGGGTAAGCCACTATATATGGTCAATTTGGATATAAAACAGAGTTCATGATCAATGAAGACAGAGTAAAGGTTTTAAAGCATGTTAACAAACATAAAAATGGTTCCAAGTGGATTCTAGAATGACGAAGCCGCTAAAATCATATTCCTGCTAGAGCAAAAAGAACAACCTGTCAACTGTAGTGTTTCCCTCTCTAGCAGTCCAAAGCTATTTTAAGAAGTTATTTTAAGTATTCAATAGTATAAGATCCCAAAACGTAGTGGAAGGGAAGGAAAAATACATGAAAAAAGAACATAAATAAGTCTGTATTACAATTTTAATTGCATTATTAATACTATTAAAATTTCTTTATCCATACAAGTATTATAGCTGCATTATCATTCCCTCTTTCTTCTTCTGTAAAATTAGGATGAAATATGATTCTTGAACTGCAGTGTTAAAATATCAGTTATATTGAAAAAAAAAATCTCAATTTGATGTATATATTTATACAGTATGCTTCATCTTTGCCCAAAAACCAGAATTTGAGCATAACATACAGTATAAAGAGCTAGTGTGAGCAATCAGCTGCATTTGCAAATCAATTTAAAACAGCTTGAAGACTTTCTGGACAGCATGAAACAATCATCGGAAAAATGGGGATGCAAGAGTGGCATTTTACAATTGCAGAAGGGATGCTGAGTAAAATAATGATACTTCTGGTGGAAAAGTCACAAATACAAGTTTCTCAATACTTAGAAGTGCATTAATGAGAAATTGCTGAAGCTGTTTTCCCAGGTCGTTTTGAATATGAATACTCAATGCATATATTTACGTTTCTGAACATATTTTACTTCCCTGTAATCTTTTAGGAAAGGAAAAGTCCTTATACCACAGTAAAACATGATCTGAAAATGGAAAATTGTCCCCTTTGAACAGCCATGAGTAATTACATTAGTCCCACAATCTTTAGAAATGCCTTCCTTTGTGCTCTCGTTTTGCCTTTCCTCGTTCTAAGCCACTAGACAGGTAGATGCTGACTGGTGACAGCAGAGCAGCCACAGAAACTCTGAAAACACTTTTGTTTAATGTGGCTGGAACAATGACATAGTCTTTCAAACACTTTGACATCCCTCACTCGCTGACATTCTGCCTAAAAAAAAAATCCCCGTTGACTGGAGCAGCTGACACATGGACTGTAAGTCATGAGATTCAGATCATCGTAGGATCTGCTGAATGCCTCCGTGCATTGTAGATGACAACAGGAGCCTGAATGTCAACACAACGGAGCACTGAAGGAACACAATGGCCCAGTGTGATGCTTTGGACATTTATTTAGGCTTCCATACATTTCCATTTTTCTTAGTCATTCTCAGCAAGGAAGGAAAAACTGAAAATAGAAAATGGGGGAGAGAAGGAAGGAAGGAAGGAAGGAAGGAAGGAAGGAAGGAAGGAAGGAAGGAAGGAAGGAAGGAAGGAAGGAAGGAAGGAAGGAAGGAAGGAAGGAAGGAAGGAAGGAAGGAAGGAAGGAAGGAAGGAAGGAAGGAAGGAAGGAAGGAAGGAAGGAAGGAAGGAAGGAAGGAAGGAAGGAAGGAAGGAAGGAAGGAAGGAAGGAAGGAAGGAAGGAAGGAAGGAAGGAAGGAAGGAAGGAAGGAAGGAAGGAAGGAAGGAAGGAAGGAAGGAAGGAAGGAAGGAAGGAAGGAAGGAAGGAAGGAAGGAAGGAAGGAAGGAAGGAAGGAAGGAAGGAAGGAAGGAAGGAAGGAAGGAAGGAAGGAAGGAAAAGAAAGAAAGGAAGGAAAAGAAAGAAAGGAAGGAAAAGAAAGAAAGGAAGGAAAAGAAAGAAAAGAAAGAAAGAAGAGGAAAGAGGAAAGATTTGGTTTGTCATGTATTCCAGGAGGGTCACTTAGCAGCTGTATAATGTCCAGCACTGATAAATCTCTCAAGTACTGTAGCTAGCTAAAATAAATCTCCCAGCTCTTTGGGGAAATTACAATTGCTGAAAATGCTGGTAGTGAGGGAGAATTTTATGTGGTGCCACAAATGGATTTGCAGACATTGATGATCAGACAGCAATTGCTGAATACAATCAAATACTTAACATGGGCAGAGCTCTGCAGTGTATAAATGGAATAAATCTAGCAATGCTACCTTTCTGGACAATGAAAATGCACCAAGTGTATGCTGTAAACCATATTTTATCACAAAGATGTGTAGGGAGATTAGATTTCTCCTTTTTCTGCTTGATTCAAGTTACTTAGGAAACTTCAAGTTTGCAGCTACTTAAGAAGGTTCCAGTTATAGAACAAAGACTGAGTAAATGAATACTTTGATTTAGTAGTAAAGTTTTTGGGTCTGTTTGGAAACTACACATGGGGAAGAAAGGATCCAGAAGGAGACTAGAGAGTAGATGCCTACAGTCTATCACTAGTAAGTGTAGGGAGGAAATTTGGTATTAAAAACACCCCAAAATATCCCAAGGCTATTTAATGTATTTCAGAAACAAGACAAAACCAGGAATAAATGAGTTATCCTTTTAATCTTAATGTATCTTATCCTATCCTATCTTATCCTATTTCATCCCATCCTATCCTTCATATTTCTGTTGCTCCCTAGTATCTATTTTGAATAGTACATTCCCATTACTTTCCTGAAATATGGAACAGAAAACAAATCTTTCACATAAATTTAGTAGATTAATTAATCTCCGACATCAATGGGAACATAAATAATTTTCATGTGAATTCTGGGACAATTAATAATTAGTTTTTTAAATGCACAGTGAAAGCTGAGGGAGGAAGAAGGACTGTAATACCTAAGTTACTTTCATCCATTTGTAAATGAGAGCAATTACGTTCCACATAATGGTTGAGAGCCTAAGTTCTTGAATGTTGGCAAAGACTCCAAGATCTTTAGTTGGAGTGCTGCACAAAAGTTAAGGGATTATTTTTTTAATGCAGAATTTTATTTTAAAGTGGTTTGAAAATGTTTCTGATTATTAAAATTAATTTTAAAAAAGAATCTAAAGAAGGGATTGCTCTCCTTTCCAGTGCTATAGTTTTGGCATTTTGTTACAACTAAACTATTTTAAAGTTTGAATTTTGAAAAGAAAACATTTTGAAGGGCTTTTTAAAGAAGTGTTAGTACTCTAACAGCTCTCACTAGCAGTACAGGTAAGAGACTAAAAGGCTTTCTGTTATAAACCTGGATTTTCAGGATTAATTTATCATCTTTTTTCAAATCCCATTGGGTTAAAACTTGTCATACAAGCTGTCAGCCCATATCTAATATTTTTTTCCTAACAAGAAACGTTTCAAATACTTCAGAAAAATTTTAGATATGAACCCAGAATAGAATTTTAATTGGCTTACATGGGTTTTTTTGATGAGATGAAGATAGAAATGCTGTCAGGCACCTTTGCAACAATGCACGCTAAACTATTATTGTTATGTATTCTAGATATTTAAGGTAAAATCAGCATATAATTTCCCACAGATGCCTAGGACCCCTCTTGTCTCATGGGTGAATGGAAGATTAATGAAAAGATTAATGAAGTAGGCTTGCAGCCTCTTAATGTGGATTTTACAGGATGCTAGTTAAAAGGATTGTGTTTAGTTACTGGAAAGGCTGATTGCAACCTGCAGTACTGAAGCCACATGAATCATTGCATTAGCATATAGAATTGAGACAACAAGCAATTTTAAAGGTACTTAAAATCATTTCTTGATTGATTAAATTCTTCTCCCAAGCAAGAACATTTTACTTAATGTCAGTAAATATGAAAAGCACGGTCTCAGTCCTGAACAGCTACTTAGTCCTCTTTTCCCTTCTCCGGCATGCAGCGATACAGATTTGTTACACTGTATTTTCCAAGCACCAGAAACCACTCCAGCGTCACCACCTTTTACTGTGGCACTGCGAAGACAGAAGACCTTCAAAATGGTGCTCTGATACTCTGAGTAAATGGAATATTGCTGTATTAAAGGGAGTGTAGAAACATGCCACAGTGGATGAAAGACTGCTGGCCTTTTGGTAATAGATCCAGGACAAATTTTTCACAATAGTCTGTGTAGGAGATCAGTCTATAGACAGCTGTCCTCTTCTGAAAGGATCTAGCAAAGAGCAGTGACATAAATCCCTTCCTCATTCCTGCTGGGTTCACAGCTGTATTCTGACCCTACCTGTTTCAGAGGAGCAGCGCCTTTGGAGCACTTCCCTAATGCCTAATGTCCCATCATCCACTGTTAGAACAAAGATTATCAAAACTCCAGAGGCAAGAGAAGCCTCGGTGCTACTCCACACACATCTGTTTACAAGTGTAAGTATTTGTGTTCATGTGAGTGCACACATTAATCCAGGTGAAGGTGGCGAGGAGGTAACCTACCCTCCTCTCTGTCAGACTGCTCAACTGCAAGAGCTCCTCTCTTGCCCTTGAATGGGGGTTTTGCTTTTGCTTCTTTGTTTTCGTTTTCACCAGTGAATGCACACAGACTGCAAGGTTCAGAAGACAGGTGGAGGAGGGAGAGAAAAAGCAGCACATAAATGTTGATTTCACAAGGGTTGTTGGGTATTCATTAGAAACATATTTATAGCCACTCCCAATGCACATGCTGATTAAATTGGTCACACATTTTTTGCTGCTGTTTGCTAAACATGCTGTTGAGTTTTGCAGAATACCTATCAGTTAAATCCCAAATGGAGTTCTGCTTGAATTGAACCTAGGTTCTTAACCATATGCTTCATGCTAAAATGTTAATTGGAAATATTTATGGCACTGAATTGTGGATAACTGTTTTCCATACATACCAATTAGTTACTTGTTTCTTATTTAAATTATATTTTGTAACCTAAGAAAATAAGGAGACTGACTTTTTAAGCACTTTCCATGCACAAATATACCACTGAAATTAGCTCAGTTGGGTACAGCACGGTGCTAATAACACCAAGGTTTGTGGGTTCAATCTCCATATGGGCCACTGACTTGAGAGCTGAACTTGAAGATCTTTGTCCCTTCCAACTCAGAATATCTTGTCTATATATTTATTGCATGTTTCTCTACAGATTTCTGGGGCTAAGGAATATTTGTAGACAGAGATGACTTTGTGAGATCTGGGAATATATGATGGAAAAGAAAGATATCTTTCTCCTTCCATCCAAGGGTGGAGTTACTGTAATCTATGCTGCATAGCCTCCTTCAGCCTATGGCCTTGGGCAAGGTGTTATTTGTTTTCCTCCCATTCCCTACTGCCTCAAATGCAGCTGCGTTTGAAGTTTTGTAAAACCCTTACAACTCTTTGATAGAGCATGAAAGAAAAATATTTCAGAACTTCACTGAAATTGGGATGGCAATTACATTGTAAATAGCTGAAGAGAGGCAGTTTGATGTTGAAATGGCACTATCAGATTTGTTCTGATACTTTGCTTAAAAGAAATTGGTTTTTTACAGATGGAACTGTCTCATCTCATGTAGTAATTTAAATAGTTTCTCTGTAACTCATTGTGAAAACACTATTTTATTAGTTTTCTGTCTCAAATTCACACAGTTTTAAATGGATTTTAATGATCAATTCCAGACTTTTCCATTCCAGTTTACCACACAAATCAAAGGTATTTCAAACAGAAAAAGATTGATTTTTTTTCTCTCAAAAAAGACTTTTATACTATTTAGAAGACTTTTATACTATTATTCTAAAACCAACATTATACTTAAACTCCCTGTAATGACCTTTGTACTAATAGCATTGCAAAGAGGTTCTAGAGAGAGCATAACTCAGTTTCCCCTGGATCTGTGGGTAGTGATTCATACTCAGCATAGGTCTGTGCTGTCTTGTGTTTGATATAGTCATTTAGAACTGTGCAACATGGATGCTGCAAATGCAGAGTTCCTGCTGTTACTCAAAATTACAGTGAGGGCACAAAGCAGTAAAGCATTAGTCCCTCCCTGACTGGTGAATAGGACATTTGTTAGATTAATCTAAGTCTTTGCTGTACTTCTTCCTTTCTGAAAACTTTGACAAAATCTCTAAAAGCAGAATTTAAATTCTCAAAGCCAAATTAAAAAAAACAACATATATTACAGACTTTGGAAACTTTCTAGCTCTCTTGGATATACCAAATTAATCTCAGAAATATCTTGGGAGTAGAACGTTCACATCAGTGTATTCACTGAACATCCAAATAGTGACTTCTAACCTGGATTTACCAGCACTTTGGGCATTTTTTTTTTTGCAATAAAGTCATCTGGGACTTCTTCACAAGCTTCAGTCAGACAAGATACATATTTTGTGTCTTTGCTTAAATAATGTTCTTTGTCGTTATGCTTTTAAAGCACATTATTAAGCCATTCTCTTTACTTTTTTGCACGACTCTTCCATGATATCACAATCTTTATTATTTCCTTTATCATTGCATCTGAATGAATAAGTGTAATTTCATTAGTGGATGAATCACTAACATGTACTGATTTATCAAACCTGTAGTGGTATTTTTTGTTGGTACTCTTTCAGCCTTGAATGGTAGTTAAGCATTGATTCCTTGCCTGCTGCTGATAAAAATATCTTTTCAACCAACTGTTGTCAGTATTCTCTGTTGTACATGAATTCCTCCTGTATGATAACATCTTTTGTGCTTTGTTGTTTCACTCTCCTTACCTTTTCATTCCCTCTCAATGTCCCCTTGAGCGTGGAAGAAAGCTATAGCCCCATATAGCCTGCTTTCCTCACATACCCTATTCCACTGACAGAGGCAATGTGCTTATGAGATTGCCCCTGAGAACCTGTGTAGGTTTTTAACTGGAAATACAGTTGTGTCATTCACATATGCATAAATATATGGACATCACCAAAAAAAAAGAGACAGCTTTTTTTTTAGTCATCAAGAATATTTGTTGAATTAGAAAGTCTGTGCACTTATCTAATCTCTGTGCAGCTACCTCTTTCCTTGCTCCTTGACAAGATGATCCTTATGACCCTAAGGGGATCATTAACTTTAAGGTTAATACCTGAAAGGCATTTTGCTTGTGTGCCACCTAAGTTGAATATAATATAAAAATACTGAAATTCTACCTGAATATTTTTTCTGGGGGGTTTCTTTAAAAATTTCATTGATTTACAGGAGGATATATCTCTCTGAATAAACATAGTTTTTAAGTATGGCACAATGCTATGTGGGAACATACTACATTATTGCAGGTTAAAGGCTAACACTGAAAAAATAATGTTGATTATTATTATTAGTAGTAGTACTGTTGGTATCACAGTCTGATGTTTTTGCTTCTGTTGGGTGTGCATGCTGGGGCAGGGGGTCTACAGGGGTGCCTGCTGTAAGAAGCTTCCAGAAGCTTTACATGTGTTCAACAGAGTCAATGCCAGCCAGCTCCAGGGTGGCCAAGACTGAGCCCACAGTGGCAGCACTGCTCAGGTAACAGAGCTACAAAAGGGGCAGGGGAGGGGGTAAAATGCACAACATCTGTAGGGAGCAGTGAGAATATGCGAGAGAAACAGCCCTGCAGACACTGCAGGTGAGTGAAGAGGAGGAGGGAGGAGGTGCTCCAGGTGCCAGAGCAGAGATTGCCCTGCATCCCATAGTGCAGCCATGGAAGATTGTGGGGAGCCCTTCCCTGTAGGAGGAAGGAATGGCATTGTAAACGACAATACAACTCACCACAGGCCCCACTCCCTGCTCTCCTGCCTCACTATGGGTGCAGGAGGCAAAGGAATTTGTGAGTAAAGCTCAGTCTGGGATGAAGGAAGCGGTGGAGGAAGATGTATAAAGAGATCTGTGGAGCAAAGCAAGTCCTCATTATCAGCCCAGAAAAAGGCATCCAAAGAACAGATTTGGTGGAAGGTAAAGATTTTGTGGTTTTTACAGCCACACAGCTCAGATATATTAGACAGAAGCAGAAAGGAAAAAAAAGAGCTTTTCCAATTAAAAATAAAAAAGTTTAGAGGAAAAGGATCCCTCCTAAACAGAGCAAGACAAGAAGATAAAGAGACCCACAGATACTGGAGATACTGGGAGAAAAGAAAGGTGTTGGGTTTCTCCTTACTGAAGATGTAGTTCAGAGTGGAAGCCAGCCCACAGGGAGGAATGGAGCATAAAGCACAAAAGCTACATGTCCCATGAGTCTCCAAGGGAGCTCAGTCAGCACAAATGAATGTCAAGCTGGCACAAAACATTTAATTTCAATTTAACCAATGGGGAAAAAAATGAAAACAATTAATGCTAGCAAAATCAATATTTTCAGGTAAAAATTTGGACTAGAATAGAGGACACAGGAGCCAGTGGGAAAGGGTTGATTCCCTGGACTTTGTTTATTTACTCTGGCAGGTGTGTTATTTTTCTAATTTAATCAAAGAGCTATATAAAGCTCTGATGTTGGAGAAAGGCAGAATACTGATTAGTAGGGAAACTTGGGTCTAGTAATTCATTTTAAACAGCAAAAGAGAAGCAGTGCTTCTTGAAAACATTCCAGATGGGATAGCTTAAGCTTGTCCCGAACTTCTGTCCAGATTAGTCCCACCTTCTCCCAAAGTCCTGATCAGAATTTCTCTCTGAAGAGAGATGTGTTTTTGGCAAAGCTTCAGATCGTTAGATTGCCTTACTTCTTACAGGCAATCTGAACGATGCCACACCATGCCAGTCTTTCTGGGTCCTGCATAACCACCCACAGGCTGTAGGAGCGTGACTTTGGATGCATTCAATCACTCCATGAGCGTTGGGTGGGACTACAACACGTACCCTTAGTGTCGGGCTGTGGAAGTCCCAGCCTGGTGACTGCAGCACATCCTTCAAGTTATTTTGGACACCTGGAACAGAAAAGAATACCAACCTCATCCCCAAAAATTGATAATCATATCCTATAGTCATCTGGTACCACTGAGGCCCATATAAAGAGTCAGAACCTCTCCTCAAGTCTAATGAGCAGTGTAAGGATTGGGAATGGGGGAAAAGGAATGGGGAGGGGAGGGGAGGGGAGGGGAGGGGAGGGGAGGGGAGGGGAGGGGAGGGGAGGGGAGGGGAGGGGAGGGGAGGGGAGGGGAGGGGAGGGGAGGGGAGGGGAGGGGAGGGGAGGGGAGGGGAGGGGAGGGGAGGGGAGGGGAGGGGAGGGGAGGGGAGGGGAGGGGAGGGGAGGGGAGGGGAGGGGAGGGGAGGGGAGGGGAGGGGAGGGGAGGGGAGGGGAGGGGAGGAGAGGAGAGGAGAGGAGAGGAGAGGAGAGGAGAGGAGAGGAGAGGAGAGGAGAGGAGAGGAGAGGAGAGGAGAGGAGAGGAGAGGAGAGGAGAGGAGAGGAGAGGAGAGGAGAGGAGAGGAGAGGAGAGGAGAGGAGAGGAGAGGAGAGGAGAGGAGAGGAGAGGAGAGGAGAGGAGAGGAGAGGAGAGGAGAGGAGAGGAGAGGAGAGGAGAGGAGAGGAGAGGAGAGGAGAGGAGAGGAGAGGAGAGGAGAGGAGAGGAGAGGAGAGGAGAGGAGAGGAGAGGAGAGGAGAGGAGAGGAGAGGAGAGGAGAGGAGAGGAGAGGAGAGGAGAGGAGAGGAGAGGAGAGGAGAGGAGAGGAGAGGAGAGGAGAGGAGAGGAGAGGAGAGGAGAGGAGAGGAGAGGAGAGGAGAGGAGAGGAGAGGAGAGGAGAGGAGAGGAGAGGAGAGGAGAGGAGAGGAGAGGAGAGGAGAGGAGAGGAGAGGAGAGGAGAGGAGAGGAGAGGAGAGGAGAGGAGAGGAGAGGAGAGGAGAGGAGAGGAGAGGAGAGGAGAGGAGAGGAGAGGAGAGGAGAGGAGAGGAGAGGAGAGGAGAGGAGAGGAGAGGAGAGGAGAGGAGAGGAGAGGAGAGGAGAGGAGAGATTAACATTGACAGAAATCTCATAGTGTTAGATAAGAAAACCTTAAGATGACTGAAAATATTGTCAATATGGTTTGAAATGACACCATCATCAAAGGTATTTTGCAGGCCTGCTGATTTTTTGAAAGCAGATCAGTATTCAAAACCTTAGGTAAGTAGTCTAATTTTGTTTTAAGACAGAACTATGTAAAACATAGTTCTGTCTTTTCAAGGTACATGCATTAACATTAGTAGTTAGAGAATCTTGGGAGGTTTGGATGCTTAGTCAAACTTTTTCTGGTCTGCAAAATCTTATGACAATTTAACCCTTACAATCTTCAAGTCTTACAAGAATTCATAAAATTAAATACAATTTACTTAGATACTAAAATTTTCCAGTAGACTGCAATTTTTTCAGAGGCCCACATTAAAAAAAAAAAAAAAAAGCTTACTGGCTGACTGCAGACTGCAGACTTTTGGAGGCTATATACACAAAATTGCCATGTGTTAGTTTTTTTCGTTGGTTGGTTGTTGTTTGGTTGTTGGTTTTTGAGGTTTTTTTAAGGAATAGAATAGAATAGAATAGAATAGAATAGAATAGAATAGAATAGAATAGAATATTTCAGTTGGGAGTAACCTACAATATCCATCTAGTGTAACCATCTCACTACTTCAGGGATGACCAAAAGTTAAACCATTTTATCAAGGCCATTGTACAAATGCCCCTTAAATGCTGACTGGCTTGGGGTATCACCCAGCTCTCTGAGAAGCACGTATGCATATAACAAAATAATCACCTC